>NC_143026.1:58207500-58515681 GCF_057628025.1 Oncorhynchus mykiss
CAGGGGCCCCGACCAAAGGCCTGTCTGGGGCCGGAGGCGCGTCTCCGTTCAGCAGTAGCGTTTCGGGCCTGGTGGCCTTCCAGAACCCCTTGGGAGAGACGCAGGGTTTAGCCGCATTAGAAGCGCTAACATTATCCGCCAGGGGACTAGAGTTGGCGTTAACATCAGACAGGTTCTCCAGGCTGGAGCCCTCACCCTGTTCATGTGGGAGCGCAAGCAGGCTGAAGTCCAACCCACCCGTCCCCACCCCCTCCATCAGGCTGTCTGGCACCACTGGGTGGAGAGTGGAATCCTGGGACTCTGCATCTTCGTCGCTACTACTTGAGCCCCAGCTCACCAGGACAGGACCGAATAGAGAAGAGGACACAGGAAAGGCCTTCTTATCCATGCCTGCCTTGAAAGCCTCCCTCCCTGCAGCCTTGTTGCGTTCAGACAGGGCCTTGACCTTGGACTGCAGGGCCGACACAGCTGAGCCCGGGGGCCCGGGCTGCTGCTGGAACAGGAGCTGGCTAAGGGGGCAAGGGGAGGGCGAGGTGGGGGTAGGGGTTGAGGTGGCAGGCTCCGGGCTGGGGCTGGAGGAGGGTTGGTCTTCCATGCCAGGTTGCAGGGTCTGGGGCTTGGCTTTCTGTGGCACACAGGGCATGGGGAGAAAGGAGTCTGCCATGGCTACTTTCTCCATGGCCACATCACACCGTCAGGGGAGCGTCAGAGCTGTGAAGGGGACAAGAGAAGAGATACAAGGGATTTTGGTGTTATTTTTTTTGCTGACTTAAAAGAGGGACTAAGAGTATAGCGGTTGCTTTAGCGAGCAAATAAATAGTTCATGAACAATAACAATAATAAGGATGCATGAAATGGCAGTTTTTCTAAATGCCTTTCAAAATAATATCTGTACTTTCATATGACAAATAAATGTTAAATCAAGTTAGAATCCAAAAAGGCATACACCCTGAGAGGAAACTTACTTGTCCCTCAATAAAAAGGAGATTGCCACAAAGGACTTTTTCCTGTATTTGTACAAGGTTTAAGAAAGACGGGCCTTTCTGTTAAGTGACATGGTGGGCAGACGTACAACATTGCCTGGCAGCTAATTACTTTGGCAACCCTCTCTGATATTCACGTTGAGGACCCTACTTTTGTCGCAAAGGGGTAAAAACAATGGCGGCACAAAGGCTAGCTAGCATCTTTAAAGAGGTCCCCCAGCAACCAATAAAGGATGTCACAAAACAGACCGAGAGCGAAGGATAACTACCACCTAGACAACATGAACAGTGTGAATTGTGACCGCCATCCCAGAAACTGTGGAAAGGTTACTGGGAAAAGAGAAATCAAAAAGGGTAATGTGTCGTATTGAGATAAATTATGTGGCACTCAAAGCTACAGAGAACTGCGGGAAAAAAATGTTTTACAGTACCCCTTTCCAAAAGAGATTGACAAATGTTCTCTCAACTCGAGGAGTGTTCTCTATTGGCATTCACAGCTTGTTTTTCCTCACTTACTATGCAGCCTCAAATCCACAAGAGACCTCTAACTCTAACTCAAAGCCAAACAGAATTAGATACACATCAACAAACATCTCAATCCTATTATTACTGGGTAGAGGTCAACGGTGTTGCAACCACTACATTTTTTAAAATAATTTTCTGCAGTAATATTTGATAAAACACTAGGCAGGATTTCTCAACAGTATGAGGGCCTCAATGGCTGGGGCCACTTGTACAGAACATTTCATCCTTGTGTTCTGACATCATCCTCATGGGTTCTGATAAATACAGTGTCCGTTGCTGTGTTAGCTTTTCATAACAACTCGGGTTAGTTTACCCAATGAGAAAAGGGACTGAGAGGCATGTCAAATTTTCCGGGCCCATAAATGACTTGCTACTCACCATACCCATATTCAGCTACCTTTCTCTGTAACCATACACTGAGTGTACAAAACATTAAGAACACCTTCCTAATATTGAGTTATTGAGTAGTGGATCATTCTTGATACACAGGGGAAGCTGTTGAGTGTGACAAACACAGCAGCGTTGCAGTTCTTGGCACAAACCGGTGTGCCTGGCACCTACTACCAATACCCCGTTCAAAGGCACTTAAATCTATTGTCTTGCCCATTTTACCCTCTGAATCGCACATATACACAATCCATGTATTAATTGTCTCAGGGCTTAATAATCCTTCTTTAACCCGTTTCCTCCCCTTCATCCTCACTGATTTAACAAGTGACATCAATAAAGGATCCTAGCGTTCACGTGGATTCACCTGGTCTACGTCAGGGGTGTCAAACACATTCCGTGGATGGGTCTTGTCACGCGCTGACCTTAGAGAGTCTTTTCATTTCTCTATTTGGTTAGGTCGGAGTGTGATTTGGGTGGGCATTCTAGTTTTTCAATTTCTTTGTTGGTTCCCATTCTGTCTATCGTTGTCTCTGATTGGGGATCATACTTAGGCAGCCCTTTTTCCCACCTTTGATTGTGGGATATTGTTTTTGCATAGTTGCTGTCTAGCCCTGCAGAACTTTACGTTCGGTTTTGTATTTTGTTGTTTTGTCAGAGTTCAGTATTAAAAATCATGAACACTTTCCACACTGCGCTTTGGTCTCATTCATCTTACGACGTAACAAGTCTAGTGTCTGCTGGTTTTAGTTTTTTCCTTTCAATTCAGCCTCAGACAAGGAGGTCAGGGGAGTTCCTTACTAATTAGTGTCTTTAATTAATCAATCAAGAACAAGGTAGGAACGAAAACCCGCAGACACTCAGCGCTTCATGGAATGAGTTGGACACGTGGTCTATGTCATGGAAAGAGCAGGGGTTCATAATGTTTTGTGCACTCAGTGTACATTTTTTAGGCATTCAGTCCACAGGAGTGTTTATTACTGTTAGCAAGGTAACATCATGAAATTCAATCCAGGTTCACCAAACAAACCCTAACAGTACCGTGCTTCTCAAGATGCATGTTGCCTGCAAACAGTGACAGCTCACGAGTCAGTGCGCTCACATTAGAGAAAAACACAGTTCTGTTACCTGACAAGATATACAGTGAGCTCCAAAAGTACTGGCACAGTGACTTTTTTTGTTGTTTTTGCTCTGTACTCCAGCACTTTGGTTGTGAAATGATACAATTACTCCTCCTGTCTCAGCCTCCAGTATTTATGCTGCAATAATTAGTGTCGGGGGGCTAGGGTCAGTCTGTTATATCTGGAGTATTTCTCCTGTCTTATCCGGTGTCCTGTGTGAATTTACGTATACTATCTCTAACTCTCTCTCCCTTTTTCTCTCTTTCTTTCTCTCGGTGGACCTGAGCCCTAGGACCATGCCTCAGGACTACAGTGCCTTGCGAAAGTATTCGGCCCCCTTGAACTTTGCGACCTTTTGCCACATTTCAGGCTTCAAACATAAAGATATAAAACTGTATTTTTTTGTGAAGAATCAACAACAAGTGGGACACAATCATGAAGTGGAACGACATTTATTGGATATTTCAAACTTTTTTAACAAATCAAAAACTGAAAAATTGGGCGTGCAAAATTATTCAGCCCCTTTACTTTCAGTGCAGCAAACTCTCTCCAGAAGTTCAGTGAGGATCTCTGAATGATCCAATGTTGACCTAAATGACTAATGATGATAAATACAATCCACCTGTGTGTAATCAAGTCTCCGTATAAATGCACCTGCACTGTGATAGTCTCAGAGGTCCGTTAAAAGCGCAGAGAGCATCATGAAGAACAAGGAACACACCGGGTAAGTCCGAGATACTGTTGTGAAGAAGTTTAAAGCCGGATTTGGATACAAAAAGATTTCCCAAGCTTTAAACATCCCAAGGAGCACTGTGCAAGCGATAATATTGAAATGGAAGGAGTATCAGACCACTGCAAATCTACCAAGACCTGGCCGTCCCTCTAAACTTTCAGCTCATACAAGGAGAAGACTGATCAGAGATGCAGCCAAGAGGCCCATGATCACTCTGGATGAACTGCAGAGATCTACAGCTGAGGTGGGAGACTGTCCATAGGACAACAATCAGTCGTATATTGCACAAATCTGGCCTTTATGGAAGAGTGGCAAGAAGAAAGCCATTTCTTAAAGATATCCATAAAAAGTGTTGTTTAAAGTTTGCCACAAGCCACCTGGGAGACACACCAAACATGTGGAAGAAGGTGCTCTGGTCAGATGAAACCAAAATTGAACTTTTTGGCAACAATGCAAAACGTTATGTTTGGCGTAAAAGCAACACAGCTCATCACCCTGAACACACCATACCCACTGTCAAACATGGTGGTGGCAGCATCATGGTTTGGGCCTGCTTTTCTTCAGCAGGGACAGGGAAGATGGTTAAAATTGATGGGAAGATGGATGGAGCCAAATACAGGACCATTCTGGAAGAAAACCTGATGGAGTCTGCAAAAGACCTGAGACTGGGACGGAGATTTGTCTTCCAACAAGACAATGATCCAAAACATAAAGCAAAATCTACAATGGAATGGTTCAAAAATAAACATATCCAGGTGTTAGAATGGCCAAGTCAAAGTCCAGACCTGAATCCAATTGAGAATCTGTGGAAAGAACTGAAAACTGCTGTTCACAAATGCTCTCCATCCAACCTCACTGAGCTCGAGCTGTTTTGCAAGGAGGAATGGGAAAAAAATTCAGTCTCTCGATGTGCAAAACTGATAGAGATATACCCCAAGCGACTTACAGCTGTAATCACAGCAAAAGGTGGCGCTACAAAGTATTAACTTAAGGGGGCTGAATCATTTTGCACGCCCAATTTTTCAGTTTTTGATTTGTTAAAAAAGTTTGAAATATCCAATAAATGTCGTTCCACTTCATGATTGTGTCCCACTTGTTGTTGATTCTTCACAAAAAAATACAGTTTTATATCTTTATGTTTGAAGCCTGAAATGTGGCAAAAGGTCGCAAAGTTCAAGGGGGCCGAATACTTTCGCAAGGCACTGTACCTGGCCTGATGACTCCTTGCTGTCCCCAGTCCACCTGACTGTGCTGCTGTTCCAGTTTCAACTGTTCTGCCTGTGGCTATGGAACCCTGACCTGTTCACCGGACGTGCTACCTGTCCCAGACCTGCTGTTTTCAACTCTCTAGAGACAGCAGGAGTGGTAGAGATACTCTGAATGATCAGCTATGAAAGGCCAACTGACATTTACTCCTGAGGTGCTGACCTGTTGCACCCTCTACAACCACTGTGATTATTATTATTTGACCCTGCTGGTCATCTATAAACATTTGAACATCTTGGCCATGTACTGTTATAATCTCCACCCGGCACAGCCAGAAGAAGACTGGCTACCCCTCATAGCCTGGTTCCTCTCTAGGTTTCTTCCTAGGTTTTGGCCTTTCTAGGGAGTTTTTCCAGGCCACCGTGCTTCTACACCTGCATTGCTTGTTGTTTGGGGTTTCAGGCTGGGTTTCTGTACAGCAGTTTGTGACATCGGCTGATGTAAAAAAAAAGGGCTTTATAAATACATTTGATTGATTTGATTGAATTTCTACGAGGTTAATGTGCAGACTGTCAGTTTTAATTTGAGGGTATTTTCATCCAACAATTTAGAAATTACAGCACTTTTTGTACATAGTCTGCCCATTTTAGGGGACCATAAGTACTAGGACAAATTCACTTATACAGTATGTGTATTGAAGTAGTCAAAAGTTTATATTCCTAGCACACAGTGATTACATCAAGCTTTTGACTACAAACGTGCATATCCTGTCTGTTTGTGCATCTGTAACTTTCTCACTCATCATTATTCCCAATTTATTCTGGACTATCCGTAATCCTGGTAGCATCTACATTAATTTTAGAAGCATTTAGAAACATATTATTTTCTTATTTACAATAAAAGTGACTCCAAAACGACACAATAGATTACTTACCATTAATTACTACTGGGCACAACATAATCTGAAACAACCAAAGCAAACAGCAAAATGCATCCAACAAGTTTGCAGTCACAAGCTTTAATACTTCTTTCATACACATAAGTGAATTTGTCCCAATACTTTTCTATCATTTCAAATCCAAACCACTGGAGAACAGAGCCAAAACAACTTTTGGAGTTCACTGTGTTTCCCCTATGACTGAGAAACCAGGTGAAGGAGGTTTACACAGATGTAAAAGGTTTCCTCGTGAGGGGCTTTGCAGAGAAAGTAATTTGATTTAAATTAGTGTGTGCTTAGTAAGGAAGGCTCCCTGCCAAGTTAACACCACCCACAAGCCTCAACTGTCAAGTACTCACAAACATCCCCATTCTTAACCACACTCACTATTATTTACCCATTTCATTTAATTTAATATAGTGTAGAGAGAGAGAGAGAGAGAGTGAGAGAGTCATCAAGGGAAAGGGAAGAATTAGGGAAGTTTGACAGAAGGACCCTACACAATGCCACAAGGCTATAATGTAGGATACCACATAGCACAGTACAACACCACCAGGAAAATATTTGTTATAGGCAATTCCACGGTAACAGATCGATGCTGACTCTGATTTTTCACAAAAGTATGCCAAACAAAAACCATTGATTGCAAAGTTATACAAACCATACAACTCTGTACAGTACAGCACAGTAGAGTATCGTTTAGTACAGTACAATAGAGTAGAGTACAGTACAATACAGTAAATTATACTATACTCTACTCTAGTTTGCTCCACTGTACTTAACTCTAATGTACCATGCTCTACTGTACGGTGCTGTCCAAACTTGTGAAACAGACGTCTATGATTGGTTCAGATTTGGACTGACCAAATTTCAACATCCATGGATATCCGGTGTCGGTTGGTGCTCAGTGGGTGAGAGGGCTGGTTACAGGAAATGGAAAGAGAGGGGACTCATGGGTAGGTGTCAGTAAGAGCCGGGAGAGGTGATATTAACTGGAGAGCGAGAGAAGAGAGACAGGGAGAGAGAGGGAGGGGTTGTCCAGACTGTTTAAACACTCTTGCTTTAACCACCAGACGACAGAAAGAGAAAGAAAACAGTTATGAGTTGAGCGTAACATTATGCCAGTGGAAGGGAGGGAGGACAGTAGCGGGAGACCCAACTGTGGTTTGTGAATACTATAAATTCCTATTGTAGCAAATTGAGTTGCAGTCATTCTGTTACAGATTTTTTTTTGGTCCTTCTGTTACCGATTTAACAGAATGACGCATTTGAATCACTTAATAAATCAGAAACCAAATTGTTATTAATAACAACATAACAACTTGGTTGGTCTACCTTTACTTGTTACTTCTGTGAACTTTGATTATCCTCCCTCCTCATGATGGAGAGAAATTCAAAAACATGTTCAAGGTGCTACACATTGAATTTTTGTATTGTAGTTTCACAAAATGTCCATAATATATATCCAGTAATATTGGAATGATAGTTTCACAATATTACTTACTTGCCAGTGTTGTGTTTGGCTGTGATATTCACCTCTTGATTTCTCCCGCCAGAGTGGCATCTGTGTTCAAAATGGGAAAGCTGTTTTGACTTTGTGGCTGTGTTATCTACTGGAAATTGGGTCAAGCAGCCAATGTAGAAGTTGCTCTGTCCTTTCATGGCTGCTGAAATTCTACACTGTTGGCTCAATTTCAGTTTATGTGAGAAAACAAACACTGAAAAGTGAGGGTTATCTTTGTACCATCTACATCGATGTGAAATATATTTTCAACAACAAAAAATATTGTTTTTTTCAAGCGGTTTGAAGCTGGTCGACCTCAACCGAAAGTAAAAGGCTCAAGCGCGAGTCTTCGTCATGTTACGAGGAAAAAGGATGCAGGGGAACAGGAAATTTGTTTTGAATGCAGCCTAGTGCTGTTGCAATTCATCTAGCTTCCACGTAGGGGAGAAATTCTAGGTGTAGTGCCTTTAAAGATATGTCGTTTTTTGGTAACAGAATAACAAGACACTGGATATTATTTACTGCTGCAATTGACTGTAAAAGGTGATACACGTATATATATCTTAAAGGTGCTAGACAGGATTTTTTTTATTTCTGTATATATCTGCAGTAATATTTCTTAAAGCGGCAATCAGCAGTAGAAACAATAACAAAGCATTGTACCAGCCTCTGTTTCTGAACAAAGCTGAGGGATGGGACTGGAGAAATGCAACCACTCTCAAATTCAAAGACAGAGCCATTAATGCAAGGACGGACCACCCATGATATCAAAATGATAGTTTTAACCATGTTTAGAGGGTATAGTGTTTGTTTACATGTATTGGAGTAAAACAAGCTTATATTTGGGGTTCTGCTGGGGTACGAATGTTGAACTAAGCTCATGAGGCATTTATAAGTTATATTCTTCAAGAATCAATGGGTACAAAGAAAGACGTAGCAACAGCTGATTGCCCCTTTAAAACTATACAGAAGGCCAATAATTTCTGCAAAACTAAATATAAGTGTTGATATTAGTTGTCAGGGGTCTTTGCTTCAACATTATTGTGTTTTTATGTATTTATAATACCTTTTAAGACGTTTTATGCTTGATGATTAAGAACCCCTTTCCATCTGTTTGACCAGAAATCAAGGCCTCTGCTTATTCCTATTTTTTTGGATGGAAAATGGTTGGGAAATATATATACAGTAAGCCTTAAAACCTCTTAAGGATCCACCCCTTTTTTTCAAATTTCGCCTAAAATGACATACCCCAATCTATCTGCCTGTAGCTCAGGCCCTGAAAGCAAGGACATGCATATTCTTGGTACCATTTGAATGGAAACCCTTTGAAGTTTGTGGAAATGTGAAAGGAATGTAGGAGAATATAACACATTAGATCTGGTAAGAGATAATACAAAGAAAAAACAACCGTTAGTTTGTATTTTTTTGTACCATCATCTTTGAAATGCAAGAGAAAGGCCATAATGTATTATTCCAGCCCAGGTGCAATTTAGATTGTATCCACCAGATGGCAGGAGTGTATGTGCAAAGTTTTAGACTGATCCAATGAACCATTGCATTTATGTTCAAATGTTGTATCAAGACTGCCGAAATGTGCCTAATTTGTTTATTAATAACTTTATTAATAACTCATGTTCAAAATGGTGAACTCTCCTCAAACAATGGCATGGTATTCTTTCACTGTAATCACTACTGTACATTTGACAGTGCAGTTAGAATAACAAGAATTTAAGCTTTCTGACAATATCAGATATGTCCATGTCCTGGGAAACATTCTTGTTACATACAACCTCATGCTAATCGCATTAGCCTACGTTAGCTCAACCGTCTCGTTGACAGGACACCGACCCCGAAGAGTGAAAAAAAAAAAAATGATAGACTATATTTGACACCAAATTTGTTGTGCCCCACAAACTTCACATGTAAATGCTCATGGGGCTTATTACATGGAAATGCCCTCATGCACTTAATTAACTGGAACCTGACATAAAAAGTCACACACAGCTTTGATTGGGATTGTGTTGAAAGTCTTTAAAAATAGTAACTTATTAAAGGTGTCTTGTCAGACCGGTCTTAAACCCCTTCAACTCTCTACTGCCTCTCAAGAAAGACCAGAGCCCATATTCACATATTGCCTCAGAGTACGAGTGCTGATCTAGAATCAGTTTTCACCTTTTGATCATAATTAATAATATTACATGGACGGACGGACGGATGGACGGACGGACGGACGGACGGACGGGGGGGGAACTTGATTCTAGATCAGCACTCAGAGACACTTCATGAAATGGATACTACGCCGTAGGGTTTTAATCATCACAGATTCAGTCAGGAATGCAGCTGCTGTCTCCAAATTCCAGGGAGTGACTAAGGGACGCAGAGAGCATGTTAGAGGTTATAAGGCTACACTTCCACACCAACTTTGCACTTCACAACCACTGAGCTTGTGTTGAAATGCCTGCAGTCACTGAACCGCAATGCAACAAGGTCAACATGTGAGACTAAGGGGAGAAGGAAACCAATTGCTTCTGCGAGACTGGGTTTGTTCTATAAGGAGCTGTTTTAGAATACGGTAATTTATCTGAATTTCCTCTGCCAACCTCACCTCTACTGAAATGCTACTAGGTTTCTAATTCACATGCAAATATGGTGGCCACAAAGGATGTAATAGATTTTGGCCTCTCCTGCCTGTATTTGAATTCGGACAATAGATGACACCCCAGATGCCATGATCAATAAATTACATTGAATGCTTAGGTTCCAATTGTCATTGAAATAATTATAGTTGGTTTCTTCCTTTGTTTCGGTAAGATAGAGAATAGTCCCTGAGAGTGTGAAGAGGAAAAAGTTCTTACCTCTCTCCCTCCATTGGTGTTCAGAGACTGAGGTAGCTCTGCCTGCTCTGGCCTCCTCTCCCAAATGCCATCCTAAAATCTGTGAAAGCTCAGCCCAAAATTTTCTCACTGTTATTTCAGCGACGCCTTCTATTTTGAAACAACCTTCCCCTTCCCTCCCTCCCTCCCTCTCTGTCTTTCTCCAGCTGTGTCGGGGCAGTTCAAGTGTGGGTCTCGTCTCTACTGAGCACTCACTCTCCCTTTAAGTACACAAATCTGGGAGTTTCACCAACCTTCTCCTCCCCTCAACAGTCCCTGCTGCCAAGTATCCAGTTCCTCTCCCCTCCTTCCTCTGATAAAACATCTACAGCAGGCAGTGGGCAGCAACTGACTGTAAAAGGTGATCCACATGTGTGGAAACCTCAGGGTTGCTTCAGGAGACAGTCTTGAGCAGCTGGTAGAGGATTGGACACAGAAATTCTTAAACGCAACACAAGGGTAGCTCTATTGGTGGAGGGGCTGAAACTCTGCCCGCTGTGGGTGGAGTCTAGTAACTTTACCCTTGAATTTGAGAGAGAGAGAGAGAAAAAGAAAAAGAAAGGTAGCAAAGGAATCTTAAATGCAGAGAGCAGAGGAAATGCACGAGTCTCCAGGCTCATATTCCAGCTGGCTCAGGAATTTTCTTTGTTGATTCTCGATTTGGACTCGGTTGATTCGTCACTCTCTGCCCTCCACCTCATATGTTACTGATTGTCAGATAAAAAAAATAATAAAGGAATACTTTGACATTTAAAGATATCTTTTAACGTGCAAAAAGGTTCACTAGATAATAATTGCGTTCTCATGTTTATTTTTCTTTCGGGGGGAATTTTTGAATCCCCAAGGTCTCCCAGGCCTGTTTTGAAACAGGGCCATAATAATCGGAAACATTGGGGAAGATATTTAACTTCATACACTGCTAGATCCAAGTTAGTCTAACTGGAAGTCCTGCTGACTTCAGAGTCTGGAAATACTGTTTTTATGTTGTCTTTACGATGCGTTGGTTGATACCATTCCATTCACTCCATTCCAGCCATTACACTCCATTTCAGCCATTATTATGAGCTGTCCTCCCCTCAGCAGCCTCCACTGCTCAAACACTCACAGGCACATCCACACACATCCATTACAGCTGTTGGATTTTCAAATCAAAACAAGAAGAAGTGTTAACCCCCCCCAGAGGGAAAAAAACATTTGAGAGAACCAATCAATGAGTCTGCTCAATTTCTAATCAAATATTGCATTAACAAACAACCTCCTGTCCAGATCAGTGAGTCACAGCTCTGCCCTCGCTGAGCGGTCAAGTGGGTCGCGTCAGCCATGCTAGATCCAAGTACCCAGACCTGAGAAAGTCAAGCTCGGAAACTGAGGAATGTAATCAAACTCACAGCCGTACGAAAAATGTCTCTCCTTCCCCCCAAATAAGTTACCCTATTTTCAGAGCTGAAATGTGATTTGCTCAATCCACCCCTTCCTCCTTTTGAACAAGACCTCTATTGTGCTGTAACTCCCATTTGTAACATACACATCTAGGACCACCATGAATTGGCCCAGGACTATGTCTATGCCTCATAAGTACTGTAAGTATGGCCCAAAGACGAATCTCCACCTTGGGATAAAGCCAACATATGTGTCTGGTGTTTGTTTACACACTGTCAGTCTGAGTACCGGACTGGTAGTGTAATGGCGACTATCTCAGTATTTTTTTAAAGCAACAGTTTATGCCTGTGTTTCCTGAGTTGACAGGGTTCTCTGAGTAACGCAAGACTATGAGCTCATTTCTGCCAGTGGGCTGGAGAAATAGTCCAGTTTAGCCAGAGAAAAAGTAGTCGATGGTGTCTGAAGCTTTCATGTTGAAACACTGCTTTTCAGATTGTGGGGGTTTCAAGGAAAAGCAGAATTGCAGTGCCTTGCAGAGATGATATTAAAAGCCTTGCTAGCCAGACATAACTGTATGCATCTGACAGCCTTAAAATGCCTATGGGAGTAGACAGTCGAGGATGCTCTGATATCGGAGCTTTTCATCAAGACTGAAGAAGTGATTGACCCTGAGCACAGATCTGGGATCCCCTTACATTGTTACAAACCTGACCTCTCAAATCCTTACTTTTTCATTACACATTGATGACAACAGGTGTTCTGGATCCCAACAATCATCAACTATACTCTTTATACTCACTGAGCAATTTAGGCCAAATTCTAGACAAAAATGTCAAAGTGAAATATAAAATAGTTATAAAAAAGGATGAGGCAATACAATACATACTGTACATCCAGTTAATAATGTGAAAAAGTGAGAAGTTACCTATTTATGCATTTCTTCAGTGTGCTGATTTCCCTCAGGCTCCATGACAGTCTAAATTCCCAAAATATCTCACTAAACAGAATGGGGTACCTCAATCATCTTCACATGTGAAATTCCTCACAGTACTCCTTCCTGTCCCCCGCTCTCTGTCACACAGTCTCTCTCTGCATATCAACAATTGGTTTGGATTGTTAATCTCCTCTGAACTGAAATGGATTAGGGCAAAATGAATCCATGACGGCCAGCCATTGGCTAGACGCTGTTGCAATCACTTCAACCTGGAACCCATTGGTCTCAGCCAGCATGAGTGAATGAAGCATGGACGGACTAGAGATTATTTCTATCAGGGTCAAAATGAGTTCTACTGAGTCAAATGTGTGATGATGTCATGTCAAACCCCTTGCTGATCCCAGCTGATGTTTGGGTGTACAGGGGAGCAGGATTACTTACGGCCAATTCTGTAATAGCCTAAATTCTGTCAGACCAAGCTCTTGTGCAAAGTCAATATTACATTGCTCTTTCCTGAATACCATCATGACAACCCCTCAAGCGGGATGGAGCATCACTGTGCTTCTGTGAATGGTGGTCATGTTGGAAAAGCCCTTCTGTGACTTATACTATCTACAAATTAAAAGCATCATGTGAAAGATTAGGTTTGAAAATGATACTGATGTTTGTGGTTGATTTGATGTGGCATAGTAATTTAGTTTGCCTGCCGTGCTTTTGTCAATAAAGATGGGATGTCTGTGGCATAGCAAAATGCCTGTGTGTATTACTGTATAACCTGGTATAATTGCGCCCCCTTGTGTTTTTGTTTTTGTTTAATTCAAATGGCTGTCAGTATCAAAAACGTAGCTCATCGTTGCAAGACTTGATGTACGGTGTAGCATATAGCATTATCGCTATTTCATATTCTTTGCGACCTCAACAAGACTCGTGTACTGCATCGCCATTACGATAAAAGGACTGGATGGGCTGAGCGGGGGATATTGTCAGTTCCTCTGATTGGAGCCATGGCAGCCATGAAACGGAGCTTTCTATTGGCTGGATTTCATGCCCCGCCATTGGAACCTGGAAACAGCGCCATAATCAATTACGTTTGATTTATCGCAAAGGACGTTTGTGTTCTGCGTTTAGCTAGCAATGCGGAAAGGGATTCATTCGATGCGACGCTAGGTCGCTGCCAGGTGAAGTACTTTTTTTTTTTTACGAAACAAGACCGAGAAAGTGTGGATTTACCGCGGATATGACTGCTTTGATGTTGTCGCGGAGGAAGTCTTAGTTGAGGGACAGCGGCTTGAAGACAGTTCTCCGAACATTTCAGGCAGCCATCACGACTCGGTGGCACGCCAACCCATAAGATCGCTAGTTCGTTAACTGGCTACGTTTGGTGAAGAATATTACTGTATGTGCTATGGTCACAAATTGGACTGACATAGGTAACGGGGTGTTTGAGCTAACGTTAGCTAGGTAGTTACAGCAACGTTAGCTAGCTGTGCCATTTTCTAAACTTGCCAGGTGGCTAAAGTCCTTTTAACTAGCTAACTGCAGTAGCTAGCTAATGTTACGTTGCCAGCTAGTATTTTGGTGTCAGTGAATTGCTTGAAAATGTGCATGGTGTCATGCACACACATTTAGATTTTACCCGGTGTTTGGTCTTGACATAACGATGTCAAAGTGTTGGCCTCAGAGTCATAGCCAGTTCTTGTTGACAGAACGCCTTTCCTGTCCACAGACGAGTGTTCAGGTGAATTTGAAAGGCTTGCCATCTCACGTCTTGGACAATGTTTACAAACCAGATAATCTGAAGATGGCAACAAGGTATGTACATGTTTCCTTTGCATATATCAAACCTGGTACATTTCTCATTTATTTCGTAATTGTATTGGAATAATTAGATTTCCCACTGGGAAGTTTGTCTGACAGTATTTGACATTGTTAACCATACCACAGGTCACCAGAGAATGCGCTTGCTGCCCTCACCTTCCCCAAATCCAAAGTAGCCCTATGGGACCCCACACCTAATGGGGATGTGGTTAGCCTCCACCTCTCCTATTACAGGTAGTCTACTGGGTTCTCTTTGACAGTGACTACTTAGGATGCAGCACGGTAGTACACAGTGGCTTTCTCATCTCCAGCCCATCGTCTGTACTGATTTGAGAAATCTTGGCCGGATGTAAAGCAATATGTCGGGCTTGCTTTCATCTGCTTAATTCTCTCCAATCAGTTCAGTTGAAAGAAAGGATACGAGGGAGACTATTTAAAAACAACCTGTGATTGTTATTTGGTCATGTTCTGCCTTCACTACTTGAAAACCTGTTTTCTATTGAACAGAAATCCCCGGCTACTTCTTGTGGAGAAAACTCTTCGCTTGGCCCACCGCCATGCTCGACAGAGTAACATGCCTGAGTTCAGCTGTTACTTGCTGGGGACTATTGCTGTGGATTCTGGTGAGAAGTATTCATTTTTTTCATGACAAATTTTGAAAAAATTAGAGAGGAAAGAGCAAACATGTTTTTAGATGGAAAATAATTATTTTATACTCATGATAATGATTGCTTGGATATGCTTGCTAAGTAAGTAATCTAAGTTTGAATATTTTATATTTCAACTGCCCCTCTGTTCTCTCTCCACTCTTTCTCCAAGATGAAGAGGGTGTGACATTAACACTGGACCGGTTCGACCCAGGCCGGGGGCAGCCTGGCTCCTCTGGAAAGGTGCCCACTGCCCTGATGCCTGGGGACGTCCTGGTGCCCTGTGTGCTGGAAACACAGGGGGTCTCTGCTACAGACACCATGGTTCACTCGGCAGAAGTCTTCCACATTTCTTTTAAGGTAACATGAATATGTTAATGTCTGCACTGAAAGTAAATGGCCTCATCACTCATATAACACTGTGCAACTATGTATTGTGTGATTAGTATGATGAAGTTGGTTTTATGAGGATGTTATGAAATGAAGGTTATGCTTACCAGAATACGAGCAGATACACTTAAAAAAAAAAAAAAACTTAACTAGGCAAGTCAGTTAAGAACAAAATTCTTATTTACAATGACGGCCTAGTGGGTTAACTACCCTGTTCAGGGGCAGAACGACAGATTTTTACCTTGTCAGCTCGGGGATTCAATCTAGCAACCTTTCGGTTACTGGCCCAGCACTCTAACCACTCGTTACCGTATTTTCTTACAATGCTGTGTTTTCTAACTGGAATTTACATTGGTCCCAACTGTAGGTTCATTTCAACCCACCCTCTTAACTGCCTAACAAGATGGCCCACCTCTTCTGTTGCCTGGATAACAGAAGGAGCATACTCCCTCTACTCCTAAGTTGGCAGTTATTGCAACCTGTCAGCAACAGGTGTTGCTAATTACTGAACCCAGGGCTCCAGACGGTGACCATTTAGTCACGTTTAGCTTTTAATTGGTCAAATTGGTGCAAGCTGCACTTTCTACCTGGTCACCTCAATCAAAACAACCTATTTTGGGGGGCAGATAAAGCCATGTTTTGGTCAAACCGTGAAGTGCATTATTCCACAGATGATCCATTCTATTGAAAAGATACTCCAGTGCAGGGGTATTCAACTTACCCTACGAGGATTAGATGGACAATTTCTGGTATCTTTTATTTTAGCTCATGAAACATGGGCCCAACCCTTTACATGTTACGTTTTTATATTTTTGTTCAGTGTATTTAAGTTGGTTTCCTCTCTCCTTGCTATTCTTAGACAATTAAAGCAAGGGCTGTTTTCTCATCTCCTAACTCCACTGCTGCCTGCCACATTGTTCTCAACACCAATATGCTGGGTAACTTTGCTATTATGCACATAGCAACATGGTCTAGGAAAAAGCGGCAATTCAACAATGCGCTGATGTTTCAGAACTGTGGACAGAGACCACTATCCAACGCGGGAGAAAGTGCATTTGTTATAAAAATATAATTGACTAGTGTTCTTATGTAGTATAACCATGTACAATTTCAGTAGCACATGTTTTAGTGATGGACTGTGCCATCCCCATGTGCGAATCAGACCGGTGTCTTGTACACCATGATTCTATATTTTAGCTAAATGCTCAGCTAAAGAACTCTTTGTCGAAAAACAGCCTATCGACTAAACAATCGACCAGTCGACTAAATGGGGTCAGCCCTAGTAATTAGAACAAGTAGTTTTGCGTCATACCTGTGATATATGGCTCATATCAGTATTCAGGGCTAGAACGACCCACTTTAAAATTAGCTAACTAGCTAATGTGTTTTGAGGTCCCACTTCCGCAGCTGGTGAATTGGCATGAATTTAATTAGGCCTGTATTTAATATTAGTGCACATAAAGATTAAGGCAAATTCACCTCTATTGAACAAAAAATAATATTCTGTAGCCCTATTTTGACAGTAAAGTACAACAATATTAGCCTAATTGACATGAATTTGGTTGACAATCACTGGATTAGGTTGCATATCAAAATATCTTGAATCGTGCGTTCCTGTTTGGACATTGTATTCAATAAATAAGTTATTACTTCTAACATCTCAGTAATCTATTACACTTTTTAATAAAGCATTGTATGACTTTATAAGATCACTACTCATTTTCCTATTCCGTGGTGCCACCATATATATATATATATATATATACACACACACACACACACATACACACACACACACACACACACACACACAGTGCCTTGCGAAAGTATTCGGCCCCCTTGAACTTTGCGACCTTTTGCCACATTTCAGGCTTCAAACATAAAGATATAAAACTGTATTTTTTTGTGAAGAATCAACAAGAAGTGGGACATATTCATGAAGTGGAACGACATTTATTGGATATTTCCAACTTTTTTAACAAATCAAAAACTGAAAAATTGGGCGTGCAAAATGATTCAGCCCCCTTAAGTTAATACTTTGTAGCGCCACCTTTTGCTGCGATTACAGCTGTAAGTCGCTTGGGGTATGTCTCTATCAGTTTTGCACATCGAGAGACTGAATTTTTTTCCCATTCCTCCTTGCAAAACAGCTCGAGCTCAGTGAGGTTGGATGGAGAGCATTTGTGAACAGCAGTTTTCAGTTCTTTCCACAGATTCTCGATTGGATTCAGGTCTGGACTTTGACTTGGCCATTCTAACACCTGGATATGTTTATTTTTGAACCATTCCATTGTAGATTTTGCTTTATGTTTTGGATCATTGTCTCGTTGGAAGACAAATCTCCGTCCCAGTCTCAGGTCTTTTGCAGACTCCATCAGGTTTTCTTCCAGAATGGTCCTATATTTGGCACCATCCATCTTCCCATCAATTTTAACCATCTTCCCTGTCCCTGCTGAAGAAAAGCAGGCCCAAACCACGATGCTGCCACCACCATGTTTGACAGTGGGGATGGTGTGTTCAGCTGTGTTGCTTTTACGCCAAACATAACGTTTTGCATTGTTGCCAAAAAGTTCAATTTTGGTTTCATCTGACCAGAGCACCTTCTTCCACATGTTTGGTGTGTCTCCCAGGTGGCTTGTGGCAAACTTTAAAGAACACTTTTTATGGATATCTTTAAGAAATGGCTTTCTTCTTGCCACTCTTCCATAAAGGCCATATTTGTGCAATATACGACTGATTGTTGTCCTATGGACAGAGTCTCCCACCTCAGCTGTAGATCTCTGCAGTTCATCCAGAGTGATCATGGGCCTCTTGGCTGCATCTCTGATCAGTCTTCTCCTTGTATGAGCTGAAAGTTTAGAGGGATGGCCAGGTCTTGGTAGATTTGCAGTGGTCTGATACTCCTTCCATTTCAATATTATCGCTTGCACAGTGCTCCTTGGGATGTTTAAAGCTTGGGAAATCTTTTTGTATCCAAATCCGGCTTTAAACTTCTTCACAACAGTATCTCGGACCTGCCTGGTGTGTTCCTTGTTCTTCATGATGCTCTCTGCGCTTTTAACGGACCTCTGAGACTATCACAGTGCAGGTGCATTTATACGGAGACTTGATTACACACAGGTGGATTGTATTTATCATCATTAGTCATTTAGGTCAACATTGGATCATTCAGAGATCCTCACTGAACTTCTGGAGAGAGTTTGCTGCACTGAAAGTAAAGGGGCTGAATAATTTTGCACGCCCAATTTTTCAGTTTTTGATTTGTTTAAAAAGTTTGAAATATCCAATAAATGTCATTCCACTTCATGATTGTGTCCCACTTGTTGTTGATTCTTCACAAAAAAATACAGTTTTATATCTTTGTTTGAAGCCTGAAATGTGGCAAAAGGTCGCAATGTTCAAGGGGGCCGAATACTTTCGCATGGCACTGTATATTTATGCGACCAAATCATGGGCTGGTGCCACCAATATAACTGAAAAGGTTAGTGGCACCAGTGCCACCAGGGGAAACCTTTAATCCAGTGCCCTGGAACTGCGACCGTGGAATGTGCTCAACTTAAACAGCCCTAAACCATGTCGCCATCCTCCCTCCCACCCTACCTGTTCAGATGCTCCAGCACTGCTGCAGCAGCCGGGAGTCCCTGGACCTGTCTAAGCTGCTGGCCCTACGAGCCCACCTCAGCTGCTTCCAACAAGGTGACAGCCTGGGCTTCTGCCTGCGCTGGGCCGCCACCGCCCCCGGCAACACGCTGGACGCTGTGCCCATCCGGCCTGTGCCCATCATCCCCACTGCCTTGGCCAGGAACCTGAGCAGCACGGCCAGCCTCACCCAGCCCCTACACAGCAGCGCCAGCCGCAAACAAGGGTAAGGATTAAGGCCATAACATGGAATAACATATTAAACAAGTCATGCCAATCATTTATTTTTATCGCTGTTATTAATTAATCCCTCTGGTCTACATTTTGTTCAGCTTTCTGACCATGGATCAAACCCGGAAACTGCTGCTACTACTGGAGTCTGACCCGAAGGCCTACACTCTTCCACTGGTCGGAGTGTAAGAATGCCCTCCATTGACATTATATTTTTCGGCAAACATATGTTATTATTTTGGATGTGCGGGCTTGGGGGGGACTCCATTCATTGGAGATAATCTGATCCACAAAAGGATTTATCCTTCCTTATAGTACTCAAGCTGTTGGGGGCGGGTGTGTGTGTGCCACCTCATTAGCAGTAGTGTACAGTTTGGTTGACGTGCTTGTGGTGTTGTCTGTGGCAGATGGTTGAGTGGGGTCACCCACATCTACAACCCCCAGGTGTGGGCTTGGTGTCTGAGGTACCTGTTCAGCTCCTCCCTCCATGACAAGTGAGTGGGATGCCCATCTGTTCACATATTGCAAAAGCACCCTGACTGTCATTTCTCACTTGGCTGAAGGTAGTCTGGCTCCATACTCTGTGCTGTAGCCAACAGTTTTATGGTTGTTATCCCAAACATACAGCAACAAACACAGACGTTGGTTGAAGCACAACTGATGTGGGCCTACAGGCTAGGCACTTTGTAATAACGTTCATGAATAAGCATGAATAAATTATTTCAAGTGTTTCTAAATTATTATAGATGTTTATGAATTATGGTTTCTATGCTTAAGATGTTTTTGTTTTTTTACCAAATCATGAAATATTTTTAGTCCATGGGTGCTTATTGAAGGTTAGCTTTAGCTGTACAGTGCAGTCGGAAGTTTTCAGACCCCTTGACATTTTCCACGTTTTGTTACATTACAGCCTTATTCTAAAATGGATTATATAATTTTCTTTACTCATCAATCTACACACTTCCCCATAATGACACATTTATTACAAATGAATAATGGATACCTTAGCCAAGGAATTGTCCGTAGAGCTCCGAGACAGGATTGTGTTGAGGCACAAGACTCTTCCTAGAGCTGGCTGCCCGGCAAAATTGAGCAATCGGGAGAGAAGGGCCTTGGTCGGGGAGGTGACCAAGAACCCTATAGTCACTCTGAAAGAGCTCCACAGTTCCTCTGTGGAGATGGGAGAACCTTCCAGAAGGACAACCATTTCTGCAGCACTCTACCAATCAGGCCTTTATGGTAGAGTCCAGACGGAAGCCACTCCTCAGTAAAAGGCACAACAGCCTGCTTGGAGTTTGCCTAAAGGCACCTAAATTACTCTGACTGAGAGAAACTAGATTCTCTGGTCTGATGAAACCAAGATTGATCTCTTTGGCCTGAATGCCAAGTGTCTCAGCTGGAGGAAACCTGACCCCATCCCTATGGTGAAGCATGGTGGCAGCATCATCATGCTGTGGAAATGTTTTTCAGCGGCAGGGATTGGGAGACTAGTCAGGATTGAGGGGAAAGATGAACGGAGCAAACTACAGAAAGATCCTGGATGAAAACCTGCTCCAGAGCGCTCAGGTCCTCCGACTGGGGTGAAGGTTCACTTTCCAACAGGACAACGACCCTAAGCACACAGCCAAGATCACACAGGAGTGGCTTTGGGACAAGTCTCTGAATGTCCGTCAATGGTCCAGCCAGAGTCCGGACTTGAACCCGATCAAACACCTCTGGAGAGACCTGAAAACAGCTGTGCAGCAATGCTCCCCATCCAACCGAACAGCTTGAGAGGATCTGCAGAGAAGAATGGGAGAAACTCCCCAAATACAAGTGTACCAAGCTTGTAGTGTCATACCCAAGAAGACTCGAGGCTGTAATCTCTGCCAAAGGGGCTTCAGTAAGGTACTATGTAAAGGGTCTGAATACTTATGAAATGTGATGTCTGTGTTTTTTATACATTTGCAAACAATTCTAAACGTGCTTTTGCTTTGTCGTTATCGGGTATTGTGTGTATATATTGTGTGTGTGTGTCCCATCAATGTAATCCATTTTAGAATAAGGCTGTAACGTAACAAAATGTGGAAAAAGTCAAAGGGTCTGAATACTTTCCGAATGCACTGTACATGTGTAGAATAGGGATTTGTCAGACAGCTCTATTCATGAGATTTCTATCTGCAACGTTACACAACATTTTCACACCGTTACATCAATCAGTGTTCTTATTGGTTCAGTTGGGCAACCTTCTCACTTCAAAATGTTTTAATGAACACACCCCTGATTTATTGTTGTGTTCCAGGGTGATGTCTGAGGGCGGTGCGTTCCTTGTGGTGCTGTACTCACTGACCCACAGGGAGCCAGAGTTCTACCAGGTTCAGCCTTGTAGTGGGCAGCAGCAGGACATGACCTTTCAACTGCTCACCAGCACCGAGTCACTCACTCTCTACCAGGTAGGTACACTTATGCCTGACTCACTCTATCGCTCCAACCTGAACCATGCTCGGACATTTCCCTTTCACATTGAGCTTACCAACATGGTTCCAACAACTATTGTCGATGCATAAGGAGGTCGGTGCAGTTCAGCTTGTTTTGGCTCAGCTTAGTAGTATGAAAAGTCCTCTAGTGGCCTTTACCTGCTATTACAACAATAATTTATTGGCCTCCTGAGTGGTGCAGCGGTCTAAGGCAATGCTAGAAGCGTCACCACAGACCCGGGTTCATTCCCGGGCCATGCCACAACCGGCCGTGGCAGGAACTCCCATAGGACGGCGCACAATTGGCCCACCATCGTACGTACGGGTTAGGGGAGGGTTTGGACAGGGGGGCTTTATTTGGCTCATCGCGCCCTAGCGGCTCCTTGTGGCGGGCCTGGTGCCTGCAGGCTGTCGCCAGTTGAACGATGTTTCCTCCGACACGTTGGTGCAGCTGGCTTCCGGGTTAAGCTGGCAGGTGTTAAGGATGGCGATTACATAATTTATACAAGGTGGATAATCCACGTCAAAATGAGACTTCATTTTCTTTTGTTCCTTGTCTGTGTAGAATGTAGAGATGTCCGAGGGCTGTACTCTGAAGTTTGAGCTCAGTGCCGAGACCCAGAACCGTGAGGCTGAGTTCTTCAGGGAACTGGTGTCCCGTGTCTCCTTAACAAGGTATACAAGCTCTTCTCTCAAGCATCTGCTGTAACAATATTACCTCGACTGGAGCAGTGGATTGAGACTCGATGCCGTCTCAGTGTGTGGTGGCTTTTTGTCTGTGTTGGGTGACAAGAATCATTAGTCTTTTGTTATTAACTACTAACTAAACTCATGAGAACGATCCTCTAACAGCATTTTATGACTTCACAGGAATTGCTGTGTGTTTGATTAGACAATGGGCTCACCAGTGTTTTGACGGTGTCTGTCCTCTTCTCTCCCTCAGCCCTGCGTCAGTGGCAGCCTCTCCGCAGGACAGGCTGTCAATCAGCGACCATGACTCTGGAGTGGAGGATGAGGACCTCTCCCCCAGGCCCTCCCCAAACCCACACCCTCTCACCCAGCAGGTCAGTGCTCTCTCTCTCTCTCTTTTGGTGTCTGTCTCTTTATTTTTCTTGCTGTAACCAGAGGAGGTTGCTCTATTTTTCATTTGAAGCAGTCTATTTATACTTTAGGGTCTGTTGTAAATGTTATACCTTTTTGTTTCAGACCAAGCAGGTCCACCCCTCTGTGCCGGAGCTCTCTCTAGTGATGGACGGCAGTTTCCTGGATGGAAAGACCATGGGTCGCCCTCATCCTCCCCTCCCAGCTCTGCAGCACAGAGGAAGTGCCCCTCCCTCCCACCAGCTCCACCCCTGGGCTGCCAGACCCTCAGAACAGGGTCCCACCATCCTCGGGGGCCCCCCTCCCATTAGAAGGCCCCTGACCCCTGCCATGGCCTCCCAGGGCAAAGGCAGCAGAAGAGCTTCCCTCACCCCTGGGCAGCAGCCACCACCTCTCTGGCCCCCCTCCTCCAGCAGGAACTCAGCCCCTCCGCAGTTTGGGAAGAGGTCGTCTGCCTCTACTTCATCCTCCTCCTCTCCAAAGACTGGCTCCTCTCCCAATGGATCAGTCCATCAGGCCAGGCAGTTCCACCAAACCCCAGGTCGCCCCTCTCACAGAGGGGCCTCCCCTGTTGGAAACTCGCCACAACCCATCCCCAGGCACAGCCCCGGTCCCCCCCCAACCCCAGCCCTCATGCCCACTCACCAACAGCCCCCAGTCCATCCCAAGCACTTCCACAGCACCCCCAATCCCAACTTGAACCAGCCTTGCGGGTGCTGCTCCTTCCAACAACATGACCATACCCCCTTGTACCACCCCAACCACTGGCAGGGGGCCTCAGGGACCCCGGGTGGGCACTTCTGCTCCAACTCTGAAAGTAACCCCCCCACCTCTCGCCAAACAAACCTTCACTACAGCCCAGCGTGCCTCACCGGGGGCCCCCCCACCACACACCACTTCCCCTCTCAGGGGCCCTGCTCTCCCAGGGGCCATTTGGAGCTTCAAGCCCCCGCCTGTCAGAACCAGTGTTGCCATGCCCAGGCAACCCCCTCTCTCTCTCCCCTGGACGGGCCTATGAACCTCCTAGCCTCTGACGCCTATAGAATCCTGGTGGACCAAGACCGGCAGCTCAAGTTACTGCAGGCCCAGGTCAGGTTCTCCACGGTGTCATTGTGGATATCAGACACTGTATCAAATGACACAATCTTAAAGCTTTAGAACAGGGGTTCTCAATCTTTCTTAACCTGTTGATTTCAGATCCAGAAGCTACTTGAGGCCCAAGGGAAAAGGGGGAGCTCATCTCCATCCACTGAGCAGGCAGTCATCCAGACACAGACCTCCCCTGGACAACAGACCAAGAGAAGTGTTAGCATCGCTGTAGGCACAGGTACTAGAGTCTTTCATCACTGCTTATACATGGTGGATAGTCATAGTTTGTCTATCCACTGCATTTTGATCCAGTACTATGTCTGTCACTCGTTTTTGCGAGACTGTGTGACGCTCTAGTCTCCAGAAACACTGTGCAAATCGTATTTCCCACTTATGGTTCATTTGAGATCTGCTGAGAACATGGCCTTTTCTTTTCTCTCCAAGTCTCCTGAATAGAAAAAGTGAATTTGGACTACCCAGTATCAATACACCTATGATTACTCTTTTGTTGTGTAACTGTTTTTGGAGTTTTTTTGTTTGTTTACTATACCATATAGGGTGTGTTTGTAAATTCACTCTGGTGTGCGTTCTGGGCGTAAATTCAGTGTTGTCAGATTGTCCGTTCGTAAATTAGGTGTTTCGCGTTTGGTGTGCCCACTGGACGCTCTGGCCGAGGAGTAGGGTTGATCCGAGCATTCCTCACAACGGCACCCAAGCTAACTGGCTAATGTTGGCTAGCTACTTCCAGACACAAATGAGAGAAACTCACTCTGACCATTTTACTTGCCCTAGCAGAGCTGGTTATCTAGAGCGTTGGTGACTAACTGTGCTGCTGGCAACAATTTAATAACTTTTTAAATTTATTTTTATTTTACCAACGTTTACTGACCCCTGTAATATTCAGCCGGTGTTGCGTGTTTGTAAATTCATTATTCTGCCCTCTGGCACACTCAGACGAGAGTGCTCTGAAATTGGACGAGATAGCCAGAGTGAATTTACGGACACACCCTTAGTTGACTAACTTCATCTCTTCCCTCCTCTTCAGGTGCCAGTCTCTTCTGGGGCGTCCCAGTCCATGCCCCCGCTCGCGATGACGAGGAGTGCCCACGGCCAGAGTGGCACAGAGGGCCTGGTGCTCCTGATGGCAGCAGGGCCTCCTCTAGTCGGAGCTCTGGCAGTGCCAACCTTACCCACAGCAGGCACATAGGTGGCTCGGAAGAAGAGAGCGGGGTCCGGCAGGGACGGGTGCCAGGCTCACCAGCCAATCAGTCAACGCACCAGAGGTAAGCAAACGGTTGGCTGCTTTTCAAACTGAGCACTTGTTTTTATGTTTTTTTTACATTGGCCCAGCCCTCAATTTGAATTGACTGGAAGAATGCAAGAAAGTAATGGTCGTAGTTGACACCGTTTTACTCACATAAGAATGAGGCTTGAATGATTGAAAGGAATAGTTTCAATCTGAAACCCAGCCACGAAGAACATGGACGATGTGAAAATATCCACGATAGGGTGAGCCCTCACAACTGGCATCAGACGTGTGATCCCACCAACTGTGACGGCTCACCATCGGAACACTGGTGCCACCTCGTGGCCATTTCAGTGAATTTATTTTTACCGGACTATGAACCGCATTGTGTTTATTGTGCATTTCCTGCAGGACTCAGTCAGCATTTGGAGACTGTTCTTTCCAGAGTCCGGTGTTGGGGGAGAGTGCCAGCATGTACTACCAGTCCCAGTCTCCACAGAGAGACGACACCAAGAGTGAGGAGTCCAGGGCGATGGACGATCAGCGGTTTTATCAGGATCTACTGGTAAGAGTGCTCTTTATAGGCTCTTTCTCCATGAAACACTTATGAGCACGGCCCCAAGTGATTAGTCTATGTGTTTGTATTTGCACCGTCTTTCATTCTGGTATGCTTTATTTTGGAGCAATGTTTCAACAGAATCTAGTATTGCAGTGAAACGCTTAATCCAACATGTTATGTGGCCAGCCTCCGTCCTGTGAGATCCCTTTTTTGACTCTGTCGCTTGGAACTAAACGTACGAGAAGCGCTTTTACCAATGAAGATCTGACGTTCTTCATCCTTCCACAGGGCCAAGTGAACAGCCGCCTCCAGGGATCAGTGAACGAGGAGGTCGACGAGGAAGAAGACCAAAGGCCCTCGTACCCACGGCGGGAGAGCCACAGCTTGTCCCCTAGACAAGTGTCCCACTGTCAGTCCCAGCAGTCGTCCCCTAGCCCTGTTCCCGTCAGCTCCCGGAGGCCGGCGCCCAAAGGAGGGGAGCAGCCAAAAGGAAGGGACCAGGTGCTCCACGCCACACTGCGCCAGCTGCAGCAGCTAGGGGTCAACGTGGACCTGGACTCTGCTGACCCCGGGGGAAAGATCAGGCGCAGCTCTGTGGAGAGTGCCAGGTATGTTTGCCTTGACGTTTCAGGTTTACTTGACTATCTTTGCTCATAGGTCATAGATGTAGTAGTCTTATGGTGTAACAATGGTGCCACCTAGCAGTAGGACTGGGAAGGAAGTGTCAGTCACGGAACATGGACCTGTTAGTATCAGTGGTGTAAAGTACTTAAGTAAAAATACTTTCTTAACTAGGCCAGTTAAGAACATTCTTATTTACAATGACGACCTGCCAAAAGGCCTCCTGCGGGGGCTGGGATTAAAAATGAATAAAATAATAAAGTATAGGACACGACCAGAGACTCCAACACTACATAGAGACAGACCTAAGACGACAACATGGCAAGTCAGCAGAATATGACAACACAGCATGGTAGCAACACATGGCTGCAGCACAACATGGCACAAACATTATTGGGCACAGACAACAGCACAAAGGGCAAGAAGGTAGAGACAACAATGCATCACACAAAGTAGCCACAACTGTCAGTGAGAGTGTCCATGATTGAGTCGTTGAATGAAGATTGAGATAAAACTGTCCAGTTTGCATTCCTAAAGAAAATAATTATTTTTTTCCGCTACACCGTTACATTTTGAATGTTTGGCAGGATAGGAAAATGGTCCAATTATTAAGAGAGAATCCCTGGCGGCTCACTAAACACCTGCTTCGTTTGTAAATGATGTCTGAGTGTTGGAGTGTGCTCTTAGCTTTCTGTAAATAAAAAAATGTTAAACAAGAAAATGGCACCATCTGGTTTGCTTAATGTAAGGAATTTGAAATAATTTTTGTATTATATTTTAGCAATTACATTTACTTTTGATACTTAAGTATATTTACAACTAAGTACTTCAACTTTTACTCAAGTAGTATTTTACTGGGTGACTTTTACTTGTCATTTTCTATTTAGGTATCTTTTACTCAAGTATGACAATTGGGTACTTTTTCCATCCTTGATTATGGTTACAGCCATTCTAACATTACAATAGGGGCTATTACAATGGCCGATTCTCCTACTTTCTGGCTCATTGTCATGTAAGTTCGACATCATTCCCTTATGCAGAAGGTGTTCCTGTAGCTTTGATTGTAAATGCAGCTCCCGTTTCCTTCTCCCCAGTACCCTGGCCGGAATCAACCCGGAGGCGGTCATCAGCAGACTGACCCTCCCAGAGTCGACGGCGACCAGCATGTGGGGCGGCAGCGTGGATCTCAGCCTGGAGGCCAACGCCATCGCCCTCCGATACCTGAGCGACCAGCAGCTCTCCAGGCTCTCTGTAGGGGGAGGTCAACAGCCCCCCAAGGCCCTTCCCAGGCTCAGCCCCTGCACACTGCTCTCAGAGAACCCCCCAACGGAGAAGAGCGCCATGGGACTGAGCAGTATTCTATCTCCGAACAACATGTCCTTTGCCACCCGCAAGTACATGAAGAGGTACGGGCTCATAGAGGGGAGCGGGAGTGAGGAGGAGCTATCGGAGATGGGATACACTGTACAGTTCCATGTTCAACAGGAACAAGAAGGGCAAAGAGTGAGGGTTCTGAAGAACATCACCAATGAGTTGCCCCACTCCGACCCTGTCAACCTCCAGGCGCTGCATGCAGACTCTCAAAGTCAGCTACTCAGAGACTTGCGTCCTAAAATGCAGCTTTTGGCCCGCGGCGCCAAACACAGTCTGGAGAAAGAGAATGGCGCCAAATGGCGGCCATCTTTAGGAGAAATGCAGAGGGAGTGTCCTCAACCAGAAGGGTCGATGGGAAATTTCTTGGACCTAAGTAGACTTCGACAGCTGCCGAAACTCTTCTAAAGGACCACGGCAACTAATGTAAAGGGAACTCAAAATGACAGATGAAATGTATTGTCGAAATCCATTGGGATTTGTCAGTTTGCTTGTTTTCTTAGTAAGAGGTTTTTTAATGCTTCCATACATTTGTTTACACATTTCGTTTTTTTAATGCCTCTATTTTAATCTTCATGGTGCTCATTGTAATGGATACATTTGTTTGTGACCACTGATGAACAGAGACTTTTAGTGAATCACGACAGTGCTCTTGGTCTTACGAGCAAAATTCTTGTCCTTCTTCTACTACCACTTGGGTGTAGTGTTATGATTTAGCTCTTCAATGGTGGCAGCCAGGTCATTTTCTCTATTTTAATTTAAAGGGCTTTTGATTTTCAACATGCAATGGATGCCAATTGTTTGAACCATTTGTTGAAGCTATTTAATTTACGTTTTGGCCGTTTATTGATAACCACTATACCCAATCTCCTGGTAATTGATGTGTACCTATTTATTTAGTCAAAGTTGGGATTTTTTTTAAAAGTCTGATTACATGGTGAAACAGACTAAATTCATGCCAAATTTTTCCTTTTCCTTTTTTATGTTGTAAATATCTAAGTTTCCTTCATGCTATATTGTTTTTCTTGTGTTTGTACATGAAATGTCTTGAGCATTATTTCAAGTGTCTCAACTTGAACTTTCTATTTAAAATTGCCTCAATAAATATGTACCTGATTCATGTTTTGTACTTTTTCTACAGATGGTTCTCTTTCTTTTGTGAATTTACATTTTAGTGTTCTATTTAGTTAGCCCTCTACTGTCCCTCCCCAACCCAGACTTCTATCCCTGAAGTCATTTCACACCCCTCTGACACAGACTTCCCACTGTTAACCTCGCCTCACCGCTCTTCAAAAAATCTGCCATGTCACACATCAGGCATATCTAGAATAAACAGACATACTAGTGATTTCAATTGTGAAATGTTGCTAATCTGTGCTAGAGCTGGGCTCTGGAAAATGTGGTTAATCACATGCAAACAGCATGTCGGCACAGAGTAAGAGTAGCTCAGATATAGTCATCCTATACCTGCACCTGTGGAGAAAGAAATGTGACGTCTGCTTACCAGATCTACGTTTTGCTCTTCCTTTTTGTAATGCATGTTGGAGGGATTAAAGAAGAGAAGGAATGCAAGAATAGTCTTTTAATGTATTCACACACTTATGAATCGTAAGATGATAATTGTTCACCCAACAGGATAGTCTTTCATGTGTGGGTTCACCAGTTGTCATCGTTCTGCAGCCAGGTGCCCTCGTCTAGCACAATGCTGTTCGTCCCGGTAATTTCCCACTTGGCCTTATAGCGCTGGTCCCCTGCGCCCTCACCGAGGTCCCACACCTCCATAAACAACATCTCCTCAGGCACCTCCATGAGATCAGAGGTCAGGCCCAGTTTCTGGAGGTCAAAGGTCATCGGTGTGGTGGTGGAGTCCAGATACTGGCTCAGGGCGGGGCTGAGG
Source organism: Oncorhynchus mykiss (assembly GCF_057628025.1). Classification (NCBI taxonomy): domain Eukaryota; kingdom Metazoa; phylum Chordata; class Actinopteri; order Salmoniformes; family Salmonidae; genus Oncorhynchus; species Oncorhynchus mykiss. The sequence goes on from NC_143026.1 coordinate 58,237,149, forward strand.
TGATTGGCTGGTGACGTCGGATGAGGCTGGCGTTGCACACTGCTGCCCCACAGGCCTGTCAGGTTTTTCACAACCTCCAGACAACGAGGTTCTTCCGCTCTATAGGATACACACACGACATAACACCCTGTTCCTGGTTTGGTTCCAAACTATGTGCTGTAGCTAACTCTTCTGTCATTGTACAGTATGGGACCTTGCTTCTAGTCATCAAGGGAAATCAGAACTATTGAATTCTGTTGGGTCATTAAATGAAAAGATCATACAAGTACCATAATGCAGTATTAGCTGTAATAATATTTACCTAATGTCTGAAGTGTTCCAGGCATCTCCCATGGACTGACCAGGCTGGAGCAGAGTGAGATCTCCAAATATCTTGGTCATGGTTGTTTTTTGCTCCAGGGGTGGTGGGGGCAGGAGGTTTGGAGGGAAGTATGGCCAATGATCAGCTGTGCAATCTAGCAATGGACCAGACTGGAGAATAAGTGGGTTCTCCTCTTGCGGAGAATGGTTGGTTGGGTAAAAAGGCTGGGCCTTACAGTCCTCAACAGAAAGGTGACCAGGTGACTCTTTGCTCAAGATATTATTTGAGATCTTGCTGCTTGTTGATGTTGGAGTGACAATTTTCAATGTTTCAGGTGCTTCCTTCTTTGTTGTGCCAGATCGTTTGCATGGTCCATTGACTGAAGTGTTTTTCCCAAGGTCTGTCAATTCAATAAATTCAGTCTCTTTGTTCTTTCGTTGTTTTCTTCCATTTCTTGTCCTGGTTTTGGTCTCGTTGGTGCTACAGCAGCACACAAAGCAAAAAAAACACCAACCTCGAAACCATTTTTTAATTGCCTTCTTCATTTTCAAAAAGGATAATGAGAATTTTACATTAAAACATGTAGAATTGGAGCTAACAAACAGGTTTGCACGGTAACGGTAAACATTCCAAAACATTTAACCTTTGTGACATCGATATGATAAGAATTAGAATTATATGTTGACATTAAGTTCTAATCAAAGAATTCTCCTCTTGCAGTTTTTGTTTGAATATTGTACCACTGAATTCAGAGCCCAAAGCTGATACACATCTGATGTCGAGGCATAATTGACATCATGACATAATCAACATCACTAGGGCACCTCGCTTAATGGTGTTAAAGAATTGTAAATTAATCATTTGATTCAATGCAATTCCCCTTCCTGCAAATCAAAAAGGTTATCTGTTCAGCTTTTTGGTCTCTGGATATGCCTCTCATATTCTCAACTCTGGGACACTTTAAAAAAAACTATTTGTCAGCATATTGTGGAAATACAGAAAATACATTGCAATTAAAAAATATCAACAACCGGTATTGTTTTCATCTCATTTCAACCAGCTTTGTAAAACTTTGAAGTTAGGATAAAACTTCACTTAATTACATTGATTTAACCTGACTAACATGCAGTGGTGTAAAGTACTTAAGAAAAATGACTTTAAAGTACTAGTTAAATATCTTTTTGGGGTATCTGTACTTTACTTTACTATTTATATTTTTGACAACTTTTACTTTTACTTTGCTACTTTTATTCAAGTATGACAATCGGGTACTTATTCCATCACTGCTCACAGGTTGTTACGTCAATCAAATTTCAACATAAGCAACTATGTATATGTTGAAATTCCAAATAGAATTGTGGGAAATATCCACACAGCATGATGTTGCCATTCACCGTGCTTCACCGTAGGAATGGTGCCAGGTTTCCTCCAGACATGACACTTGACATTCAGGCCAAAGAGTTCAGTCTTGGTTTCATCAGACCAGATAATCTCTATGGCTTGGTCTTTGCGCTGACATGCACTGTCAACTGTGGGACCTTATATAGAAGTGTGTGCCTTTCCAAAGCATGTCCAATCAATTGAATTTACCACAGGTGGACTCCAATTCAAGTTGTAGAAACATCTCAAGGATTATCAATGGAAACAGGCTGCACCTGGACTCAATTTTGAGTCTCATAGCAATGGTTCCGAATACTTATAAGGTATTCTTGTTTTTTATTTGTAATACATTTGCAAACATTTCTAAAATCCTGTTTTCGCTTTGTCATTATGGGGTATTGTGTGGCTGTAACGTAACAAAATGTACTTCAGTCACAACAAGTCTACCATCCAGAAGCCTACACCTGGAAACAAGCTGTGCTTCATTCAGCTGAGCTGTCATGTCAACATTTAGACATTAATCAACTTCCATACTCATTTGGGTAGACTACCAAAACATTGCCTAGTTGAAAGTAACTCTTCTAACTGTTCTTGTACAAGCTGTATGTGAAAGTAAATTCAAAGTAAGGTTGGGTTTATGTAGGCTACATTGACATCTGATTTGCCCAAAGGACACCATCAACATGATGCATGGTTGATTGGATCTTTGGTAGTTTAGAAGTAGTTACCACTAGCCACATAATTAGGATGCCAAATTCATTTTGTTAATAATAAACTTTAACGTTTGGATATATGTTATTCATAAAATTGAGTAGATATACTATCCAATCAGTTTGTTTACAAATAGATTATTGATAGGTTGGATTCACAGCTCCACCTCAAACAAAAATCCAAGTTAAAGAATAGGACTAAATCAAATCAAACTTTAAATGCACTTTAAATAAAGTTTGATTTGATTTAGTCCTATTCTTCAACTTAGATTTTTGGTTGAGATGCAGATGTGAATCCAACATATTAATAACTTGTAGATTACATTTGAAATCAGCTAACCATCCTTCATATACAAGACAATATCCAAAGATAAACGTGTATTATTAATATAATGGATTTAGCATCCTATTTATAAGACTAATGGTAACTATTTCTAAACTTCCAATGATCCAGTCATCCATGGATGAACGATAGTATACCTAGCTACACGTTTAAATGATGGTGTCCTTTGTCGGGCAAATCAGATGTTTATATAGCCTTCATCAAACCAACCTCACTATGAATTTACTTTCACATACAGCTTGTGTAAGACTTACTTTCAACTATTCAATGTTATTTAGGTAGTCTACGCAAATGAGTATTGAAGCTGATCAATGTCTAAATGCGTTGTTATGATAGGTCGGCTGAAAAGAACACAGCTTCTTTTCAGTGGTAAGCAGGTTACATCAAAGTAGGCATTTGGATGGTAGAAGTGTTCTCACTGTAATGCACAACCCCTCATATACCAGTAGGTGTCACTATTTAGGCAGCTCCTAGAACGGGACCGCCAAGTGCTGAAGCATGTAAAAATCGTCTGTTCTCGGTTAAAACACTGCCTGCCAAGTTCCAAACGTCAGCACAAGAACTGTTCATTGGGAGCTTCATGAAATGGGTTTCCATGGCCGAGCAGCCACACACAAGCTTAAGATCACCATGCGCAATGCCAAGCGTCAGCTCACCACCATTGGACCCTGGAGCAGTGGAAACACGTTCTCTGGAGTGATGAATTACGCTTCATCATCTGGCACTCCAAAGGATAAATCTGGGTTTGGCAGATGCCAGGTGTAAGCTACCTGCCCCAATGCATAGTGCCAACTGTAAAGTTTGGTGGAGGAGAACTAATGAACTGGGGCTCTTTTTCATGGTTTGGGCTAGGCCCCTTAGTTCCAGCGAAGGGAAATCTTAACTCTACAGCATACAATGACATTCTAGATGATTCTGTGATTCCAACTTTGTGGTAACAATTTGGGGAAGGCTCTTCCATGTTTCAGCATGACTATGCCCCCAGCACAAAACGTCCATACAGAAATGGTTTGTCGAGATCGGAATGAAAGAACTTGACTGGCCTGCACAGAGCCCTGACCTCAACCCAATTGAACACCTTTGGGATGAATTTCAATGCCGACTGAGAGCAAAGCCCAATCGCCCAACATCAGTGCCTGACCTCGCTAATGATATTGGGGCTGAATGGAAGCAAGTCCCTGCAGCAATGTTCCGACATCTAGTGCAAAGCCTTCCCAGAAGAGTGGAGGCTGTTTTAGCAGGGGGGGACCATGTCCATATTAATGCCCATGATTTGGGGGGACCATGTCCATATTAATGCCCATGATTTTGGAATGAGATGTTCAACGAGCAGCTGTCCGCATACTATTGGTCATGTAGTGTATGAATGTCTGTGTCCAGTTGCAGATGGTTCTACAAAAAAACCCAGATAAAACTTTGATAAAATAAATCCATGATTCATGCCACAATGAAATAGAATTGTTCAAATTAAATCCAAAATGGCTAATTGAAAATTGGAAACGGTAAACGGAAATTCTAAATGAAAATGATAAATGGTAAACAGAAAATGGCAAATAGTTGACAGAAAATGGTCAATGCAATGTGTAAAGTGTTATGGAAAGTGACTGCTTTAATTTTCCAACTGCCCAATTTAGCATTTTCTATTTTCGCTTTTCATTTCCATTTTCAAAGTATATGCAAATGGTTTCCTGGAGGCGTGAACCTGAAGAAAAAAAACACCAACATGCAGTGTTACATCATAGTCATATCACACTCTCTATGCCTTGATTTTAGACTATTTTTACACATAGAGTTCTTACCTGGTGTCCTGCACACCAGAATAACATTTTAGCCTGCTAAGCAACATAGGCAATTACATTTTTCTCTTTTCAGGCAAAGTTACTCAACACTAGATAATGTTACTCATCACATGCACGTGGTCACCGAAGAACTAGTTACACTAGTCTAAAATCAATGTACAGAGAGTCTGACATAGATAGAATGTCCTGATACTGGGGTGTGGTGTTGCTCTCGTGGTTCACACATCCAAGAAGCAATTTGCATACACTTAGAAAATGGAAATGGAAATTGAAAAAATAAAATTCTTGATTGGGTAGTTGGAAAACAAAAAACGTCACTTTCAATTTGATTTTGCACATTGCATTTACAGATTTTCTGTTTACCATTTGGCTTTTTTGGTTTACCATTTATAATTTTTACTTAGAATTTCTGTTTACCATTGGTAATTTTCAATTAGCCATTTTCTAATAGAATTTTAACTGATGTGAAAAGAAAAATGCGAATATAATTTTCACATTCCTTTTTAACATTTAAGCATTGCACTTTCGATCTGTCATTGATCACCCCTCATATTTTACCAGCCAAATCTGTCTGTCTGTCTGTCTGTCTGTCTGTCTGTCTGTCTGTCTGTCTGTCTGTCTGTCTGTCTGTCTGTCTGTCTGTCTGTCTGTCTGTCTGTCTGTCTGTCTGTCTGTCTGTCTGTCTGTCTGTCTGTCTGTCTGTCTGTCTGTCTGTCTGTCTGTCTGTCTGTCTGTCTGTCTGTCTGTCTGTCTGTCTGTCTGTCTGTCTGTCTGTCTGTCTGTCTGTCTGTCTAGGCCTGCCTAGGCCTGCCTAGGCCTGCCTAGGCCTGCCTGCCTGCATCTATCTATCTATCTATCTATCTATCTATCTATCTATCTAGGCCTGCCTGCCTGCCTGCCTGCCTTTTTTAAATGTCGGCTTCAGAGAATAGAGCATCATCTGAGCTGGATGGCCTTCAAGAAACAAGAGAACTTGCTGAGGAATTGGAGACCCAGATGGCAATACCTAGTGTTAGGCCTACCAGATTATCACACAGTGTCATTCTGTTTACAATATTGAAACGTATTGTTCCTCTATATCTCAGAGAGGAAAGACAAAAAGCAGCCATCAAGGAGCTAACGAGACCTAAATGGGAATTGGATTCCTGAATTTGTCAGAAGATCCCGTTTAGCCACTGGTTGGTTTTTACGCTTTCAAGGAATATAATTTTATGTCACATGCGACATATACAACAGGTGTTGACCTTACAGTGAAATGCTTACTTACAAGCCCTTAACCAACAATGCAGTTTTAAGAAAATACCCCCAAAAAGTATGTGATGAAAGTACCGGGTGTACCGGTGAAGAGTCAATGTGCACAGTTTTAACTAAACTCTAAGTGCAATTGTCACAACTGTTTTATGGGACATCACAACAACCATCCCCTGCAATGATCGCCTGTGATGTCCTCACAAGCAGCATTCATGACATCTAACAGAGACATCTGATCTTGTGGACCATGCCATATACTTTCCACCTCCATGCTGAAAAAAACGATTATTTCCGATTCAGGAATGGGGAGGATGGTGGAAGGAAGTCCATTGTTATCCTTTCAAGCGCAGCAAACCATTCCCCAACAATGTTGGTTCGGTGGAAGCTTACATTATCCCACACAGTTACATAATTTGGCAAATCTGATCTAACTAAACCTCTTTCGTGTTCTGGTGTTAGGTCTCTGTAAAGTGTATTTAGGAAGACCAGGAGAAATTGGGTGTTATAGGGCCCAATGTGTGGAATATGTATGCTCACAGCATTCTCAGAAATGGCAGCTTACCTGGACATCCTGGTAAAGCAGCCCCTTCACTCTGTCACTATTCCTTTCAAATGGCACCTTCACTCTGTCTACAGTGGAAATGCTGACAAAATTGATATTTGTGAAAATATTGTTGTCACTTATGATTGCACTTTGTATCTCTCTTAGCCTGATGGAATTGTTGGCTATGACCATGTTGCAAATGTCTTGATCTTGCTGATGGCTGAATACTGCTGCTCTGCCCCCAGCATGAGGTCGTTGTGCAGTCCTATATATGACATGTAGAATTCACAAATAGACCATGTTGCAGATAGTACATTGTATTCAAATTGTGCTGTATTACTGTATTACTCTATTACTGTATATTTCGCATACATATCTTCCGGGACATTGTCATTTTCAGACTTGCATTTACCTTTACAATAGTTGACGTATTGTTGTGAATGAAATGCTGTAACAAAATTAAAGGACGAGTACATGTTTACCTGTTTTCCCTGCGGACTGTTTGCACAATTGATGACGCTGTGGACCTGTTTACATTAGGCTGTACTCTCCAACCATCCCTCTTCCATCGTAAGACTGTGGTTTATGACACTGTGGACCTGTTTACATTAGGCTGTACTCTCCGACCATCCCTCTTCCATCGTAAGACCGTGGTTTATGACACTGTGGACCTGTTTACATTAGGCTGTACTCTCCGACCATCCCTCTTCCATCCTAAGACCGTGGTTTACGACACTGTGGACCTGTTTACATTAGGCTGTACTCTCCGACCATCCCTCTTCCATCGTAAGACCGTGGTTTATGACACTGTGGACCTGTTTACATTAGGCTGTACTCTCTGACCATCCCTTTTCCATCGTAAGACCGTGGTTTATGACATGGTCCACAATTGTGGCTCTGATTTCATCAGGGACTCTTATTCTTTGCCTTCTGCCTCTTCCTCTATTGTGTCTTCTCCTAATACCACCACCACGCATCCTTACACATCTTCTAAGTTCTATTCCACAAGCATGTAGCTGCTGTTCAGGGTTGTGATGTTCCTCCATGTTGAAAAAATTGTAGTGACTGTGCTGTGGCGAAGCTCCGTATGTATGCTTCCAAACTTGATTGGTTGATTGGTAAGATTGTGATTCCTATTTCATTACTATGTCACCTGGCAGGTCATTTGCCAATTTAGCAGACATCACAACCATTCCATGTCATAGATATATATGGCATATACAGTGCCTTGCGAAAGTATTCGGCCTCCTTGAACTTTGCGACCTTTTGCCACATTTCAGGCTTCAAACATAAAGATATAAAACTGTATTTTTTTGTGAAGAATCAACAACAAGTGGGACACAATCATGAAGTGGAACGACATTTATTGGATATTTCAAACTTTTTTAACAAATCAAAAAATGAAAAATTGGGCGTGCAAAATTATTCAGCCCCTTTACTTTCAGTGCAGCAAACTCTCTCCAGAAGTTCAGTGAGGATCTCTGAATGATCCAATGTTGACCTAAATGACTAATGATGATAAATACAATCCACCTGTGTGTAATCAAGTCTCCGTATAAATGCACCTGCACTGTGATAGTCTCAGAGTTCCGTTAAAAGCGCAGAGAGCATCATGAAGAACAAGGAACACACCAGGCAGGTCCGAGATACTGTTGTGAAGAAGTTTAAAGCCGGATTTGGATACAAAAAGATTTCCCAAGCTTTAAACATCCCAAGGAGCACTGTGCAAGCGATAATATTGAAATGGAAGGAGTATCAGACCACTGCAAATCTACCAAGACCTGGCCGTCCCTCTAAACTTTCAGCTCATACAAGGAGAAGACTGATCAGAGATGCAGCCAAGAGGCCCATGATCACTCTGGATGAACTGCAGAGATCTACAGCTGAGGTGGGAGACTCTGTCCATGGGACAACAATCAGTCGTATATTGCACAAATCTGGCCTTTATGGAAGAGTGGCAAGAAGAAAGCCATTTCTTAAAGATATAAAAAATAAAAAGTGTAAAAATAAAAAGTGTTGTTTAAAGTTTGCCACAAGCCACCTGGGAGACACACCAAACATGTGGAAGAAGGTGCTCTGGTCAGATGAAACCAAAATTGAACTTTTTGGCAACAATGCAAGACGTTATGTTTGGCATAAAAGCAACACAGCTGAACACACCATCCCCACTGTCAAACATGGTGGTGGCAGCATCATGGTTTGGGCCTGCTTTTCTTCAGCAGGGACAGGGAAGATGGTTAAAATTGATGGGAAGATGGATGGTGCCAAATATAGGACCATTCTGGAAGAAAACCTGATGGAGTCTGCAAAAGACCTGAGACTGGGACGGAGATTTGTCTTCCAACAAGACAATGATCCAAAACATAAAGCAAAATCTACAATGGAATGGTTCAAAAATAATCATATCCAGGTGTTAGAATGGCCAAGTCAAAGTCCAGACCTGAATCCAATCGAGAATCTGTGGAAAGAACTGAAAACTGCTGTTCACAAATGCTCTCCATCCAACCTCACTGAGCTCGAGCTGTTTTGCAAGGAGGAATGGGAAAAAATGTCAGTCTCTCGATGTGCAAAACTGATAGAGACATACCCCAAGCGACTTACAGCTGTAATCGCAGCAAAAGGTGGCGCTACAAAGTATTAACTTAAGGGGGCTGAATAATTTTGCACGCCCAATTTTTCATTTTTTGATTTGTTAAAAAAGTTTGAAATATCCAATAAATGTCGTTCCACTTCATGATTGTGTCCCACTTGTTGTTGATTCTTCACAAAAAAATACAGTTTTATATCTTTATGTTTGAAGCCTGAAATGTGGCAAAAGGTTGCAAAGTTCAAGGGGGCCGAATACTTTCGCAAGGCACTGTAACTTTTAACAAGGCACATCTGTTAATTGAAATGCATTCCAGGTGACTACCTCAAGAAGCTGGTTGAGAGAATGCCAAGAGTGTGCAAAGCTGTCATCAAGGCAAAGGGTGGCTACTTTGAAGAATCTCAAATATAAATTATATTTTGATTTGTTTAACACTTTTTTGTTTACTACATGATTCCATATGTGTTATTTCCTAGTTTTGATGTCTTAACTATTATTCTACAATGTAGAATGAGTAGGTGTGTCCAATCCTTTGACTGGTACTGTATATATATACATAGTGCATTCGAAATGTTTCAGACCCCTTGACTTTTTCCACATTTTGTTACGTTACAGCCTTATTCTAAAATGAATTGAAAACACATTTTCCTCATCAAACTACACACAACACCCCATAATGACAAAGCGAGAAAAAAAACAGAAATACCTTATTTACAGAAGTATTCAGACCCTTTGCTATGAGAATTGAAATTGAGCTCAGGTGCATGATTGATCATCCTTGAGATGTTTCTACAACTTGATTGGAGTCCACCTGTGGTAAACTCAATTGATTAGACATGATTTGGAAAGGCACACACATGTCTACATCAGGTCCCACAGGATTGTGTCGAGGCACAGATCTGGGGAAGGGTAACAAAACATTTCTGCAGCATTGAAGGTACCCAAGAACACAGTGGCCTCCATTCTTACATTGAAGAAGTATGGAACCACCAAAACTCTTCCTAGAGCTGCCGTACATCCAAACTGAGCAATCGTGGGACTAGGGCCTAGGTCGGGGAGGTGACCAAGAACCCGATGGTCCCTCTCACAGAGCTCCAGACTTCTTCTGTGGAGATGGGAGAACCTTCCAGAAGGACAACCATCTCTGCAGCATTCCACCAATCAGGCCTTTATGGGTAGACTGGCCAGACGGAAGCCACCCATCAGTAAAAGGCACATGACAGCCCGCTTGGCATTAGCCAACAGGCACCTAAAGGACTCTCATACCATGAGTAACAAGATTCTCTGGTCTGATGAAACCAAGATTGAGCTCTTTGGCCTGAATGCCAAGCGTCACGTCTTGACGAAACCTGGCACCATCCCTACAGTGAGGCATGGTCAAATCAATGTTTTTCAGTGGCAGGGGCTGGGAGAGTTCACCTCCAAACAGGACAACGACCCTAAGCACACAGCCAAGACCACACAGAAGTGGCTTCGGGACAAGTCTCTGAATGTCCCTTGAGTGGCCCAGCCAGAGCCCGGACTTGAACCCGATCTAACATCTCTGGAGAAAATAGCTGTGCAGCGATGCTCCCCATCCAACCTGACAGAGCTTGACAGGATCTGCAGAGAAGAATGGGAGAAACTCCCAAAAATATGGGTGTGCCAACACTGTAGCGTCATACCCAAGAAAGACTTGAGTCTGTAATGACTCGCAAAAAGGTGCTTCAAAAAAGTACTGAGAAAATCGTCTAAATACTCATGCAAATGTGTTAATTTGTTCTTGTTTTTTTGTTGTGAAAATAAATGAAAAAAACTGTTTTTGCTTTGTCGTTATGGGGTATTGTGTGTAGATTGAGGGAAAATATTTTTTTCATCCATTGAAGAATAAGGTTAAAGTAACAATGTGTAAAAAGTCAAGGGGTCTGAATACGTTCCGAATGCACTGTGTATATTGAAAAAAAATATTTTGACTGGGCAAGTCAGTAATTTAGGAACAAATTCTTATTTACAACGACAGCCTACCCTTGCCAAACCCTCCCTAACCTGGATTTTAAAGTATTCAATGTAGTCCACTAGTTGGGGCTCCTATGGGTTGTAGCCTCAATGGTGCTGCCCATGCTGTCACAGATGCTATATGGCACAGATATAAAGATGAGTCCTCTATCTATCTTTATGGTCAACACTGCAATAGTCTTGAGGCAGTTGTTTGATGTCTTGAATGACATTCCTCCCAGTTGTCAAATCAGATAAAATTGTAATTGTCACGTGCCCGAAAACAACAGACCTTACAGTGAAACGCTTACTTACAAGCCCTTAACCAACAATGCAGTTTTAAGAAAAAAAGTGTTAAGAAAGTATTTACTAAAATAAAATAAATACAAAATAGAAAAATAACTAGTAATTAAGGAGCAACAATAAAATAACAGTAGCTGTTGTGTGTGCTGCAGATGGTCAACATAAACAGGGTAGGCCTATGCACAAAGCAAGTTCTCTCCAATTGGTTAAACAGTAAAATCATTGTATTTGATACATTTTAATAACTTTGAGCATGTAACAGTGCAGTCTAACAGTCATATGACTATGCTTTGTGGAGGCTGGGATGGACTATACATGGCTCTTTCAATAACCAATCAGTGCAACTTCCAGCAAAATATTCTGTTCAACAAGTGATATGCTTTGTGGAGGCTGGGATGGACTATACATGGCTCTTTCAATAACCAATCAGTGCAACTTCCAGCAAAATATTCTGTTCAACAAGTGATATGCTTTGTGGAGGCTGGGATGGACTATACATGGCTCTTTCAATAACCAATCAGTGCAACTTCCAGCAAAATATTCTGTACAACAAAAGTGATATGCATGTGCAATTTTTTTTATTATGTAAATTACAGTAAAGCATATTTGCAACCTTTTCCTTTTAGAAATTCTGTTATAGTAACCTGCCTATGTGTTATTTTTTTTCTCAGGTCTTGCACCTTTCCTTACTGTTTTGGGTGCTGTCTGACACACACCCTACCTAAAAGATAGTAACTCGCTTGCTCGTTACTGCCAGGCTCCAGCTACACCGAGGAAATACAACAATATTATCATAGAAACAGCTGAAGATTGATGGCATTTTATTGGAAATTGTAAGTATATTCTGCCGGCGGGACTACATTAGCTATAAACAGCTAACGTTGGCTAGCTAAGATTTATGTTCGACATGTTTTATTTTTGCGGCAAATTTACGTCTAGCTATGCTAGCAGCTAAGCTAACGTTAGCTAATTAAACGGGCTAGCCGTCCAATCTAGCTGTCGAGCTAGTTATTGTTCATGGTTTATTGAGGACCTTAGGTGCATGAAGTAGATTAAAAAAGATTCATTTGTATTTGTGATTACTAGCTAGCTACTTAACTGGTTGGCCGTGTCAATACGTTAACGTTAGCTTGCTCGTAACTTAGCTACGTTAGTTAGCTATCCTAGCTAACGTTTACATGTGTCCACTGAATTTGCATTACTACTTTACCCTTATAGCAAGTTCTCTGTAGCTAGTATTTCTGCTAAAGCTAACTAGATCGAAAGGGCTTGATAGACACAGCGTTATAACTAGTCAAATAGTTAGGTTATATGGGCTTTTGCCAAATGTTGCGATGGGTACCTTTTTTAGCTAGCTAGTAACGTTAACTAGCCTAATTTGAAGTAACTCAGTAGCTAGCTAGCTACTCTTGCATTGTTTCCATTGCACCGTAGTGATATATTTGCTTGCTATGTTTAAATGCTTTTAACTAATACATTTTCAGAGGCCTAACAACTTAAAAACATTTGATCTTACTGCTGTGAAAGTGGAAAACAGAGGAAGTGCCCATGCTATTCAAACTGAGTTCCCAGGTTGTAGTATTCATATATCCAACAGCATAACCAGAGTGAACAGTGAAACAAAACAAAAATGCAACTACTTGTTACTTATAGTGCTTTTTACATATTCAGGAAAAATGGTGGCTTTGATGATAAAATTGTAAAAACGCATCACAGATACTGGTCTGGATTGAATTGATTTAGTGTAGGGTAATTAATAGGCCTGTGAGTAGTGGTTGTGTAAGACTAAATGCAGTTCCTTATTGTTAGCAATTATGAGTCATGGTAAAAAAAAATGGTTTGGTAGCTGTGAGTGTTTGCATCTGCATCCTCATCATGACTGTATGTCTGCAGTGGCCACAGTTTCCACTATGATTTAGGCCGAGGCCTTACTTGACTTTGTTTGGGACTGATAGAATACAGTCAGCCGGATAGCAAATCACATAGTTCTACACCGGTAGCCTGTCTAGTTGAAATTGGCTATAAAGGGAACGTTATAAAGGGACCAGCAATTGGGATAGCTAGTGAACATTAATCTGTCAGTGTCACATCATGATTTATATGGCATTTGTAACATGCACAATTGCGTAAGTTAGATGTGAGTAAAAGGGTCTGGCCTAAATACTGTGTGAAATGTAACCGCACAGTATGTAGGCCAGGCTATAACAGCCAGACGGTCAGGGGGAGTTGGGTGTAAATTTAGTCATGTAATTGTAACCTCACTTTGGTGAAGGAGTCATAGCTAAGACAGAGGCTGTATTTTATCTAGGCTAGAAGTCACTGCAGGATGTGTCGCATCAGTCTGCGATGAAAGATGAAGTGAAAGATGAAAACGTAGACCTCAAATCTCTGATTTGAGTTCCATGTAATTCAAACTATTGTGCCTTGTCTTACAGTAACCATATTTCCAATGTCCAGTTATTATGTGAGTAAAGTCATACCAACAACAACAACAACAAAATCACGCTCATGGTGATGGAATCAGGAAGTGCCGATGCAATTTTATAAATGTTGACAGACAATTTGTTCATTCGACATGGTGCGATCTTTTTGTGTCGGTAAACTGAATTATGTGACAAATTGCGGTGGAAGCGATTTTCTGCGCAATTGTTGATAGAATAACCATGTTGAGGTAAATTTGCAGTCACGCAGTGCTATGTTGTGTGGCCCTCCCACTACGACTTGAAAAAGCATGTCCAGTTTATTAGGCTACAGATGCTACAAATAATAATGAACTTCACAGGGTGGTGAAAGTGCACGGTGATGAGCTTGATGCTCTTTTCCAATAAATATCCAGGGTGTTAATTTGTATGCTAGTAACATGATGATCAGTGCTTAGCTGCCAATTAACAAATACACATGATCTTTCTCTTTTCCAACTCACCATATAACCTAACCTATCCAGTGTCCACTTTATCAGCAAACTGTTGTCTAGAGGGCATACGTGAATACCAGATTGGACAAGTTTGCCATTTATTGCAACAGTTTGTGTGACAAAACCATCAATATAGTGAAAAATGCTATAGAAACGCATTGAATTTGTTTTTGAATTTGTTTTTTTAATGTGTACTAACTTTACGTCATCACACACAGCCTTGTATCCGCAGCAAGTCAGCTTGGTGGAAACAAACTTCTTGTGGGAAAACGTGCATATTAAAAAAACAAAGTGGACTTTTATAATATTTGCATGATAATCTGTTGCATATAGGATGGAAACCTAACTATTGATGTCAATGGAAGATTTGTGTGGAAGTTGACCTCGGAAGGGCGGCAGGTAGCCGAGCGGTTAAGAGCGTTGGGCCAGTAACCGAAAGGTCACTGTTTTGAATCCCTAAGCCGGAAAGGTGGACAAATCTGCCGTTCTGCACTTGAGCATGGCAGTTGACCCCCAACAACAACTGCTCCCTGTGCGCCGAGGATGTCGATTTAAGCGAGCCCCCCCACACCTCTGATTCAGGTTGGGTTAAATGCAGAAGACACATTTTGGTTGAATGGATTCAGTTGTGCAACTGACTAGGTATCCCCTCTCCCTCAATTGCCCTATTTCAAGTAGTTGTAGTTTATGGACAAGGCTGCACTGCATTCACTTATCTATTTGGTCTTGTGTTGTTAGATCACATGCAGACATAGCCTACCTATTACACCATTTTGTTTTGTCCAGAAGTATTAAAGGAAATGACAGATGGCCTTCTGCTACTGCATTTTGAGTGGAACCAGAGCAGTCCCAGGCAGTGACCGCAATGTCTATCATCCTTCCCCGAAACACATAGGAATATTTCTCTTCTTGGTGTAGATTAGTATATAGTTGAATTTATAAGAGGGTACTTTCCCGCTGTCTGTCAAACACTGACTGAGGAAAAGCCCCTGTTGTTCCATTGTCACCTGTTACAGCCAATTCCCAGGCTTAACACACACACATAGCCTGGGCCATTCAAATCAAATTTATTTATATAGCCCTTCGTACATCAGCTGATATCTCAAAGTGCTGTACAGAAACCCAGCCTAAAACCCCAAACAGCAAGCAATGCAGGTGTAGAAGCATGGTGGAAAGGAAAAACTCCCTAGAAAGGCCGAAACCTAGAGATGAACCAGGCTATGTGGGGTGGCCAGTCTTCTGGCTGTGCCAGGTGGAGATTATAACAGAACATGGCCAAGATATTCAAATGTTCATAATTGACCAGCATGGTCAAATAATAATAATCACAGGCAGAACAGTTGAAACTGGAGCAGCAGCACGACCAGGTGGACTGGGGACAGCAAGGAGTCATCATGCCTGGTAGTCCTGAGGCATGGTCCTAGGGCTCAGGTCCTCCGAGAGAGAGAAAGAGAGAATTAGAGAGAGCATACTTAAATTCACACAGGACACCGGATAGGACAGGAGAAGTACTCCAGATATAACAAACTGACCCTAGCCCCCCAACACATAAACTACTGCAGCATAAATACTGGAGGCTGAGACAGGAGGGGTCAGGAGACACTGTGGCCCCATCCGATGACACCTCCCGGACAGGAAGGTGATAACCCCACCCGCTTTGCCAAAGCACAGCCCCCACACCACTAGAGGGATATCTTCAACCATCAACTTACCATCCTGAGACAAGGCCGAGTATAGCCCACAAAGATCTCCGCCACGGCACAACCCAAGGGGGGGCACCAACCCAGAGATTGCAACACTGTGAGGGTGTTTCCTGCTCCTATTTCATGTGGTGTATGTTGCTACATTCGCCACAGCCCTACTCTGATTGGTAACTCACCCACTGAGTACACCCCTCTGGCTATTTTCATTCTGTGAAATCCTTGTTCAGGTCGAAGACATCGGTTGTGACTTTTTTGAAACTGGCCACAAGACCAAATGATGCCTTAGTGACGGGCCGGTGGTGGCACGGGCATGTATGTGAACAAAATATATAATTTGAATGTTACACATGTCCATTTTGAATCAGATACAAGGATACGTGCAGATTTTAGGCAAATTCGAATGACTGTTTTGTTAGGTTTGTTTTTGCTTCCGGGAGCATAAATCAACTGAGAACCTCTTCCTCATTGTTTTCACATGTCAGGTGAGAAAGTGGCAACACTAGGCGCACAGTGTTTCTATCTCTGCAGACTAGCTAACCAGTACCAGCATCATGGAGTAGACTATCTTATACTCTGGAAATCCGCAACAAACTAAGAAGTGATTAGCCTCTCTGTCTGTCCACTCATGTTGCAACAGATGCATTTCCATCATATCATCCATACTTCTTGTGGTGAGTCTTTTTTTATTGTTGGTTGGGTTGTTTTGTTTCGGTGCGTTTGAGAGCACTGCTTGTACAAGAGAGGTTTACACAGCAGACTTTTGTATTGGCATCTATCTTGATATTCAAATCATTTCTAATGGAAAAGAGGAGTTGATACGCACTAATGGGTCACAGCAACATAGCAGCAGAAGTGTTTTTTTTGTCTACAGGCTCAGACATGCTTGTGAAGTGAATCATAGTTCGCCACGTGATTACATAAAGACAATGATTTATTGGAGTGAACCATTTGGTTGTTTCCTGATAGTCATGCTCACGTTGCATAAGGTTTGCCTAATATTAATCATGTGAAACTCCCTTTGGTATGTGATGAGACAGTCGAAATTATGTTTCTTTCCACTCGTTACGCATCAATAATGGAATAACATCTAGCCCAGGGTTTCACTTTTGCAGCTGAAATGTGGCTATTCACTTACGGTAACCTGTTCGTACACAGCAACAAGAAGCAGTCTCTCCCCATTGAAGCCCCAAACTTCCTGTTTTCAGATGAGCGCTTTTTATTGGACAGAGGAAGGGTCTTAAAATAGCCACTAAGTAACTCATCAGCCTGCTGGCATTTAGTGAACACGACTGCTGCTGGGGGATATCCCAACGCTCCCAGACCTCAGTGAAGACAACAGGGGAGTCTCATTGACGTCCTGCTGGTTTTGTCCTTTACTGAAAGGGCAGACAGGTGAATCTGCTGCACCCTTGCTGCTTTTAGCTGGCCATAGCATAGTTAGGTAGTTAAAGCAAATTTGGATGTTTTTTCTTCCCACGGGATTAATCTGTTTGCTCTTTGGGTTTGGTGTATGCAGTTGACTGTTCTCTTTTGTCTTTTCAGGTCATACCACGTACTGAATGTTCATGATGTCTGAACATTTAGAAGAAAATTGATGGTCAGAAGAGTTTTTGATTCCAGTGGAATTTGTCACATCTTTTGCGTCACTTTGTTTTCGAAAAGAAAACGCACTGAAGGATCTACCTTTTTATTTGAAAGGGAAGGCGTTTTGTCGAAGCCATTGTGCTTCCCCTAGTGACCTCTGTGGGTTACAATGCCTGTACAAGCGCCGCAATGGACGGAATTCCTGCTGTGTCCCATCTGCACCCAGCTGTTCGAGGAGAGCGTCCGCAAGCCCATCAGCCTGGGCTGTGGACACACCGTCTGCAAGATGTGCCTGAACAAGCTGCACCGCAAGGCCTGCCCCTTCGACCAGACGGCCATCGCTTCCGACATCGAGCTGCTGCCTGTCAACACTGCCCTACTGCAGCTGGTGGGAGGACAGGTGAGACATAATCTAGGCTGGGTATGTGCTACTTAGATGAGATGCTAGGCAGGTACAACTCGGGTACTAATCAGGTGAGACAGGCTAGGTAGGTGCTACTCATGTGAGAGGCTAGGTAGGTACTACTCAGATGAGATGCTAGGCTAGGTACTCACTCAATGTCACGTTCACATTCATAAGATTATGAATATTGTTACTGTTGGGACAGGTCCAATGTAAATGTGCGGACAATTGCCCCCCTTATTCTCTCCCCTATTCTCCTAATGACAGTTTGTATCACTTGATGAGGTGAATGTAGGTTATGTTAATGTAGCGTGGGAACGGTACTCAATTGTTTATGCTCATACATGGACTGGTGATGACTGACAAACAAAATATCTGGTTTGGAAAATTGGTATTCTTTCATTTGTCTTGTTGTGTAGTAGCAGTTTACCCGATTCTGGATTGGGACAGATTTATTCTGCTAGTCAATGCAATTTTCCCATTACATTTAGAGACAAAATAACTTTCACTTGTCTTTATATTATTCTGGCTGTTGTACCTAAGTCTTAAAGGGTTCATATTTTGAGTCTTGTGGGAGAGCTACAGTGCATTCGGAAAGTATTCAGACCCTTTACTCAGTACATTGAAGCAGCTTTGGCAGCCATTACAGACTTGAGTCTTGAGTATGATGCTACAAGGTTGGCACACCTGTATTTGGGGAGTTTCTCACATTCTTCCCTGCAGATCCTCTAAAGCTCTGTCAGGTTGGATGGGGAGAATCGCTGCACAGCTATTTTCAGGTCTCTCCAGAGATATTAGATTGGGTTCAAGTCCGGCCTCTAGCTGGGGAAACTTAAGGACATTTAGAGACTTGTCCCAAAGCCACTCCTGCGTCGTCTTTGCTGTGTGCTTAGGGTTGTTGTCCTGTTGGAAGGTGAACCTTCGCCCCAGTCAGGTCCTGAGCGCTCTGGAGCAGATTTTCATCAAGGATCTCTCTGTACTTTGCTCCTTTCATCTTTGCATCGATCCTGACTAGTTTCCAGTCCCTGCCGCTGAAAAACATCCCCACAGCATGATGCTGCCACCACCATGCTTCCCCGTAGGGATGGTGCCAGGTTTCCTCCAGACGTGACGCTTGCCATTCAGGCCAAAGAGTTCAATCTTGGTTTCATCAGACCAGAGAATATTGTTTCTCATGGTCTGAGTGTCCTTTAGGTGCCTTTTGGCAAACTCCTAGCGGGCTGTCATGTGCCTTTTACTGAGGAGTAGCTTCCGTCTGCCCATTCTACCATAAAGGCCTGATTGATGGAGTGCTGCAGAGATGGTTGTCCTTCTGGAAGGTCCTCCCATCCCCACAGATAACTCTGGAGCTCTGTCAGTGACCATCTGGTTTTTGGTAACCTCCCTGACCAAGGCCCTTCTCCCCCGATTGCTCAAGAATGATCAATGGTACCAGGATGCACCTGAGCTCAATTTCGAGTCTCATAGCAAAGGATTTGAATACTTATGTAAATTAGGTATTTCTGAGGGGTTTTGGCCAAAGTTTCTAAAAACCTGTTTTGGCTTTTTCCATTATGGGCTATTGTGTGTAGATTTGAGAATTAAAAAAAAAAAACACAAAAAAGAGAAAAAATATAAATTTCAGAATAATGTAACAAAATGTGGAAAAAGTCAAGGGGTTTGAATACCTTCCGAATGCACTGTCAGTTTTTTTTCCCTGTACAAATTGAAGCCGAACATTGTCAAAACCATTTATCAGTTTGCCTTTCAGGGCCACAAAAAGGTGGTATGCTATCTATCAGTTTCTGCATGATGATCTGTTTGATGTATCAATATCTGTCACGCACAAACAGTCAGTGAATCCCCACTGCTCATTACAATACCACTGTGTCATATTTGTGAGATTTGATCAGAAATATGATACTAGCTTGCAGCTGGTTAGGCTGGTTAGGTGTTTTCATAACTCAACCAATGTTGCACAATAGCTGTTTTTTTTATTTTACCTTTATTTAACTAGGCAAGTCAGTTAAGAACAAATTCTTATTTTCAATGACTGCCTAGGAACAGCCTGTTCAGGGGCAGAACGACAGATTTGTACCTTGTCAGCTCGGGGATTTGAACTTGAAACCTTCCGGTTACTAGTCCAATGCTCTAACCACTAGGCTACCCTACCGCCCCAACTGTCATGAGATGTTTACTGTCCCCAGCGGTTGTTTTATTTAGCTACTGTGACGCATTCGAAGGGATACAGGAAGGACTACTGTTAGTCACAATGTCACAAAGATGAACCTCTGAGAAGGTGAGATGGCCTGAGAGACCACAACTGAGAAGGAAGGGCAAGGAGAGAGTGCACACATGAAAGGTGGGAGGCTAACATGGATCCTGAAGCAGGATTCTGTAGCGCGTGGTCTGGGACTCAGCACACTGTGTGACAGCCATTCTGATTTTTATATATCAGCCTGTTGAAGGAATTCTAAATTCCTCTGTATTATTTCCCAATCAGAATTTAATACTCTGTCAATGCATTCGAAGGGTTTGTAAGACCCTTAATTTATAAGAATGGACAGAGCCCCGGTCTTAAAATTCAGGTAACAGCGTTTAATTCAAGAGAGTACTGGTTACATACACATTTTTCCACAGGTTATAAACTGAAAATGACGTCAGCGTTTTCTAAATGTTCTATCTCTTCATGACACGGGTAGAGAGGCCCTATAGTTCTCGAGCCTTCCCTCCTCGCCTGAAGCCAAGGTCAGTCAGTATAAATCGGCATTCTAGACAGTCTGGAGATAGTCCGTCCCTGCCATCTGGAGATAGTTCATTCATTTGTACAAAGGAACAGACCGTCATTGTTACTAAACTCCTGACAATATTATATACAATTGGGAATGGGAGCAGGAGACAAAATTCATTATGTACAGTACATAATAGCATTTGGACTAGTCAGTCCTGATTGAAATGTATACATTATTAGTCATCATTGATAAAAATTCCCTTAACACAGCCCACCGATGTTGTGGTCAGAGTTTCCTCTAGTTTTCAGTTGTCGTGCTTATGGCTGTAGCTGTCATGACAATTGATCATCCGGGAATTGTCATGCAAAAAAAACTGCCGGTCTCATGGTAATTGACCGTTAAATGCTAAACGTGTTTATTTTAATGAAGAGCTTCCCAGCACAGCCTACAAGCCACTGATGCAGACCTTTTGGAACATTTTACATTCTAAAAAGTGTAATGAATCCATTTAATATAGCCTACACCATCACAATAAAGCCATTATTTATGTTAGGCAGGTCTAAAGAAACATTATGATGTAAAGAAAATGTAGCCTATTTCAGAAGAACCGAATAGCAAATTCTGAGTCGTCCTTAAGTTAGGCCCTGATCTGGCTATGCCATATGGCTTTGGGCTGCACTAGTTCATTTAACAGACCAATATTTGCTTATAATTCCTGTGGCATTATTTTATCTGTTTTTATAGTAAGAAGAATATAATTGAACATAGCTGAATAAAATGGAAAGTTTTTTTCCCCCCAAACGATTTCCAAAGTAATGCGCACATTAATAATGTGCGCATTCTGTGTTGAGCAGTTAACAAAGTGATCATTTGAAACATGTCCTCCCATATGCTTAATTTAGAGTTATTCATGCAACTTTAGTTGTGATACAAACCTTAGGCTCTATGTTTCTATCTCTAATACATTTTAAGGCTACATGATGCGACTAATGATTTTTAAAAAGTTCCATGAAAGGCATGCACTGCTCTGTTTCTTTTGCATGCTGCACACAGTTCATCACTCTCATTCACAATTTGACAAGCACTTGGTAATATATTCTTAATTTAATCTTGTCTTTTACACACGGCCTACTAATATACAGTTGAAGTCGGGTTGCGTGAGCATTGCGGATGCTATATAGATATGCGGTGTTCATGCCTACAAAGTTCTGATTGGCCTATTAGGAGTGGTTGAATAAGGTTTCTGCAAATATAGGACACAAGGGGCGTATCCAATAGTGAGATGTCGACTGAAAGAGAACACTTTTGTACGTGTCGTGCGCACACACACACACTGACCCAAACACACGCTAAAAAGAATTACCCTTCAACTAAAACAAATACACAGGAAGTCTTACACCCTCAGCAGTTAACTGGAAAAAGTTTTACCCCTTCCCCTTTTAATGCAAATTTTGCCTTTTAGAATGGGAGTGTGTGTGTGCATGAAACTGCACTCGTTTGCAGAGAAACTGAAAGCAAACCTTTGAGCTCCAGTTCGAAGGCTGTTTGTTTGGGGTCCAGTTACTTTTCAAAAAGAGATGTAAGCTAAAAAAAAATACGTAACCTCTGGTAAAAGGGTGTGCCACCATGTTTCATAAATCAACCACCATGCTAGTTGACCTCACTTCCTCATCGGTTGATAAGTTCCCATAGGGTGTTTAAATGAAGTGCTGGTTTGCCCTGTGTTGAAGGCACTCAGCATACTATCTCCATGTGACAAGGAAAAATACTGTTTTATTATGGCCCAAGTAGCTTTGGCAGAGGTAGTATGTGACCGATGTTATGTAACACAGAAAACACTGCCTTACTGCCAACTCCTTGCCTTTGCTACTCTCCACAGTCCTCAGTTCAGATCCTGCTCTTTGTACTCATGGGATATGAATGAATTCACTAAAAGTAGGCCTACACAATGTGTACACATTAATAGATATCTATAAATAGAAGGGGGGCTTTTGGATTTCAAAATGGGAGCAGGCACAGCCAGCAACTGCGGCTGGTTGAGGGTTTGCTGAAATTATGATCTAGAACTTTCCTGCAGCTGGGAGTGCTTGGTGGAGACCTGCATGTCATGTTGGGAGGGATGACGCACGTGTGTGTGTGTCAGAGTTCCTCTTCCTTGGCAAACCCAATGACTCAGCAAACACTGATACTCATTTGCTCCCTCCTCTTACAGCTGCCAAACATCAGAGGTTTGATGGATTGAGGGGAGGGAGAAAGGGAGCGGGAGAGAGGGAAAGGGTGGGTGGGTGCCACACTGGCAAGTCCCGAATCATGACCATCATTAGTAGCTGACCAAACTTGCTAATGGACGGTCACTAATGGCCTGGTACTCAGCACTCTATTGTCCCTCTTATCACTCTGACAGCAATGCAAATGCGATCAAATCAAATCCTATAAGCCCATGTTGCACAACATTTCTATAGGTAATGTGATGCAATTGTGTGATAAAACAAATTTGATGGCCTCTATTAAAAAGAAGATTCCATCAGCTTTCTATTGGCTACCCCTACTATATTTATTTGAAAACTTTCCTAATACTAAGCACATTGCTTACAACTGGAGTAGCCTACCTGGCTGGCATGAAAACGACCCGCGGGAAAAGCGTTCTCCAAGTGCATACAGATTACATGTCTTTTTCCCCCCTGCCCCTGTTCTGACAGGTGCATGATAATGGCCCGTTCTAAATCAAGACAAATTTCACACATAATATTTAGTATATTTTATAGACTAGATTAAATTGAGAATGGTCTGATGGGTGAGAATATTATAATTGATGCCCAATGTGTGGTAAGAAACAGCATGTGCTGTTTAAATAGTTGAATGCATCACGTAGCCTAGCCCATACGCCTAGATGTTTTGATAAGGTTCGTATCCCAACTAAAGTGTCCAAATAACTCTAAGCATAGCCTATAGGCCTAGAACTCCTGGGACAGAGTTGGAGAGCCCAACGCCTACAGAGCCTAGTGAAACGTGTTCTTACAAGCCCAGTCATTGCACAATCGCGTTAGAAACCAGTTTGACTGGCCACAGTTTAAAAGAGGTCTCGTGCAGCTATTGATTGCTCAATTCTTAAATTTAAGCACATTAATCCGCTTTACAACCGGTGTAGCCTACCAGGCTAATTCGTAAATTTCACCGCACGTACCCTCTATTTGCTATTCGAGAGCAAGCTACGGATGTTGTTTTTTTGGCAGGGCCATTCTGAATCAATAAATAATTCCACACATAGAGTTGAAGTCAGAAGTTTACATTCACCTTAGCCAAATACATTTAAACACCGTTTTTCACAATTCCTGACATTTTTAATCCTAGTAGATATTCCCTATCTTAGGTCAGTTAGGATGACCACTTTATTTTAAGAATGTGAAATGTTTCATTCAGCTTTTATTTCTTTCATCACATTCCCAGTGGGTCAGAAATTTACATGAACTCAATTAGTATTTGGTAGCATAGCCTTTAAATTATTTAACTTGGGTCAAATGTTTCGGGTAGCCTTCCCCAAGCTTCCCACAATACGTTGGGTGAATTTTGGCTCATTCCTTCTGACAGAGCTGGTGTAACTGAGTCAGGTTTGTAGGCCTCCTTGCTCGCACACGCTTTTTCAGTTCTGCCCACAAATTTTCTATAGGACTGAGGTCAGGGCTTTGTGATGGCCGCTCCAATACCTTGACTTTATTGTCCTTTATCTTCTTATGGCTGCATCCCTTGTTCTCAATTTCTGCCTGGAGACACCCTAATCTAACTGCCTGTAGCTCAGCCCCAGAGGCAAGGATATGCATATTCTTGGTATCATTTGAATGGAAACATTCTGAAGTTTGTGGAAATGTTAATTGAATGTAAGAGAATATAACAATAGATCTGATAGAAAGAAAGAGCATACGTTTTCTGTCTTGTTGTTGTAGCATCTTTCTAGAATAGGATGCTGGGGATAATTTTGATGGATAACACGAGGGCAAGTGTAGTTGTGCAAAGTTTCAGACTGATAACTTCAGGAATGGGTGAGCTACATGACATTTAGCATGAAGTCACAGAGGTGTCCCACACAAGTTGCCCAAATGTACCCAAGTGGCCGAATTGGTGAAATGATATAACTATATACAACAGTGCAAATAACTATATACAACATATCAAAAAGCAATTCTAACACACAAATGTTTTTATAAAAATGTTTTTAAAAATGTTTAAAAAAAACGGGGGTAGACCCTCAGTCCTCTACACAATATTTTGCTGCTGGTGCCATGTCCCATAGCAGTCTCTTTCTGCTGTAAAGCAGAGGCAAACTGAACAAGTGGTGCAGGTGATGGGGAACTTCATGCGACACAGAACACAACGACTCCTCCATGCTGTGCCCTTTTGGCCCTGAGGCACATTCATGCCTGCAGTTATGAACTTTGGCATATGAACACCCCTGGAGGCAGAGGTAGAGGGGGCAGAGGTAGAGGGGGCAGAATGTGATGTAGTGGACTTCGTGCTATAGCCAGCAAGCTCCTGGTTGAGCAGCTCCCTGAAAGGCTAGCTGTGATATGGGGGGCTGTACATTAATATAGTGTATCATTTTTTTTGTCCCTTAAATTCAGTCCGTTTATATGCAGTGTCTCTCTCACACACACACAATGGAAATGGAAACTATATTTAAACGTGTGTGTTGTGACCATGGTGTGTCTGTTTTGTCTCCCCAGGTGCCCAAACGGCAGACTACCACCTTGCTGACGGGGCCAGAGGACATAGCCCACTATGAGGAAGCCAGTGATTGTGTGGAGGAGCTGGCTCTGTACCTGAAACCACTGAGCAACAGCAGAGGTCAGTCAGACACCACCTCATCCTGCTCACCGTCACAACCATGGCTCATTAATTATGGGAAAAGCTTCTATTCACCCTGCATTAATTTCTCAACATATCATATTTAATAGCATCAGATTCACACACTCTCCCTTTGTATCATGACAATCCACATTCTATTCTAGTGCACTAGTTTTCAGTGCCTGTGAAGAAGTATTTGCCTCCTTTCTGATTCTCTATTTTTGCTTGCTTTTGATACTATCAGATCTTCAACCAAAACCTAACATTTGATAAAGGGAACCTGAGTTTACAAATAACAGAAAAATGGATACTTCAAAGTTATGCAACACCCAATCCCCCTGTGTGGAAAAAGTCATTTCCCCGTTACACTCTAACTGGTTATGCCACATGTATCTACAATGACTGCAACCAAATATTTCCGGTAGTTGTTGATCAGTCTGCACCTGTACATAGTCCATCTATAATTTAGCCCAAACAACTACCTCTTTCCCTACTTTATTTATTTATTTAGCTCCTTTGCACCCCATTATTTCTATCTCTACTTTGCACATTCTTCCACTGCAAATCAACCATTCCAGTGTTTTACTTGCTATATTGTATTTACTTCGCCACCATGGCCTTTTTTTTGCCTTTACCTCACTTGCTCACATTGTATATAGACTTGTTTTTCTACTGTATTATTGACTGTATGTTTGTTTTACTCCATGTGTAACTCTGTGTTGTTGTATGTGTCGAACTGCTTTGTTTTATCTTGGCCAGGTCGCAATTGTACATGAGAACTTGTTCTCAACTTGCCTACCTGGTTAAATAAATAAATAGATAAATAAAGTCTCTCACATCGCTGTGGAGAAATTAAGGCCCACTCTTGCATGCAGAACCGCCTCGTCAAAGTCCAGACCTAATCCCAATTGAGATGTTGTGGTAGGACTTGAAACCAGCAGTTCATGCTTGAAAACCCACAAATGTCGCTGAGTTAAAGCAGTTCTGCATGGAAGAGACGTGAGAGCCTGATTAACAACTACAGGAAGCGTTTGGTTGGGGTCATTGCAGCTAAAGGTGGCACAGCCAGTTATTGAGTGTAAGGGGGCAGTTACTTGTTCACACAGGGGAATTGGGTGTTGCATTGCTTCTGTTTATGAAATAAATCAAATAAGTATATAATTGTTATTTGTTCCCTTTATCTAATATTAGGTTTTGGTTGAAGATCTGATTGCATTCAGTATAGAAAATATGCAAAACTAGAGAATTATTTTTCACAGCACTGTATTTCGGGAATAGCTTGGCATATGGTATAAACAGTGTATTGAATGGTGCTTCTTCTCTCTCCCCCTCCTCACAGCCTCACACTTTCCTCTCATCCTTATCCATTTGCTTTGATCCTTGTGTATTTACTTGTTTCGCAATTCCTCCCTTACTGTTGCACTGCTTCTAAGTTGCGATGGATACAACCCCAGCCTCTCTCTCACACTCCACCCCCCTTCTTCTCTCTCCGGGTGTAGGGTTGAGCACCAGCGGTGCACAAAGCTCTCTGAGCCGGCCCATGCAGAGGAAGCTGGTGACCCTGGTGCACTGTCAGCTGGTGGAGGAGGAGGGCCGGGTGAGGGCCACGCGGGCGGCCAGGTCCCTAGGGGAGCGCACTGTCACTGAGCTCATTCTGCAGCACCAGAACCCACAGCAGCTCTCCTCCAACCTGTGGGCTGCAGTCAGGGCAAGGGGCTGCCAATTCCTCGGCCCAGGTAACATACAAACAGACAGAAGCGCAAGCGCAGGCGGGCAAAATGGCGAGCAAGCCACTCATACACATACACACACGGCCCAAATGACAAATGTTTCAATTACATCCGCCCTGAACGACTGAGAAAATGAATGCTATCGGAAGCATGTGAAAATATTATGCATGTGTTGTTGTTGTAGCGATGCAGGAGGAGGCTCTGAAGCTGGTGCTGTTGGCTCTAGAGGACGGCTCCGCTCTGTCCAGGAAGGTCTTGGTGCTGTTTGTGGTCCAAAGGTTAGAGCCACGCTTCCCTCAGGCCTCTAAGACCAGCATAGGCCACGTGGTGCAGCTCCTCTACAGGGCCTCCTGCTTTAAGGTAGGTCTGACTACCTACAAACATACACCTAAACACGGTTCTAAGACCAACATGTGCCATGTGGTGCAGCTCCTCTACAGGGCCTACTGCTTTAGGGCACACAACTGAAACCGTAAAAAAAAAAAAGTCCCTTTCAGTGCATTTCCTTCATATTGGTGCCTAATGAACACAACCCTGATGTCCTGTCTGTCACCCTGTGTCTTCAGGTGACCAAGCGAGACGAGGACTCGTCCCTGATGCAGCTGAAGGAGGAGTTCCGGACATACGAGGCACTGCGGCGCGAACATGACTCCCAGATTGTCCAGATCGCCATGGAGGGTGGCCTCCGCATCGCCCCTGACCAGTGGTCCTCTCTGCTCTATGGGGACCAGTCGCACAAGTCCCACATGCAGTCCATCATCGACAAGGTATGTAGGTGTGTGTGTGTGTGTGTGTGTGTGTGTGTATTTTGATGTAACTTAAATGTGATCCCTAGTGGTGTTGCTGTGTATTTGAACAGAGATTTTGTGTGTGTGTGTGTAAGTTGCAGACGCCAGCGTCGTTTGCTCAGAGCGTTCAGGAGCTGACCATCGCCCTGCAGAGGACAGGCGACCCGGCCAACCTGAACCGTCTGCGACCACACCTGGAGCTGCTTGCCAACATCGACCCCAGCCCAGGTTGGTCCATTCACAGTACATCAATACCCTTTTCAAACTATCGTTCCGACCCGTACTAAACTGTGGTGGCCCGGATGTTTTCTGTACACACTGTCCACTCTTGGCTCGGCAGTGCGAAAAGCCCTCAACGCACTCACTTTAAAAGTTATGTATCAGTAAAAGGAATCCAAATTGTATGCGTTTTTTAAAATTTAAGCGACACTGCCGTGCAAGTCGCCATCACTTTCACAGGGCCTATTAGACCGGGTCCCCAGCGCTCTTCCAAGTATAATGCATTTGAACCCAAAAAATACCCCGTCTTGTCCTCCATCTTAGACTCCCCTCCCCCCACGTGGGAGCTGCTGGACACGGGCTTGGTGGCGGTGAAAACGGTGGTGCACGGCCTGGTGGACTTCATCCAGAACCACAGCAAGAAGGGGAGCGACACGCAACAGGTCTGATTCTAGATACTCAATCCCCCAAAGCATATCAGTGGAATAGGGCTGAAATTATTGATAATCCCAGGGTCGTGTTCATTAGAGCAACGCAACTGAAAATGTTTTGCAACATAAAATGTAAGGAGTGTTTTTCTTATTAGACAAGTCCAGGTAGTCCCTTCCTGTTTGTCAGTTTATTTTTCTTCTGTTTGGTGCCTAATGCATATGACCAATGTTTGAATCTTGATTGATACTTGTTAAAGCTAATAATATCAGTCAATGACTGTCTGCTGGTTCGTGATCTTAACAGTAATAACACCTTTTGAATTTTCCATTATTAACATGCCCTTGTGGTGGCTCCTCCCCAGCCTCCCCAGCACAGTAAATACAAGACGTACATGTGTCGGGACATGAAGCAGAAGGGGGGCTGTCCTCGAGGAGCCAGCTGCACCTTCGCCCACTCTCAGGACGAGCTAGAGAAGTGAGTATTCCACCGTGAGCCACTCCCAATGGGGATCGTTGGGCATATTCCCAACTTTACTTAACAGTGAATGTTTTGTGTTATGTTTTGATGTCAATGAGACGTTGACTGTTCATTGCACAGATCCGCTCTGATAGTGTGACAACAATCATTAGGCCAGACAGAGGTGTCAACCTCTTTCACTAACCATGTATTTCTCCTCCTTTCTGAAGGTATCGTAAGATGAACAAGCGTCTGGCTGCCCGACGGCCCCTCAGCCTATCCTTGACGCAGCTCAACGAGGTGGGCCTATTGCCTGAGGAGGTGGGGATGATGGAGGGGCTGGCCCACAAGGGCCTGACCAATGGCATGGTGGCATCAGTCACAGGCTCCGCCCTGCCCCAGCTCATCTCCCGCGGTGCCGACCCCTCTTATGAGCCCATTATGCGGAAGCCCCAGTCCCAGGGAAGCCACAGTGCCCCCGGCTCTCCCCCTGACTTGTGAGTAGATGGACACACACAGCGTCTGTTACACGTACTCACACACACACTGAAATTCTGTCTTTTCCAGACTGGATCCCATGCCCAATCGGTCCATGGCCCACCCCAGGATGGCAGTGGACCACCTGGCCATGCATAAGCCAGTGCCCAGGGGGCCCCCCATGTACCCCTCACAGCAGGGTGAACATTTCTACCCCCCTGAGCCCAGGGCACCACCATCAGCCATGCAGTACGAGTCCACCCAGTACCCCCCAGGTAAGGCAGAACAGACCACTCTTTTTCCCGTGATCTCCTATGTATTGTCTGCTGACGAAAGGAAGTGTTTCTCTCTAGTCTTGTAAATCTCCCAGTGTGGTTCTATTGTGCTTATCTAATACCAATCCTGTTGCCACGCTCTTCTATGTCCTCTCAGGTAACCCCCCCTACCCCTACCAGTCCTCCCAGTACCTTCCCCAGCCCCGCTACGTTCGGAACCTCCCTCCCCCTAACGACCTGGCCACGCCTGCCTACCCGGAGTCCCCCTACCCCGGCACCTACCCACAGGAGCATGAGTGTCCCCCTCCCCCACAGCCCTCGGGTCCCCACTTCTCCAACGCCAACCCCCATGGGTACCCACCTCCCCCTCATTATGACGGCCGTCGACACCCCTCCTACCCGCCGCCACCACCACAAACCTATCCCCACCGGGAGGAACTCTCCTCCATGCCTGCGGACGAGGCCTCCAGAGAAAGATACCCTCCCGAGGGTTACCAGCCCGCTGGCCCCCACCCCGCTGGCCCCCACCCCGGCCACATGAGGCCCTACTCCACACGGGTAAGCACACGTCTGCAGTACTAGGCTCTTTATAAATCTCAATATCCATAGCTCTAAACACCGATGCAATTACTTTTTAGGAGTTTAGTCATCAGCATTATCCAGATTGAGTAGTGACATTACTCAGCCGATTGGCCGTGCATACAGTCTTGCGTGCATAATAAAAACACATATTTATATATTTTACATATCGGGAAGTGTCAAGAATGTATCATTTTTTAAATTTTATTTAACCAGGAAAGGGCTCATTGAGATTAAAATCTCTTTTTCAAGAGCGCCATGGCCAAGCACCAAGTCATTACAAAAAAATGACAGACAGACAACATGAACAACAACAAGTAGTCTAGTAAAAACCATTGAATTCACAAGAGTATAAAACAGCTAATAAAAAACATTGACCGGTCAGGGAATCAGCCTCAAAATCCTCATAAGACTTTCCAGGATAAATCCACTGCAAAAAAATGTATTTCCAACGCTGCAAGAAGTGCACTACAGTAAAGGTGTCCACATGTCCTGTTGTACAGGAGGATTACAGTCGGCCCCAGCCCCCTCCCACTCTGGACTACCTGCACCGCCGACGCCAGGAGATCATGGCCCAGTTGGAGGACAGGAAGCAGGTGACTCCCCCACCCTTTGCCCCCTCGCCCACGCTGCCACACACATACGAGTCCAACTACACACAGGAGGTAAGAGGCTACACTCGTCTAGTGTTTCTATGGTAGTACGCAGTGGCATCTCGCCCCACGTACTACCGCAGCAGTTAGTCACTTAAAGGAAGAGTTAGCTAATAATAATGTGTGTTTGTGTGTGTCAACAACAGCAGTACATGGAGAACTCCCAAGTGTTTGCAAAGTACCGTGAGCCAGACTACGCAAGCCAGTACTCTCCTTGGTCATGTGACACCATTGGCTCCTACATTGGCAGCAAGGAGGGGAAGTCTAAAGACACCATGGAGAGGATGGTGAGTCATCAATCAATCATTCTATGTTCTGTTGGTGTAAAGCTTGACCACTTAATAAAGTTCCAAATCTGAATATCTAAAGCTCGGCCAAGCTCAAAACAGTTTTCAAAAGCTCATCTCTTGTAATAAGGCCAAAATGTCATGTTTAATTTTTGTTGATGGACAAGATGGTTATCTTGCATTTACTATTCTATTGGTTGTCCTCGTTGACTGATCAAAGGTCAGTTATAGAAGAAGTGCTGTGACTTATTCAGAACACGGTTAAGCTCACAAAAGTCTTTCAACTACAGTTTTCCTAGTTTCAGTTGAGTGGCTCTGTACGTCTTATAATGGTACCATAATAACTCTCTGGGTGTTGTAGAACACTGAGGGGAAAGGTGCGGAGGGCCAGCGCAGGTCGGCCGAGGCCAGAGACGACGACCCTATCATCCCCTTCGGCTCCCTGCCCACTGTGTCGCGCTTCGGGGTGATCTCCCGCACCCCCAAGACGGGCTACCAGATGGCCGGGCCAGGGCAGGCGGTGACCCCCCCACAGGGGACCAACAGCCCCAAACACACCGCTGCAACAGGTACAGGGAGAACACATACACACCTTTTAGGGTTTTTGCTCTGTTTACTCCATTTCGTCAGTCTGACCTGCTCTTGTTGTCCACCACAGCGGACTACCCCTATGGGAACGGTGCAGGGTGGGGTGTTGCCCCGTACACCCAGCCCCCTCAGGCCCACCTCAGTGAAAGGCCAGTCCAGGAGAGGGAGCAGCTGACGATGGAGCTCCAGCAGGTCAATCGGCAGATCAACAAGCAGACTGCCCAGGCGGCCCAACCCAGCCCGGGGGAGTGGTCGTCGGGGAGCGTCTCCAGCCAACAGCTGAGCCTGGAGCTCCACCATGTGGAGAGGGAGATTGGCAAGAGGACCCGCCAGATAGCCCTGGTGAGAGAGAGAGAGAAGGGGGCACAGAAATGGCCAAATGTAGATAGAAAGAGCGACAGACTGAAGCAGGAGAGGGAGACACACAGCTTGCTTTGATATCTAAAAAGGCTTTGCGAACAGGAGCAGGGCAGAAGGAGCCCTGGGCTAATGTCACCTACTGCTATCCCACTTATAAGACAAAGAGTGAAACACAAGCGAGCCGAACAGGTGCAGCCTGAAAGCTTTTCTACCAAGACAATATTGATGTAGACTCCAAAACATACAAGCTTTCAGTCTCCCAGTCACTATTGTGGTGAACTGACAGTGGTGCCATTGTCCCCTTGCAGGAGAACCATGTGTCTCATGATGGGAGCGGGGCATACAAGCTGAAGCCCACTGAGAACAAAATGCAGAGAGAGGAGCACTCGTTGGTTCTCAGGTAAACCGCACATTTGGGAGACTAGTAGTCATTTATTTCAACTGCTGTGCCATAAGGAACCATTTAGTGTGCCCCATAAATCTCCCTTAACCCCCTAGAGTTGATTTCCGGGGCCCAACTGAAATCTACTTAGCATAATAAATAAAAAAATCCCTATCAAAATCCGTCAGTTTCAGCTAGAACCAGTTTTTTGCATTGGATGTGTCTCAATCCATCGCATCCGCCAATGTCGCACTTCCGCATCTGCAGTGAAAGGTGGCAGAGCTAGAGCGGTGTCTGTCGGATCATGAGACATCCCAAAAGTCTGTCTTCTCACAACGACGTCTGTAGCATCTGAACGGTTTGGCCTAGAAACTATTATGACCAATCTGTGGAAAGGTGAGACTCTCTCACAAACACAATGCTGTTCTCTGCCGGTCTGCCAACTTCTGTCTGTAGCGTCGGAAACAATTTGGGCTACACACGAATATATGACAGGTACAGCACATGTCGGTTGTTTTGCTCTAGGACTCCCACAAGACTCGTCTGAAGGTCCCTGTTGTCAAAAATGAATGGAAGTATACAGTGCATTCAGAAAGTATTCAGACCCCTTGATTTTTTTCCCTGCTCATTTTGTTAGGTTACAGCCTTATTCTAAAATGGATTAAATTGTTTTTTCCCCCTCATCAATCTACACACAATACCCCATAATGACAAGGCAAAAACTGTTTTTATTTTGGGTATGACAAGTTTGGCACACCTGTATTTGGGGAGTTTCTCCCATTCTTCTCTGCAGATCCACTCAAGCTCTGCCAGGTTGGGGAGCTTTGCTGCACAGACACTACCAGTCAAGTTTTAGCCTACTCATTCAAGGGTTTTTCTTTATATATATTTAGATTTGTTTAACACACTTTTTGGTTACTACATGATTCCATATGTGTTATTTCATGATTTTGATGTCTTCGCTATTATTCTACAATGTAGAAAATAGTAACAAATACATGAAAACCTTTTGAATGAGTAGGTGTGTCCAAACGTTTGACTGATACTTTACAATAATACAAAATGTTTTGTTCATAATGTTGTCTCTCTCTGACCTTTTATTCCCTGCAGTGAGGGCTATAACGGTTCCAGTTGTGTTCTGCTGGATGGCAGTGCGGCCGGCAGCATTTTGTCCTGCCTGACCAGCAAGACCTCGTCCCTCAGCCTGTCCTCAGACCTCCCCACCACCGGGGGAACTGACCGACAGGAGAACATCGCAGTCCACCCGTGTTCCTAGCCACACAACTGGAGTCTGGTACTACAACCACTGCTACAACCAACCAGTCAGTTAACCACACAGAGCCTTGGGGAACCCCTCATCCTCTGAACGCTTAAACCTTTCCACCATTTAGAGTGGAACACACAACCAGGTCCTCCAAACTGTCTGGTATGCCCTACCTAAATCCACATTTGCAAGATCTGGTTGAAGCCACTAAGAGCATTTTAACTCCCATCACAAAACATGTGGAGAGAGGCGCAGTCTCTCCTCGCTTACAATGGTGAGAGACCGTTCTAGGTTTCTTACAGGGATTTGGGATATAAGGGCTATTAATATCTTAAGTAACTGAAAAAGCCACTGATATGCAAATGTGGACGTAGTGCCTGCATAGACAACGGCGCTTCATTTGATACAACACAAATTGCACACTCGCAACTTTAGTTTGTCTACAACTAAGCAGTATCTGCCGTGAATTTTATATTTTTTTCATTTGTTCATTTTTGTTATTCTGTGGATGAATGTTTTGTCATATACAATCTCTCACTGCCTTGGAAACCAAGGGTTTTGAGATTTATGCTCCGTGAACCCAATACTGATTAGAAGAAGAATATAAAGACGAGGCCAGTTCCTTGGTTTCAAATAGACAAGGCCCCCATAATCGCATTGACATAACATCTGTCGTTAGCTTCACAATGTGCTACATTTTTAGTAGCATCCCTAACAACAATCTTCGTGCTTAGTGTATATACAAGTTCTAAAATGCAGACTTTCTATTTGGAATTAATTGTAAGTTCTTGTAGCTGAGTTGCAATGTTATTCGCAGACAAAACATGTAGAGCGTTTCGTTAAGTTTTACTCTTTTGCCACTTGAGGATTTCATACTTGGTGCTCTGTTGAAGGAGCACTTTCACATCTGGTCAAAAGCTCTCCATTTCATAGAAACAATACTTGTCGACAACTGGCTGTGAATAAGTTTTATAAAGCCAAGACGCTACAAATTGAAGATATTGAGTTATCACTTTTCAACTGGGAAGTATTGAAATTTTGTTGAAACTGTAACAAACTAGACGAGGCAAAGGCGTCCCTGCGTCCAGTTGTTAGTTCAGTGGCCTGGACCTCTTTTGGTATCCCCCCCCTCACCACCACCACAACCGCCTTCAGACTCTGGAAAAGGAGATTTACTACAGCCTCTGCCATCCATGCTTTGGGATGAGGCTGATGTGAAACAGGGAAAAGGATATGCGCTGAGTACACAAACATTAAGAACACCTGCTCTTTCCATGACAGATCATGACAAGCCATGATCCCTTATTGATGTCACTTCTTAAATCCACTTCAATCAATTTAGCTGAAGGGGAGGAGACAGGTTAAATAAGGGTTTTTAAGCCTTGAGACAATTGAGACATGGATTGTGTATGTGTGGCATTGAGGGTGAATGGGCAAAACAAATTATGTGCCTTTAAACAGGGTATGGTAGTAGGTGCCAGGCGCACCGGTTTGTGTCAAAAAACTGCTCCTCTGCTGGGTTTTTCACACTCAACATTTTCCTGTGTGTATCAAGAATGGTCCAACACCCAAAGGACATCCAGCCAACTTGACACAACTGTGGGAAGCATTGGAGTCGACATGGGTCAGCATCCCTGTGGAACGCTTTCAACATCTTGTAGAGTCCGTCCCCGGACAAATTGAAGGTGTTCTGAGGGCTTAACCGGTTGCAACTCAATATCAGGAAGCTGTTCCTAATGTTTGGTATACTCGGGGTACATTTAGGCTTGGCATTCAAGCGGTTTTCCTTTTCTTTTTGGGGGGGTAATTTAAATGCAGCGAGGGATTGGGTGGGAGGGAGTCACGTGTCAAGCATTCGTCTGCTGTTGATTGGGTGGCCAGAGATGGGAAGATGGAGTAAAAAGAAAGAGGAATGAAGCCAGACATTAACCATGGCTAGAATTTGAGACATTGATCTACAAAGCGTATTTTTTGCACTTTCATAGCTTTAAGGATTGTTTGTACTGAGGATATGTATTTATTCATATGGATTTTCATCCTGAGGATGGATATAACATATTGAAAGGTAAAACTTACAACCCGCATTCTGTTTTAAGAATGTGTAGTCGAAGATAGGGAGCAGCCATGGCTAAGGCGATAAGAGTTGATCATGTACAGAGCAGGGTTAAAACAGCCACTGTTTTTATTCATCAATCTACTGTATACTTCCTAGTTAAAAAACTATATAATTGGGTGGAGGTTCACCTCCACCAATGTGTCACGGTATGCTATATCACATACCCATAACAGTGAATGACAGGAAAGGCAAATTCCTATTTCAGTTCCTCAACTCCACTCCTCTGATCACCTTTTTCACCAACCGCAGCGGACATTTGTGTCGTTTTTATTTTAACTTCCAAGAAGTTGCTCTAGTGAAAGGGTTTCTGTTATTTTCCTGTAGGGGTTAATCATTTCTGGATGGGGGGTCAGTGCGTAGGTGGGGACAGGCCACTGAACTGGGCTATGGCAGAGCTAGAGTTAGCTAAGCAGTTCGTATCACTGGATCAGCAACCGCAGAACCACCTCAGCAGGGTGGGAGGAGACAAAGTGGCATTTTGTCGCTGCCAAATAAGTGTTATTTTTTTCTAAATATGAACAAATTCAACGCGCAGCAAGTTTTGCAGTTGGATAATGTGCATTATGATGCACCCCTTGCATTGATGTTGCAATTTGAATTGATATTTCGAAATATTTAACTATTTGGAATAGTGCAGTCACGTTTGACACTAGCGTCACCTTTTTGTGTTGTCGGTTACACCTCTCTTACAATCCTATTTCGCCAGTAGAAATGTTAAATAGTACTAACCAGTTATTGCATTTATTTCAAGTAAGTCAACATCTTTAGTTAACTACCTGGTACTGAATGGTATTCACCGCTTATGTATCCCTAAAAAATGAAAGTTAACAATAAATAAGAGTCATGCGGATAATGTTACTGTCAGATACACGCAGACTATGAAATTAAGAACAACGAGTTTGCTTGCCTTCTAGGTAAAAATTAATTCACAGAATGTATTTAAGTTTCATTATGAAATGATGGCTGGGCTATTCCATTTGAATTCACAAGATATCCAACGACTGGTATAGTCACACTTGTTTTAATCAAGTCTTTGTCTTCATGGAAATATTTAAGTATGTTATACATGTTTTTAGTTACATCTCACTTTTTGAGGTTTTTATTTGAGATGTGAAACAGCTTACACTGTATGTGCACAACCTATACTGTGTTGGCTTTTTGCAAAGCCAGACAATGACATTGACTTCAGTCCATTTTTCTCCTATAGACGTTCTGTGCACATGACATTGAAATATTAATTGGACCTCAATGATTGCTATCTTTTTGAGCATTCACTCGTTTAACCATTTTCTGTACTAATTTCAGAGCATTAGATTTGTTTGTTAGCATTCTAGCTAGCAATATTACGGAAAATGACTGTTAATCAGACCATAATGTAGATTACTCAATGCGGTTTGCATTACTCTTCATGCTAACCATAACCAATGGTCCCTTCATACCTCATCGTATTTTTTATCAATTAAAACTGATTTTCAAGGATATGATGACACAATCCCTTTGGCATCATGCATGTTTGTTATCAATGACTACGTTATCTCGCTTTAGTCACCTCTGTATCATTGGGTTTTTGGCACGAATGTGACTTCAAACTATTGTCATAGTGGGAAATGAATTGCGTTGTAGTGTAGAGCCATTGTGGTGGTGGTGGTTGTAGTAGTTATAGAAGTTCATAGGAAAAGAGAAAGTATGTATCATTGTGGAAAATAGTGCACCTGTAGTTTGGGGGCTGAACAGAACTGCAGTCAACTATGCTGTGTACATACAAAGACACAAATATTTAAATGTCTGGGGAAATTGTGGTCAGTGACAACCATTGGCGTAATCACAAGACTATTATATATGTATCATGCGGTGTTTCCCCTATGTTAATTTAATACGGCATAAGCCATGGCAAAATGTGTAGAATTGCAGGAAATTTGCGTTAAAAAAATAATTAAAAGGTATGTTTTATCTCTGTGACCAAGAGGACGGCTTCAACATTTGGTTGGAGACCGTCCCATACCATCGCCTCCCCCTCCCAACTTTGGCACAACAGCGCAAAAAAAATCACAGGGGGGAAACACTGATCATGTATGTGCTTAGTTGGGTCTAAATCACACTGACCTGTTTGACCTCTGTGGCTTTGACAGCCCTGAGACGTACCAAGAATACACTGGGTACCACCAAGCCTGCATTAATGCCAGGAGCGTCACTTCTGTTATCTGAAGAGCAGTGCTTACAAATATCTGTCAAACCATTCAGTAAAATTAAACTCCAACAATCCTTCCAATTGCATTTGGACGTACGGTTGTATCAGACGGCTTGATGTATTTGGACATGCTGTATGTTCCTCCCATCAGCGTCATCATCAAGGCAACATGTCTCCTCATAAAAGGCTGAGTCATTGCTCTCTGAATGTGGATTAATAATGCACACTTTTTTTTGTCTTGAAGGTGTGCAGACACCTTTTTACAGAGAACGTCAAAGTCCTCTGAGGACCTGGTTGAGAGTTGTCGGTGTGTTAGCCGCTAGGGGGTGCTAATTTACCAACTTGTGGGATCACTCTGAACGTGGGTCAACGTACATCTTTACCATGACTTGACTCCCTATTGAGGAATTGGACTAATAATGTACGTTCTTTGTACATTTATTCAGTTATTCACCTCTTATTTGATGTGTTTGTTACTATTTTGTAGACCAATATAAACTGGTCTCTCGAGACATCTTAAAAACACCAATTTTGGTGGGACCTTTTTTTTTAAATGTGTAATCGCTATGTAACATTATACTATTGTTGATTTTTGGTGTTACTATTTCTTGGGAAAGCGCTATTGACATTTGAACAATCGTAAAGATTGGATACAAAACCCTTGCTGTAATGCATTGTAGAGATGGTTTGTTATATTGCCATGCTTCATGGGTTAGGCTACTTCAGGACAATTCCGCCACTTTTTAAAAATTTTTTTTTTTTACCTCATTGATCATTACCAAACCAGTGTCTACATATGTGTAAACAGCACGTTTCTATGACCTGTGGTTAAAATGACAAAGGTCCTTTAATAAAATGCTTCTCTGGGACATCAGAGTAGGATTAAAAGTTTTTTTTTTCCTTTTTTTTACAACAACAAAATAAACAGATTTTTAAAACCGGCAATGAGTTTATAGCCCAAGGGAGGATATTTTCATGGTCCCTGTGTCACCGCGACTCGCATAGTGTTTGAAAATCACTTTTTAAAATGTAGCTTTTGATGTCATTCGGGTAGAATGTAACTTTTTAAAAAAAATTAAAAAATGTAGAAATGCACCATTTACACATATGTTGACAATGGTATTGTGTTGGAGATAATGAAAATGAGGTAGAAAAGTGGTGGAGGTTGTCCATTTAACATGCCGTGGTTTCTAAGAACTGCTTTCGATCCGAGGTATTAACCAGAAGGAACTGCCATTGCCCGCACTGGGAAAGTGAATTACCTCTTAAGTTAACTACTGTGGTTCAAAGCCCTGTCTGTTGCTCAATGATTTTTTCATATTTAAGTGTTTAAAAAAAGGTGAACATTTTGCACCAGTGCAAATTAATATAATATTAAAACTTAAACATGTATGTTTAAATATGTCCTTATAAATGTATGTTTTTTTTTTTAAGTATTCGCTTCTTTCAAAAAACAAATTGGTGGGAAAATGTATCCTTTTAATGTGTCTGAATGGGAATTCTCTTCACTCCATACCTTCACTGCTATCTTTTGAATACTGTCTGTTCTCAGTCGTTCTATTGTTGAGCGCACTGATTGAGGCTTAAGAAATGTGACGAGCTTTCCAGCAGGTTGACTATTTCAACGTTTAAGATGCAAACCTACAGGCTTGTCTATACAGTACATCAACTTCCCGCTGTTAATTAAACTTCAAGAGTCAGCATTTATATTAAATGGTCTCTACATATCAGCTGTGCAAAGAGGAGTCAATCAGCTGATTGCCAATGCAGAGCCGAGGAACCGCTTATCCTTTGAGACAAAGGAGTTCAGTGCCAGAATCTACACTTGTAAAACTGCAACGCAAGTTAATATTTAAGATCCATTGATACCGGGAAACTCACCTGTTTGTTTACATAGCCATTTTGTGTCTTTCATACAAACCAAGAAAATAGTTTGGGCTGTCGGAGCATTGTCTGGTCTGTGTTTGATTAGAGGAAAGACATCTGCCGTTTCCAAGGGGCTTTTATTTTTCCAACCCTTCTAGAAGGTTGTCTGTTTTTTGAAGTTGTGGAGAGAAGATCCCGGTAGTCTTTTTTTATTTTATGCTTCCTAATTTAAATTAAGTGTGCGTGTGTGTGATGATTGACTCGTATTGGGTAAACGCAGTAACATTTTGATAGTAGGATAGCCATACACCAAGACAACGCGAGTAACTTAATTATTTTCCAAGAATGTTACTTTCTTGTCCAGGAAATGTCTTCAGTTATTCACTGAGTTTTTACTAAATACTGCAGAATGAATTACTTCTTTGGATTTAGTTGTCCTTATATTAGCAAATCCTATCAGTGTTTCCCCTATATTCATTACAAAGCGGTGGCCCACCTCTGCTTAATTGTTGCCACCTCTGCAAACAAGTAGCACAGGATCACTTAACTTTTTAAGTGGATATGAAATGTAACATTAACCCACATTGTAACACCTCACACACTGACAGGCAATGGGTATTATTGGGAGTTGATTTCCATGTGAGCGGCCATGTCCCAATGGGAGAGACCGCTTTTCTTTTTTTCTTTTTCTCTTGTTCACGCTGAACACACTCATTGGTTTGGGAACTGTAATTGGGACATGTAATTGCTTTGGGAAATGTAATTGCTTTTGATTACTACGACCCAAGTTGTCTTGTAAGAATTTGCTTAATTAAGTGAAGGTACATGTTTAACTTCAACATGATGAAGACAATGTTTGTTTTTATATTCTACTCCCTTAAGGAATGTTTAGAATATTTTTCCAATGTGGATGTAGCTGTTATACCATTTCTCTTTTGTTAAAGAATTCACTGTGTGAAAATTGGATTGCATTTTTGTATAATACAATTGCTTTTGGGGGGGGGGGGTAAACTAACTGGAAGTTTGAAGTAAATGTAACTTATGTGCAACAGTGATTCTTTACTGGCAGGGACTGTAATTAAATAATATTGTGAAACTGATGCTTTTTTTTAGCTGTCATTTGTATTTCTACAAACACACAACTAATGGGCAGCATTACCGCTAAAATGGAAGAGGCAAGTGGGAGGGGGAAACCGTAAGGAACTTGTCTGTTGGCCCTGCATTAGTTTTTTGCGATTGCTCACACACTTGTTGCGGAATTTGTCTCACTGTGTTAACTCTACACACAAGCCAAATAAGACGCAACACTTGGACATTAACATCTCACTTCTATGTCAAAATGAAACGGTTCCTCTCAAATGGAACCCTGTACAGCTGCTTCATCGTAAGTTGGTGTTGACCCAAGATGCGGCAGTGTCGACATACTGACACGGTTGATATTATGGAATGTTGTGGGATCGGTAATGATTTACCCTCGTAGTTGATGTAGGCGGATGGTGTTGACTGACAATGGCCAGTTCCTGTTCATGGGTGAACAGATGTTGCCGTTCACCCACAGGAGGTCGTCTGGCAGTTCTGTAGATAATACAAGAATATGTCGTCATTGGTTAGGTTATTTTTTTACATACTGTACTGTCATACTGTACACAGTAACATCAAAACTGTATTGCATGTACTTCACAGCACAATATATTTTTTTGTTCACTGAGGATCATAAACCTAATATTGTAGGACTACATTGTATTGTACTGTGATGCAGAATGATGTGCAACAATTACATATGTACAGTCTAGTGTAGAAAGTTGAAGACATACCTGTTCTCCAGTCTAAATGTCCGTATTCTGGATGCTACAGTGTAGCGACTCAGGTTGGGCTGGACTCTGCCCAGCCTCCCTCATCGTCAGGCTGTGATTTATGACATGGTCCACCAAAGTGGCCCTAATGTCGTCGGAAATAGGTCTCCGGCTATTGCTCTCTTCCTCTCGCTCTCACTGCCTCCATGTTTGCAAAGAGGTGGGCTTACCTGAGGTCTATTTGTAGTGCTAAGGCTCAGACTAATTGGTGTTCAATTACAGTATACGTGTTTTTGTGTGTGGGTGTTGCCAATTTCAGGTATGTTTTTCATGTTTTCCCAATGATTGCAAGAGATTTCATTCTTTAACGAAGTGTCGAATGTAAGAAAGTGTTTTGCTTAATTGCAAACAAAGTGCAAAGCAGAAAATGTGTTTGTACTTTAGGTGCCTTTTTGTTTAAGGCATGGTTTCAAAAGTTAAGGTTTTGATGCTTTTGTCAAAGCATTCACTTCCCGTGTGTAAGCAATCGGCAAAAACTGTAAAGACCAAAATTGGTTAAAGACAATTGTAACGATTCCATGGCAGATGGTTTATGAACTGATACACAAAACGACACCGTGTTCAAAACTTAGAATTTTTCAATTAAAATGATTATACAAAATTCTTGCAACCAATATGTCCCATACATACAGTGGGGAGAACAAGTATTTGATACACTGCCTATTTTGTAGGTTTCCCTACTTACAAAGCATG
Organism: Oncorhynchus mykiss; assembly: GCF_057628025.1. NCBI lineage: Eukaryota > Metazoa > Chordata > Actinopteri > Salmoniformes > Salmonidae > Oncorhynchus > Oncorhynchus mykiss. The sequence continues at coordinate 58,279,701 of NC_143026.1, forward strand.
TAGAGGTCTGTAATTTTTATCATAGGTACACTTCAACTGTGAGAGGCGGAATCTAAAACAAAAATCCAGAAAATCACATTGTATGATTTAAGTAATTAGCATTTTATTGCATGACATAAGTATTTGATCACCTACCAACCAGTAAGAATTCCAGCTCTCACAGACCTGTTAGATTTTCTTTAAGAAGCCCTCCTGTTCTCCACTCATTACCTGTATTAACTGCGCCTGTTTGAACTCATTACCTGTATAAAAGACACCTGTCCGCACACTCAATCAAACAGACTCCAACCTCGCCACAATGGTCAAGACCAGATAGCTGTGTAAGGACATCAGGGATAAAATTGTAGACCTGCACAAGGATGGGATGGGCTACAGGACAATAGGCAAGCAGCTTGGTGAGAAGGCAACAACTGTTGGTGCAATTATTAGAAAATGGAAGAAGTTCAAGATGGTCAATCATCCTCGGTCTGGGGCTCCATGCAAGATCTCACCTTGTGGGGCATCAATTATCATGAGGAAGGTGAGGGATCACCCCAGAACTACACGGCAGGACCTGGTCAATGACCTGAAGAGAGGTGGGACCACAGTCTCAAAGAAAACCATTAGTGTAACACTACGCCGTCATGGATTAAAATCCTGCAGCGCACGCAAGGTCCCCTTACTCAAGCCAGCGCATGTCCAGGCCCGTCTGAAGTTTGCCAATGACCATCTGGATGATCCAGAGGAGGAATGGGAGAAGGTCATGTGGTCTGATGAGACAAAAATAGAGCTTTTTGGTCTAAACTCCACTTGCCGTGTTTGGAGGAAGAAGAAGGATGAGTACAACCCCAAGAACACTATCCCAACCGTGAAGCATGGAGGTGGAAACATCCTTCTTTGGGGATGCTTTTCTGCAAAGGGGACAGGATGACTGCACCGTATTGAGGGGAGGATGGATGGGGCCATGTATTGCGAGATCTTGACCAACAACCTCCTTCCCTCAGTAAGAGCATTGAACATGGGTTGTGGCTGAGTCTTCCAGCATGACAACGACCCGAAACACACAGCCAGGGCAACTAAGGAGTGGCTCCGTAAGAAGCATCTCAAGGTCCTGGAGTTGCCTAGCCAGTCTCCAGACCTGAACCCAATAGAAAATCTTTGGAAGGAGCTGAAAGTCTGTATTGCCCAGTGACAGCCCCGAAACCTGAAGGATCTGGAGAAGGTCTGTATGGAGGAGTGGGCCAAAATCCCTGCTGCAGTGTGTGCAAACCTGGTCAAGAACTACAGGAAACGTATGATCTCTGTAATTGCAAACAAAGGTTTCTGTACCAAATATTAATGATGTATCAAATACTTATGTCATGCAATAAAATGCTAATTAATTACTTCAATCGTACAATGTGATTTTTCTGGATTTTTGTTTTAGATTCAGTCTCTCACAGTTGAAGTGTACCTATGATAAAAAATTACAGACCTCTACATGCTTTGTATGTAGGAAACACTGCCGATTTTGTAGGTTATCAAATACTTGTTCTCCCCACTGTATATCAGCAAAAAAAGAAACGTCCCTTTTTCACGACCCTGTCTTTCAAAGATAATTTGTAAAAATCCATATAACTTCACAGATCTTCATTGTAAAGGGTTTAAAACACTGTTTCCCATGCTTGTTCAATGAACCATAAACAATTGATGAACATGCACCTGTGGAACGTTCGTTAACAGCTTACAGATTGTAGGCAATTAAGTTCACAGTTATGAAAACTTAGGACACTAAAGAGGCCTTTCTTCTGACCCAGGGTCCCTGCTCATCTGCGTGAACGTGCCTTAGGCTTGCTTCAAGGAGGCATGAGGACTGCAGATGTGGCCAGAGCAATAAATTGCAATTTCCGTACTGGGAGATGCCTAAGACAGGGAGACAGGACGGACAGCTGATCGTCCTCGCAGTGGCAGACAATGTGTAACAACACCTGCACAGGATCGGTACATCCGAACATCACACCTGTGGGACAGGTACAGGATGGCAACAACTGCCCGAGTTACACCAGGAACACACTCCCTCCATCAGTGCTCAGACTGTCCACAATAGGCTGAGAGAGGCTGGACTGAGGGCTTGTAGGTCTGTTGTAAGGCAGGTTCTCACCAGACATCACCGGCAACGTCGCCTATGGGCACAGACCCACCGTTGCTGGACCAGACATGCCTGGCAAAATGTGCTCCTCACTGATGAGTCACGGTTTTATCTCACCAGGGGTGATGGTCAGATTCGCATTTATCGTCAAAGGAATGAGCGTTACACCGAGGCCTGTACTCTGGAGCGGGATTGATTTGGAGGTGGAGGGTCTGGGGCGGTGTGTCACAACATCATCGGACTGAGCTTGTTGTCATTGCAAGCAATCTCAACGCTGTGCGTTACAGGGAAGACATCCTCCTCCCTCATGTGGTACCCTTCCTGCAGGCTCATCCTGACATGACCCTCCAGCATGACAATGCCACAAGCCATACTGCTCGTTCTGTGTGTGATTTCCTGCAAGATAGGATTGTCAGTGTTCTGCCATGGCCAGCGAAGAGCCCGGATCTCAATTCCAGTCCATGAGGAGATGCAGCTGGTGGCCACACCAGATACTGAGTGTTACTTTTGATTTTGACCCCCACCCCTTTGTTCAGGGACACATTCAATTTCTGTTAGTCACATGTCTGAGTTGTTGAATCTTATGTTCATACAAATATTTATACATGTTAAGTTTGAAAAGAAATGTAGTTGACAGCGAGAGGACATTTCTTTTTTTGCTGAGTTTATATAGGGATAGAACCATCTCAGCAGATTTTGCTACGAAGAGACAGAATCATTAGATCATTTGTTTTGGTACTGTCCATATGTAGCTGGTTTTTGGTTGCAGGTTCGGGAATGGCTGAAGAATGACAACATTCACATGGAGCTAACTCTGCCGATAGCAGTGCTGGGTGATTTGAAAAGTAATAGTCAATCGATCAATAATCTAATATTTTAGCAAAAAAAAATGTATCTTTAATTGACAATCTGTAGAAAGTATGAGAATAGAAAGGTTCAGAATTTTTGTGAAACATCACAGCTGAAAAATATGGCAAATGGAAATCAAAACTGGATGGTGCTAAGAGATAAGACGGGTTGAGTGGAGCTGAAGGGTGGGACTAAAAACAACAAGATAACTAATGGCAAATGTACTGTGTCTGTAAAATGTATATACAGTAGGTTCAGAACTTTTGTGAAACAGCACAGTTAAAAAAAATGTCAAATAGAAACTGTACAGTCTTCAGAGAATTACCTGGATTTCTGCATAAATTAGTAATAAAATGTGATCGGATCTTCATCTAAGTCACAGCAAAAGACAAACACAAGTCTGCTTGAACTAATAACACACATTATTGTATTTTTCTTGTCTATGTTGATTATGCATTTAAACATTCACAATGTAGGTTGGAAAAATGATGTGAACCCCGAGGCTAATCACTTCTCCAAAAGCTTATTGGAGTCAGCTAACCTGGAGTCCAATCAATGAGACGAGATTGGAGGTGTTGGTTAAAGCTGCCCAGTCAAGAGTCCTGGCCTCAATCCGATTGAGATGCTATGACATGACCTCGAGAGTGGTTCACACCAGACATTCCAAGAATATTGCTGAACTGAAACAGTTTTGTAAAGGGGAATGGTCCAAAATTCTTCCTGACCATTGTGCAGTTCTGATCCGCAACTACATAAAATGTTTGGTTGAGGTTATTGCTGCCAAAGGAGGGTCAACCAGTTATTACATCCAAGGGTTCACATACTTTCCCCACCCTGCACTGTGAATATTTACACAGTGTGTTCAATGAAGACATGAAAACGTATAATTGTGTGTGTTATTAGTTTAAGCAGACTGTCTATTGTTTTGACTTACATGAAGATCAGATTTTATGACCAATTTATGCAGAAATCCAGGTAATTCCAAAGGGTTCACATACTTTGTCTTGCAACTAGATGGGAGGGGTTGAGGGTAGTTGAAGGATGAAAAAAATAAAATAAGGAAAGACAACTATTGTAGAATACATTGTGTCCGTAAAATGTATATATAGTGCTTTCGGGAAAGTATACAGACCCCTTTTTCCACATTTTGTTACGTTACAGCCTTACTCTAAAATTGATTAAATAAAACATCATCAGTCTACACACAATACCCCATAATGAAAGCGAAAACAGGTTTTTAGAAATTTTTGCAAATGTATTAAAATGTAAAAACATCTTGTTTACATACACTACCGGTCAACAGTTTAAGAACACCTACTTATTCCAGGGGTTTTCTTTATTTTTACTATTTTCTACATTGCAGAATAATGAAGACATCAAAATAACACATATGGAATCATGTAGTAACCAAAAAAGTGTTAAAATCAAAATATAATTTATATTTGAGATTCCTTGTGCAAAGCGGTCATCAAGGCAATCTTGGCATTCTCTCAACCAGCTTCATGAGGTAGTCACTTGGAATGCATTTCAATTAACAGGTGTGCCTTCTTAAAAGTTAATTTGTGGAATGTATTTCCTTCTTGATGCGTTTGGGCCAATCAGTTGAGTTGTGACAAGTTAGAGGTAAGCCCTATTTGGTGAAAGACCAAGTCCATATTATGGCAAGAACAGCTCAAATAAGCAAAGAGAAATGACAGGCCATCAATACTTTAAGACATGTAGGTCAGTCAATATGGAACATTTCAAGAACTTTGAAAGGTTCTTCAATTGCAGTCACAAAAAACATCAAGCGCTATGATGAAACTGACTCTCATGAGGACCGCTACTGGAATGGAAGACCCAGAGTTACCTCTGCTGCAGAAGATAAGTTCAGTAGAGTTACCAGCCTCAGAAATTGCAGCCCAAATAAATGCTACACAGATTTTAACAGACACATCTCAACATCAACTGTTCAGAGGAGACTGTGTGAATCAGGCCTTCATGGTCAATTTGCTGCAAAGAAGCCACTACTAAAATACACCAATAATAAGAAGAGACTTGCTTGGGCCAAGAAACACGAGCAATGGACATTAGACCGCTGAAAATTTGTCATTTGGTCTGGTGTCCAAATTTGAGATTTTTGGATCCAACCGCCGTGTCTTTGTGAGACGCGGTGTGGGTGAATGGATTATCTCCGCCTGTGTATTTCCCATCGTAAAGCATGGAGGAGGTGTTATGGTGTGGGGGTGCTTTGCTAGTGACACACTCAGTGATTTATTTAGAATTCAAGGTACACTTAACCAGCATGGCTACAACAGAATTCTACAGCGATACACCAAGCCATCTTGTTTGGGCTTAGTGGGACTATCATTTGTTTTTCAACGGGACAATGACCCAACACATCTCCAGGCTGTGTAAGGGCTATTTTACCAAGAAGGAGAGTGATGGAGTGCTGCATCAGATGACCTGGCCTCCACAATCCCCCGACCTCAACCAAATTAAGATGGTTTGGGATGAGTCAGACCGCAGAGTGAAGGAAAAGCAGCCAACAAGTGCTCAGCATATGTGGAAAATCCTTCAAGACTGTTGGAAAAGCATTCCAGGTGAAGCTGGTTGAGAGAATGCCAAGAGTGTGCAAAGCTGTCATCGAGGCAAAGGGTGGCTACTTTGAAGAATCTAAAATATATTTTCATTTGTTTAACACTTTTTGGTTACTACATGATTCCATGTGTGTTATTTCATAGTTTTGATATGTTTGCTATTATTCTGCAATGTAGAAAATAGTAAAAATAAAGAAAAACCCTTGAATGAGTAGGTGTCCAAACTTTTGACTGGTACTGTATATTTACAATGCTTTTAATGGGAGATTGGAAATGATGCAGACAATTACATCGATGGAAGCTACAATCTGCAATATTAAAGCTGATCTAAAAATGACAACACAGACAGCTGTTAATGTGATGTAGAGCAACATCTTTCTCTTAGATGTACAAACTTTAAGCATCAGCTATCTGAGCAGCTTACCGATCGCTGCAGCTGTACACAGCCCATCTGTAAATAGCCCATCCAACTACCTACCTCATCCCCATATTGTTTTATTAACTTTTTTTGCACACCAGTATTTCTTCTTGCACATCATCATCTGCACATCTTATCACCCCGGTGTTAATTTGCTAAATTGTAATTACTTCGCTACTATTGGCCTATTTATTGCCTTACCTCCTTACTCCATTTGCACACGCTGTATATAGATTTTTCTATTGTGTTATTGACTGTACTTTTGTTTATTCCATGTGTAACTGTGTTGTTTTTTATCGCACTGCTTTGCTTTTTCTTGGCCAGGTCGCAGTTGTAAATGAGAACTCGTTCTCAACTGGCCTACCTGGTTAAATGAAGGTGAAATAAATAAATAAAAATCCTTCTCATTATCAATATTGCACCATGTATGTTGTATTTCTGTACAATTGTACAAATGAGGCTGTACTTATTTATTCTTCACTGTGACCATTCTCTGTGTATTGGCATGATGCATTATTTCATCTAAACACATCTTTAATAGTATTTGTTTATAACATTGGATCAATCAACATGTGGGACCAACTCAACTGAATCGATCAATACTTCAAAGTCAAAACTTCAAAGTTTGAGCTGAGTAAATCTTCCTTTCTCCAGCCCCCCACTTGCGCTACAGGACACTGACCCCTATGAGGGACTCATGAGTTCAACTCGCAGCCGATACTTAGGTTCCACACACACAGTCATTTACAAGGAAAATATACCTCAGGTAAGGCATTGTCAATTCATAATATTGTTACATAGGGTTTAGTTTGGTTGAAAGAGGCGATGCTATGTTCAAAGAAGGCACGTATTTAGCAACAGGTATTTGTCAATGGCTCGCTGAATAAACAGACGGGTAAATTCAAAGCTTCTGTAAGTCTTTGAACTTAAAACATAATATTTTCTTTTAGCATTATGTTGTTCCTAGTTGCTATTTTAATCCCTTTCATATCCAATGGGATTCAAAGTTCTTGACACCCTTGATAAAGATGATCAATAATGGCTGTATTACATCATTCAAATATTGAGCTATGTTCTATCCTAAAATAATTGGCAAATTATTTTATACTGATACAATTGCGCCGGGAAAGATTGTGTGTCACAAGTAATACTTTTCTTTCTATAAAAGCTAGGGGTCAAAATTGACACCCCTAAAGGTTCATATTAAGTAGTCAAAGGTTTTGTATTTGGTCCCATATTCCTAGCACGCAATGACTACATCAAGCTTGTGACTCTACAAACTTGTTGGATGCATTTGCAGTTCATTTTGGTTGTGTTTCTGATTATTTTGTGCCCAAAAGAAATGAATGGTAAATAATGTATTTTCATTTTGCAGTCACTTTAATTGTGAATAAGAATAGAATATGTTTATAAAAATGTGGATGCTACCATGATTAAGTATCATCCTGAATGAATCATGAATAATGAGTGAGAAAGATACAGATTACCAATAACAAGAACTTAGCATGTACAGTATTAGTATAAAATAATACCATTTCAAAACTGTTAGCATACAATATAGCTAAGTATTTTATTGCTTATATTAATCAAGGGTGTCAATCATTTTGGACCCCACTGTACATAGATGGCCACTCTTGAGTTATGAATTCCATTAAAGTAGAGGTTTTACTTGCATCCAATGTTTTTTTTGTTGTTGTTTTTTTCAGCTGCTGAATAAAACGACTAACTACTTTAAAGAAAAAAAGGTGCTTCTAATAAGGTGATAACATACCCTAAGCTTTATTCAAATATCACGTATTCGGAGAGCAAACTGAGTGGAAACTAAAATGATTAATTTCCCCATTGAGATAGCCCCGGTGTGTGCTTTGTTATTTTTTGTGTTTCCCTACATTACAATGGCCTCCCACTAGGCAAAGAGACAGTTGAACTTTGGAAGTTACTTTGAGTGGTGTTATGTTGGTTAGAATGTGTGCTGTAGTGGCATCTGGTGACTTAAAAAAGTAAGGGAGATAGGTTGAAAGTTATTTTGAATATGTTCTAGTTAAGCCAATGGTTTGGCTTAATGTAGGACATCCTAAAAAAAGGAGGACATCCCTCTCCTCCCTGAAGGAGCCTCCTCTGGTTTGTACCAGTATTTCAAGGTAGCTTAAAACAATAGATGTGTGTGTATACAGTACCATACTGCAGCCTATACCAACGCTAGTCCTTGTGAGCTGCAGTGTCTGCTAGTTTCCCCTTCCCCCGGTGCTTCATTGATCCTTACATGCCATCAGTTGGCCAGAGACAGCTGGTTTCCCAAATCTAAATTAGCCTGTGACCAATGACCAAAGGGATTGAATAAACCTCATATAACCTGACCCAGACCCCTCTCTCCCCCTCAGGATGAGGTTGTCCGAGTTTGTGTGGATTCTGGGACTGCTCCTCGCCTTGCTATCAACCTCCCAGGCGTTCAAAGACTTCTGCCATGTCAAGCCCAAAGACGTGCCCCTGGAGCCCAAGTGTGTCTACCGCAGCCCCGAGGATGAAGCCTTGACAGCGGATGCTAAACCAGAGAAAGTCCCTGAGAACACCAATCCCCGGGTGTGGGAGCTGTCCAAGGCGAACAGTCGCTTCGCCTTGTCCCTGTTCAAGCAGCTATCCCAGGGTAAACCCAGCGAGGCCAACATCTTCATGTCCCCTATCAGCATATCCACAGCCTTCGCCATGACCAAACTAGGCGCCTGCAACAACACGCTCAAACAGATTATGAACGTAAGAGGTCTGAAGCGAAATGTTGGTGTCTCGTGTGTTCTCACGTGGCAAGCTTTTGTACATTCACTTCTGCCAAAACACTACACTCACTCACCCTTTTAGATAACTTGAAATAGTCGAACCAGGTCTAGTGTCTTGACGTTGCCTAGGCTAGGTAGTGCTAGCCAATTAGCTTCAGCCGGCTGGTGTGAGACCGTGGAAAAATAGGCTATCCGATGTCAAACCCATCTCTGGGGCTAGTTAGGGACCATCAATAAATTACACAATGTAAATGGGACAATATTTTCATGTTGCACATCTTTTATTTGTCTCATTAAATACTTTCAATATTTGTATATGAATTTTGACAATATATATAGTTGATTTGAGGTTTGTAAGTCATTGAAATTTGGAGCTATTGACCTTTTAAAATATTGTGTACAAATTTACCATGGGCATTACGATCGGGTCGTGTGCAGCTGCACTCCAAATGGATGATTATTTGGGTGCTTCCAGCTGTGGGCGGGATTGAAATAAACCCAACCCAAGGAAAACTGTTAAGGTACCCTTTCATTCCATGACAACGATTTTTCCTATCATCTCGCAACTCTGTGTTGGACTAGACCGACTTTATGACAAAATTCTACTTTGTGGACAATAGAATAAATGTGAATAAATGTGTTGGTTTTTAGGGGCAGTCGCTCTTTAAATGGTCTTGGTAACCCGCATTAAAAGGCCAAAATATAGTGTACGAAACATTAAGAACACCTTCCTAATATTTTGTTGCACCCCCTTTTGGCTGGATGTGCTTTGAGTGGTCGACCATTCATAATACAAACGGGAAACTGTTGTGTGAAAAACCCAGCAGTGTTGCAGTTCTTGACACACTCAAACCTGTGTGCCCAGCACCTACTGCCATACCCCGTTCAAAGGCACTTAAATATTTTGTCTTGCCCATTCAGCCTCTGAATGGCACACATACAATCCATGTCTCAGGGCTTAAAAAGTCTCCTCCCTTCACTGATTGAAGTGGATTTAACAAGTGACCTCAATAAGGGATCATAGCTTTCACCTGGTCAGTCTATGTCATGGAAAGAGCAAGTGTTTCTACACTCTGTGTATAAAACCATCAAGATTGAGACTGTTACTATACATTTACAACTACATGCATGACCCACTCAGCATTTGTTTCATACACATTAGGCAGGAGGAACTTAGAAATGTGGGTTTGATGTCAGTTAATATGTTGACTCAGTCTGTCTTGCTCTTCTTCAGTGATTTTTATTTATTTATTTATAGCCACAACCAATAACAGCTCAGGCCTCCCAATGTCTGACCTCTGTCTCAATCTCAATTCAGGTGTTTGAGTTTGACACGATCAAAGAGAAGACGTCGGACCAAGTGCATTTCTTCTTCGCCAAGCTAAACTGTCGCCTGTACCGCAAGAAAGACAAGACGACAGAGCTGATCTCAGCCAACCGTCTTTTCGGAGAAAAGTCTCTGGCATTCAGTGAGAATTACCAGAATATCAGTGAGCTGGTGTATGGCGCCAAACTCATGCCACTCAATTTCAAGGTCATTCCCTCTTGCATTTTTCATAGCCTACTGCTTAATTTGGCCTTTTCACACATCACAAATTGCATGTGTTATTATGCACTCTTTAATAACAATTACTGTGTGTACAAGAGTTAATTAAGTCACTTGTTACTATTATGGACCAGAGTTAAGTAATCAATTAGAGAAGTTGTTCCTAACTCCAGTCCTCGAGCACCCCCAACAACACACATTGTTGTTGTTGTCTCAGACAAATCTGATTCAACTCATTGAGGGCCTGATGATTAGTTGACAAGTTGAATCAGGTGTGCATGTCCAGAGGTACAATAAAAATGTGTACTGTTGGGGGTAGTCAAGGACCAGAGGTGGGAACAACTGAATTAGATGTACTGAGGTATGTTATTTATCTGAAGTTACTGCAAAGTGTTGAGTAATTCAATTCCAGAGTTACCAAAGTAGTTCAAGGCATGTGACATGGTAGAAGTGCAATTCTGTGAACATGGGTCTTTTAGGAAAAGCCAGAGCTGTCCCGGGTGACCATCAACGATTGGATCTCAAACAAGACGGAAAAAAGGATTCAGAACACTTTGCCGGAGGGATCACTGAACTCCAACACTGTGCTGGTCCTAGTCAACACCATCTATTTCAAGGTGTGTTGAGTATATTTTTCTCACACATTTTGTGTCCTGCACTGCCTATGGATGGACAGGCCAAAACAAGTCTAATTTTGGCCACCACCCAGGAACCCATTGCCTTTCATTCAACTGTCGCCTTATTTTTTGCTGTCTCCCAGGGTCAGTGGAAAAGCCAATTCGACAAAGACAAAGTCTTCAAGGCCGACTTCTACGTGAGTAAGTCCAAGACATGCCCAGTGTCCATGATGTACCAGGAGACCAAGTTTCGCTACGGCAGGTTCACTGAAGATAAGGTGCAGCTGCTGGAGCTGCCGTACCGTGGAGAGGGCATCACCATGGTGCTGATCCTACCACTGAAAGGAACACCCTTGTCTGAGGTGGGTCCTGGGTGCCTACTGTCGTCAGTTACACGGTTCACTGACAATTATATTGTACTCCCAAGGTTATTCATGTTTTAGTGATTTGCTATTCATGACACATTTAGATAATTTCAACTCATCCTCCATACCACCAATCACACTGAACATCTGCTGTTGTTGTAAGGTGGAGGAGAACCTGGACTTGAAGAAGCTGACTGGCTGGCTGGATAGCATGAGGGAGACCGCGGTGTCGGTGCATCTGCCACGCTTCCGCATCGAAGACAGCTTCAGTCTGAAGGAGCAACTTCAGGCCATGGGGCTCGAGGACCTCTTCAGCCCCAGGGACGCCAGCCTCTCAGGCATCCTGGAAGACGAGGCAAATAATCTGTACATTTCAGATGCATTCCATAAAGCATTCATAGAGGTATGTACAGGATCCATAAGAATAATATGAAATCCATTAGGATCATCACTTAAAGTAGCTGGGGAAAAAATGACTTGCTAACAGATCAAATGTGCATCAGGTGGGGCACTAGGCCTAATTGAACAATTAACAAGCATAAAATATAGTTGTTTAACTTCATTAAATCAATGATCATAAACTTTCAAAACTATTTTTAACAAATAAACAAATGTTGCAGGTGAATGAGGAAGGCAGTGAGGTGGTTGCTGCCACAGCTGTGGTGGCCATCGGCCGCTCCATCAACTTAAACCAGGAGGTGTTTATGGCCAACCGGCCCTTCCTCCTGCTCATCCGAGAGTCCACCATCAACACCATGGTGTTCACCGGCCGGGTGGCTGACCCCTGTGACCCCTGATCACACACACACCAACCTCGGATTTGTCATTCATGTCATGTAACAGCCCATTTCTGATCTCTGTATCAATGTAAAATAAACCAAATCGGATGGACAGTGGACCACTTTTTTTTTAAGAGTGAGTACTTTTTTATGTAAATCTGTTAAATTAGTAATTGATTAAGTATCTGTAGATTGGTGAAAGGACCATCCTTAAAATGACACTTTTAAACAAACACTCAAAAGGTATACATACAGGTAGAGGTCGACCGACTAATCGGAATGGCCGATTAATTAGGGACGATTTCAAGTTTTCATAACAATCGGAAATCGGTCATTTTGGACGCAAATTTCTTTCTTTACACCTTTATTTAACTAGGCAAGTCAGTTAAGAACACATTCTTATTTTCAATGATGGCCTAGGAACGGTGGGTTAACTGCCTTGTTTAGGGACAGAACGACAGATTTTTACCTTGTCAGCACAGGGATTCAATCTTGCAACCTTACGGTTAACTAGTCTAAAGCTCTAACCACCTGCCTCACGAGGAGCCCGCCTGTTACGCGAATGTAGTAAGAAGCCAAGGTAAGTTGCTAGCTAGCATTAAACTTAATCATTCATAATCACTAGTTATAACTACACATGGTTAATGATATTACTAGTTTTTCTAGCGTGTCCTGCGTTGCATATAATCGATGCAGTGCGCATTCGCGAAAAAGGACTGTCGTTCCTCTAACGTGTACCTAACCATAAACACCAATGCCTTTCTTAAAATCAATACACAGAAGTATATATTTTTAACCTGCATATTTAGCTAAAAGAAATCTAGGTTAGCAGGCGATATTAACCAGGTGAAATTGTGTCACTTCACTTGCGTTCATTGCACGCAGTCAGGGTATATGCAAAAGTTTAGGCCGCCTGACTCATTACGAACTAATTTGCCAGAATCTTACGTAATCAGTCTGACTGAGCGATGGTGGGCACCAGGCTCATAAGCATTCATTCAAACAGCACTTTCGTGCATTTTGCCAGCAGCTCTGCTTTTTATGAATTCAAGCCTATCAACTCCCGAGATTAGGCTGGTGTAACAATGTGATGTGAAATGGCTAGCAAGTTAGCGGGGTGCGCGCTAATAGCGTTTCTAACGTCACTCGCTCTGAGACTTGGAGTAGTTGTTCCCCTTGCTCTGCATGGGTAACACTGCTTCGAGGGTGGCTGTTGTCGATGTGTTCCTGGTTCGAGCCCAGGTAGGAGCGAGGAGAGGGACGGAAGCTATACTGTTACACTGGCAATACTAAAGTGCCTATAAGAACATCCAATAGTCAAAGGTATATGAAATACAAATGGTATAGAGAGAAATTGTCCTATAATTCCTATAATAACTGCAACCTGAAACTTCTTACCTGGGAATATTGAAGACTCATGTTAAAAGGAACCACCAGCTTTCATATGATCTCATGATCTGAGCAAGGAACTTAAACCTTAGCTTTCTTACATGGCACATATTGCACTTTTACTTTCTTCTCCAACACTTTGTTTTTGCATTATTTAAACCAAATTGAACATGTTTCATTATTTATTTGAGGCTTTAGCCTTTTTTTTTTAGATTTTATTGATGTATTATTTTAAGTTAAAATAAGTGTTCATTCAGTATTGTTGTAATTGTCATTATTACAAATACATTTTTAAAATCGTCCGATTAATCGGTATCGGCTTTTTTTGTCTTCCAATAATCGGTATCGGCGTTGAAAAATCATATTCAGTCGACCTCTACATAGGTACACATCCATTCACACATGTACTCATCCTGTCACATGTACGCAAACGGCTAAATCTGACCTTACTAAAAATAAAACCAGCCAATCACAGTAACACTTAAAGTGCTTTATTTCCTTTGAAGAGAATGTACTTTAATAATGAAAATGATATAGTGGTTATTGTGAAGTAACCCTTTTTCACATTATCAAAAGCAATTAACAAATCAACCTTTGGCCTTGCAAATGACCCCAAGCGATAAACCAAACCCCCTTCATACCACCAACCCAAAGCATTGCCCTTTACAGTATAATCAAGACATTTTTCTTTTTCAGGAACAGGACCATGCAAAAAATAAAATAAAAAGGGAACTTCACATATAACCTGCAAGATCTTGCAAGACCACAGCTGGTTTTGTACATTTCTTGACAGTGAAAATGTAAAATATTGTAATTTAATATATTCCATTTCCTTTGAGATATTCTTTGTTTATGAATATATTTTTTACGTCAAATAATATTTTGCCTTAAGTATTAAATATTTTTGCCAATTAATTACATAGCCTAATAATTAGTTGGAGTAAGCATTTTGCAGTCAAAATCATATTGGATATACTGCATGTATGCATTTGTGTATAGACATTTCACCCAAGACAATTGTAAAAAAAAACAAAAAAAACAATGAATCAAGACAATGGATCAGCAAGACCAAGACATAATAGCACAAAATGTAGAATATATTAAATGTCACCTAATAACATTATTTGGCATGTTTTGGAGCAAATATATTGATAAAGAAACTTTCCCAAGTTTGGCATTGAAAACCTATGACAAAGATGGCATGCATTGATGTAGGGCCTCAGCTTGACAATTCATTCAAGTAACTGAAATGTTTGGATTCCTGATTTTGACATCTTAACATTTTTAGCTAGATGTTGTTTTTCACAGTTGGATAGATGGGTCAAAACAGAACTTTCCAGAGCAGTACTTAAATCAACTATATATGCATTATTGACACCCTCGCACTAGCTTAGTAAGAATCTTCACACGACATACCGAGGTAAGTGGAGACGACATAGATCTGTTTGCTGAAACTGGAGAGGCTACACGAGATGGCTTGTTCCTGTCATTGATCCACATTCAGCAGTAACTATACATATACAAGGGTTCAATAATCATATTTACACTGCAAATACACATGTCCTCTGCACAGTTAAAGCTTATTAAAAAAGTAACAAAAGCCATTTGAATTATAAGCAATAGACAAAGAAAACAGCATGACAATCAATCTTGGTCGAATCCCCAAAAAGGCCTGGGAGTACTATTCAAACTAAATTGAAATCCGGCAAACCTGGTACCTGCTGGGGGAAAAATCTTGGAAAACCAAACATTGAGTTTTGTTATTTTTTCATATAGTAATTGTTTAAAAATCATATCGTTCTTTAGTTCTACTTTGGAATGCTATGTACGCACTGGAATGTTTTAATTCGAAGTCGGCACACCTTGTAGCTCTCCAGGACCAAGGTTGGTGACCGCTGGCTTAGAGGCATGATCTGTGAGCGTGACACATTTAAAAAAAAAAATGTTAGCTGAAGCCATCTCATTGTTAAGAATCTTCATGCTGCAAGCATAATATTGAGTATTAAAATACTTATATCATGCATCCCTAATTGAAACATATCTGACTTCACATCAGTGTAGGACAAATATGGCTGAAAAAAACAATATTCTGTACCAATATTATATGGTGTTAAATCTGAGCTAAAATAAAATGACAGGGTGCACTGTTCACCTTGTACAACTCCCAACACCCGGGGATTGATGTTCTCTAGGTGAAACTATATTGGACCTTTACAAAAAATGGTCTTTTATCAATTATGAAAAAGGCCTTTTGATAAATAGCTAGTTGTTGACACAATTTCTGTAATACCATTTTTCCCATGATAGCTGATACAGAAATTATATCAGTCATCATGGACAAAAATATATTGGTTACTGACCAAGATTTCCCCCCTAGCCTTTTGGGGGCCTTAAGCAACATTTTGTTGGGAGGCCCCCCCCCCCACCTCACAGGAGAAAAATATTTTAGTGGACCCCTCTTGATGGCGTAGAGAAAAAAATATATGTTTTGAGTGAATTTCCTGCAATACATTTTTGTTTTTGCCATTGGGCGCAGAGAAAATATTGCAGTTTTAAAGCAGGTTTGCTACAATTCTACACATTTTGCCATGGTGCAGAGAGAAGACTGCGATTTTATTTCATTTCAACGCTATTCCACTCATTTTGCCATCGGGTGGAGATTTCCTTCTTCCTTTTTACACCATATTTCCTGCAATTCTACAGACTTTGCCATGACTTAATATGATATCTGAGGGAGAGTGACTGGCAAAATCAATGGGAGGCCCCTGGGCATGTGCCCTTCATGCATGCTCAATAATTGACTGACATAAGCGAAAAAACTGGTGATGCTCAACTAAATTTCAAAACTGTAAGTTGAGACCCCAACAGAGTTCCTAAAAACTCTAACGGCTTGGGCCCTAAGCAACCGGTTTAATTTCCACATTTGTGCATCCCTAGTTTCGACGTAAGATAATAGCTGCATTGCTACTGCCATAATGGCATTTTCATTTACACAATAAAATATTTTATTAAAACATGTATATTTAAGCTTTGCACACTTGCTAAATAAAGCTTGCTGTAAGATATCACTGCAGTTAGCCCAAGAATGTTTTTTTTAAACTCCATAATATTAAACGTAACTTACAAAGAGAGTAAACTTAAAAACAGTAAACAAAAATACCTGATATTTGTTGTAACAAATGTTGACCTGTTTTTGTCTGACGAATCTAGACTGAGGTGTACTGTGGTGATGTGTAATGCATTCTCAATCCGGATAAGAAATAACCAGTGGACAAATCAGTAGCTGTTTTTCACTTGCATACACCCATTCATAAAAACTCCTGTCACAACCACAAATGATTCACAGCTCTGTAAAACAAAAAGGGGGGGGGGGGGGGGGGGAACAGCCAATCCACTATGCTACCATTATATCTGCGTTCAAAATCATAGCAAGTTTAGGTTCTCTTTACTCTTATATAGCAACAAATGTGTTTAAATATGCATATGCGATATATACCTTTTACATAATTTTTAAATGCTATCCTTTCAAACCCCTCCTTTAAGTGCTTGGCATAGTAATGTTGGCCTCCATGCGAGGGGGGGGGGGGGGGGGGGGGATAAGTTCCTTGGCTTATCCTCTCAATTCCATTGGTTGCCAGGATGCCTCTTACGGATTGCCAAAGGAGCACATTCTACTGTAGCAAGCACGCAGGCTGCGTGTCTATCCTCTGGTGACAGGCCATCCGTGGCAGTCAGTGACCTCCTGCTTTCTCTTGGGTGGTACTACAGTACAGCCGCAAGGTCTTATTAGTCTCCCATCCTGCTCCTCCTTAGGACTCCCCCGATAGGGATACGAGTGTCCCCCATTACAATCTCGTCTCGTCTCTACGTCCTCCAGATACATTGTCAGAGCTAGATACAAAAATGTTCCGAAAGACATGAGATCTATGCGGGGGAAAAAATCTTGTCACTTAAAAAAAAATCATTAAAAAAGTAGTTAACGTTAACCACAACATATAAAAATGAGAAAACAATTACATACGGTAAATTCTGCTGAGTGTATCGACCAATCTGCTTGGAGCAGACCTGTATTGCGTAGTGATGTGTGAGAGGTAACTGAGTTTTATTGTAGCTTATCGGAGGTTGAAGACCATTGAGTTTCCTGTGTTTTGCATTCCTGTATATAAGTATGCATTCAGCAGCTAGTTGAAGAATGTAGAGATATGAGGTTTTAACCGGCAAATTACAGATGGATCAAGAGTCCTCTTTCACAATACATCTGTAAAATTGTTGTACTGATTAAATAATGTTACACTTTCGAAAGCATTTAGCCATGTTGACCCTTCAGTCTTCTTGACATCTGTCAAGAAGGATGTGTTATTTTCATCATTGCACTTATTACTACCAAATTAAGTTTTTTTGTTCACTGGGCCATGTCTACTATTCATGTGCAATTGCATTTTTTTAAAGCCATTCTGGCACTTAAAATGAGCATATATGAAGAGTCTGATTATCTATCATTGACCCCCAACTGCTCAAGATTGTCTCAAGGCAAAAGGAAAAAAATGGAGTATGTATGTATGTAGTTATTATACTGGCACAGTGTTTTGGCAATATTAATACAATATGACCAAACTGTGACCAGTTCAGCCTGTTATGTTTCTGCATTCTGAACCTGTAAACCGGTAATACAAAAGTATAAAACTGTAACATGGGAAAATAGACAGTCAAATAAAAACTACGGGCATTCAGTGTTGTATGAAGTTATTAGAGTGTGGCATTTCTTGTGTTCGATTTATCTGTTCAGTTTGTGTTATGAAGGTAGATGTGGTTTAAAGCGGACATTTCACTTATAAATAACTATATAATACAAAGTGCCCTATCAAACTACTCTTTTGCATCATTCTGGAACTCCCGTCCCTGCTGTTTAGTTGAAGGGATTTGAAAAATGCTTATAAAAATAACACCCTGGATGGACTTGAAACCCTCTGAAATCACCTACTCCCTTTTCATCCTTTCCTTTGAAGCAACTTCAAGATATATATTTTTTCCTTCGCCTGGCAGGAGAGCACAAAATGACAGCTTAATTGCCTGCCTGCCCCCCTGCCCCCCCCCCCCAAAAAAAAAACCTAATACCCTGTTCTCCCATACCCCAACCATCTCCCTCCATGGTCCACTGAGTTAATCAGGCCCAGTGGTGGAGACTGAGGCCTGGGCACCCTCTCCAAAAGAGGCCCCTCCTCCATTGCTACCCCCCTCTGGCTCCTCCTGGCTGGGCGACTCCTCCTCGTTCTGGCCCCCCCGGGAGGAGACGGTGGTGGTCTCTGGGGAGGCACTGTGGGCCACCTCCTGAGGGGCGCAGCCCGGGTGGTTCTTGCGGAAGTGCTGGTTGAGGATGGCCTGGAAGGGGAAGCTTTTGCCGCAGACGTGGCAATGGAAGGGCTTGTTTCCTGTGTGCTTGCGAATGTGGTACTCCAGCTGGTCCTTGCGGGTGTACTTCTTGCCGCAGATGCGACAAACGAAAGGTGTGATGCCCATGTGCAGCCGCATGTGGCGGTCCAGGCTGCCCTTCTGGTTGAAGGACTTGCAGCAGTAGATGCAGGTGAGCCGAGGGTTGTAGCGGAACCAGCGGTCACCCACCTGCTCACGCAGGTACTCCTCGTAACCACCCATGTCGAACACGGCCTGCTCCTCCCCCTGGCAAACAAACCACAGGACTAGCGATGTATGGTGGACTTTGGGAATGCATAGTGCTGACCACCAGGGTAGAATACCAGTC
The DNA here is from genome assembly GCF_057628025.1 of Oncorhynchus mykiss. Lineage (NCBI taxonomy): Eukaryota > Metazoa > Chordata > Actinopteri > Salmoniformes > Salmonidae > Oncorhynchus > Oncorhynchus mykiss. The sequence continues at coordinate 58,298,879 of NC_143026.1, forward strand.
GATGAGGGTGACACATACCTGTGAGCTGGTGTGGCGCTGGTTGTCCGCTCTGCTGGGTGACTCACTTTTGGCTCTCTGTCTCTCGGCCATCACCACCACACTGCCAGTAGGACTAAACCTAACAGGATAGAGATACTGGATCCATAAACCTCAGTTCGGTGAGTAGCTCCACCTTGCCATTTACCTTAGCACTCCATCTTCCATTAGTAATACATATAGTAGGCTACTTTGTATTGAATTTTCACTCAACTTTAAATATTACCCAAAGTGCTTTTCTGAGGTACTTTGTACTGAATTTGACTGCAGTTCAAAACTTGCATGCACACTCTCCCGTTATATAAAGGCATAGATGAAACCATGAAGGGCCTGCTTTCCTGGAACTTGTACCCACCTCTCTGTCTCACTGAAGCTGCTGGAGGGCTGAGAGCTTTTGGCCCCCGTGACAAAACCCTCCTGCACCAATGAGCTGCGCCCGGACGTGTCGATCATCATGGCTGCTCCCTCCTCCGCCCCGCTCCCTTCCTCCTGGGTATCGGCCCCCATCCACTCCTCCAACCTCTCAGTCTTTATCCTCAACCCGTCCACCACCCGCACTGACTCCCCCTCTTCACCACCACTCCCTCTCTCTGACTCGGCCTCCACGTACCACTGGCCAGCCCGATTGATGCGTAGTATGGGCTCCTTCCCCAGCCTGCTGCCCACTACCACCCCCCTAGCCAGCCCCTCTGGGCCCAGCCCGCTGTGCTCCACCATCTGGGGGCTCATGGACTCCCCCCCTGGGCTTCCCACCTCCCGGATATCCAAGGCCCCTCCAGCACTGTTTCCTCGAAGGCTCAGAACCCTGGGGCTGCTGTGGCGCGGGCTAAGGGAGCGCGAGCCCCCTGATGTTCCTAACCCCCCTCCTCCTCTTCTGGCCTCCAAGCTCCCAGCCCCCCTGTGCCTCACTCCGGCCCCTAGCTCCTCCTCTACATCCGCCAGGCTGATCTTCAGATGGATGCCCTCCAGGATCTGGGTGCAGCGGTCGATGATGTGCTGCATCTGCAGGAAGCTGGCAGCTGTCAGGTAGCTGATGATGTCTGCCAGCTGCATGCACAGCCTCCCGGTGTAGCAGAAGGAGAGGAGCTGCTCGAACACAGAGGGATTGCGGATGACTGACAGGGATACGGTGCTCATCTGGCTCAGCGACATGTGGTCTCGGAAGTAAGGGGAACTGGCAGCCAGCACCACCTTGTGAGCACGGAAGCTCTGGCCCTGCACGTTCACCACAATGTCGCACAGCCGCCCCTGCATACGCAGCTGGTTCAGGTGGGACAGCACAGAGTTGCTGAAGTCAGGGATGTCCAGTTGGATGCTGCCAGCTCGCTCCATGGTGTCTCCTCGCTCCATGGTGTCTCCTCGCTCCATGGTGTCTCCTCGCTCCATGCTGCCTTGTATGATCCCCAAGTTGGAAACTAGTGGACAGATATCTTGGAGATTAACTGTTTGATAACCTAACCAAGAAACTTTGCTTACTTAGCAAAAGAGGACAACTTTTCTTACCTTTTCGGGAATACAACGGCAGCACTGTACCACGGGCAGTGAAACGTTACTTGCAATTAATTTCTGTACTGCACCATCATATTAACTACTGACTAAGCTGGCTGGCTAACTTGCATAGAACATGGAATTAATTATAGCTTGCAAAGGGTTGTGCATTTTTGACCAATGGTTTGAACCGACGCTGTTTTTGCACAGCGGTAACGCTCAAATGCTATAACCGAGCCCTGGCCCTCTTTTTAGCCACTGTAACATACTGCAGTACGGTGATGAGCCGAAGCCTAAACGAAGATATCCACCCCGGCGTTGCTCGCGACAGGGAGGTGGCTAACGTTAGCCAGCTAGTTCAACGTCCATGTAGCTAACAACAAAAACGAAGAAAGACAGAACACCGTACAACTTCTATGTCATAACGAACCGTCGTAATACAACTGCGGTGCTGTTCCATATTTAATGTGTCTATGTGCACGTTAACTTATGTTCAATTTCATCTGCCTGGTTACTCGTTTCTCAGCTCTCATTTTCCCATTTCGTGATACGGCAGACGGGACAATTTCGAGGGAAAAAGTAAATTTGCATGATGGGAATTGGTGTTCTCTTCTCATTGACAAGCCCTCAGAGAACAGAGAAGACGCTCGATAAAATAACATCTGTTCCCAGAATGCATTACTTTGAAGTCAAACAGATGTTTATGGTGCTTGTAGTTCCTGATGTATTTATTTACTTATAGTAGCAAAAATGAGAAAAAAAAGTGCAGTAGACTATCTCCTCTTGCTTGTTAGTTTGTAAGTTGATTGATTGAAAGTTGAGGATGTTGAAAAGATCACTTTCATAACTTGACTTTCTGATATAATAAAAATGTGTGTGGGGTGGGGGGGGGGGGGGGGGGGGGCAAATAATCCTCTAAGGAAGAATTTATGGCATTTAGTTTATAGTTCATAATCATGCAACTACGGGCAGAAAAATGGGTTTCTTGGGTGTAAATGTAATTTAAAACACTGCTCTTTCTTTCCCCTCACCATCTGCTTCCCCATCCATGTATTTTATATTAATGTTGCCCTCGATTGCCTGTTCGGTCTGATGTGCTTTCTGGACTTCAGGAGTCAGCATAGAAGACTGAAACTCTCCACCACCTTCATTAAGTACACACTTTCAAACTACTCCACAGATCAAACAAAAAATCCAACATGTCCTTTGTTTGTTTGTCTTTTTAATTGGTATACTAAATATAATTTTCCACAGTATAACTTTTTATGCCACTTTACTTGACAAACAACCCAACAGTTAAGGTATGTACAAATCTGATTGGAAATACTGCTGCTGTTGATGGCCTCAGCAATCATTTTTCTTTCCTGTCCCAGACTGAGAGGCATTGGCTGTCTGCAGTAGTGGCATTAAAGTACTGCGCAGTAAATGGAACTGTTGAGTGGTCCTTTGCATGGGGTGATGTACGTTTCCCTTAACAATCAGTCTTCCAGATAGATGACACAGACACAGGAACCTTGGTATAAAACTCTTTAGTAATAAAATGCAATTGCAGACAGAGATTAGATACAAAGTATGTCAAATGAGAAAGACATGTCTAGACTGTGGTTTCTCACTCTACTATCTCCGCCTTGAGGCTGCGTGACTATCAGCAGGTGCAGACAATTCTCAGAACTAAAGCAGTACATCTCAATTTTCCATCATTGCGCATTGCAAGCATACAAAGGTTATCACATATATGCAGTAATCATGGCATTGGTGTAGCCCCACACCTGACTCCCAAGGTAACCCCCAAAATTCCCCCCTTTGAGACTACCTAGTCTCATATAACCATGTACAGAAATCAACGTTAGACATCTGGAACCATTCACATATAGGTAGTATAGTAATAATCCTCTGGGTCAGTTGGGCAAGCGAGAGGGTCATAGTTGGGGTCAACACCAGTGGATTCATAGTGTTCATCATATGAGGCAGGTAGAGCCAATACTGTTAAACCAGGCATGGTCTTCTTCACTGCCCATTTACCAAGACAACAAAAAATCAAAACACAGCAAAAGCCTATCAACACAGGAACTACAAATGATAAGATACCCATTCAAATCTGGAACATAACATTTCCAAATTTCCCAGTGAACCATTACGCTGGCTCTGCTTTTATTTTGCCCTCCTCATAAAATACAACATTCCACAGGCCTGATCTGTCTCTGCCATTGGTCTACTCATTGAACCAAACAACTCTCTCATGGATTTGGGTTTAGACAACATTAACACCACAGTCCCGTTTGGGGACACTTTTCTACCTAAGTCTCGAACAAACTTTACCCACGTGTTGACAGGTACGGCATCACCCACACAAACAAGTAGTGTGGATAGAGCCAACACAGTCAACCACCAACAACCACATGTTGTTGTCTTCCCTCTCTTATACCCCCCAAGGGTTTTCAACATAAACTTGCTGATCATGTAAAACAGTTGGTTCTTCATGGCTTTGGTCTTGCCCTTCATCTTTCTCAAGTCTTTGGTCTCGACTCACATCTGCTTCTGCCTCTTATTTTAGGCTGTGTCTGGCTCCATCATCTCCTGTGGGGTGAACACCTTCTGGCAGGTGGGCCAGTCAGACCTTTCCTGAACTCTGACTGTGGTTGGTGTTGCCATGGTTACCTTGAATGGGCCCCATCCATCTTGGTTGGTTCCATTTTCTCTTGTGGACCTGGATTTTGACCCCGTCTCCAACCTTCACAGGCAGATAGTCGGGGTCCTCACCTGGTACCTCCTCCTGAGCTTTCGTAGTGTGAGAGTGGAGAGATCTGACAATAGTACTTAGCTCTTTCATGTACTCCTTCAGCTAGAGTGAGGTCTATATGTCTGTCAGTCATGGGTCTGTGTGCGGAAACATTAATGGATATCCTGTCAAAATTGAATTTGGTGTACACCCCAGGTCTTTATTAACATAGCTGCACATTTTCATTAACACCATTGGTAAACAATCCAACCAAGATTTCTTGGTGGAGTAGCATGCCTTAGCTAACCCTTGTTTTAGCTCTCTCGGTAACCCCATTACTCTGGGGGTGGTAGATGGACACAAATTTCTGGTCCACTCCCATCATTATGGCTACCAGCTTCCCTACATCACAAGTGAAGTGGGTACCATTGTCTGCAGATAAACCCCAGGAACACCAAATCTAGGTATAATCTCCCTCACTGGTAGCTTTGCTACTGTCTTAGCTTCACAGTGTGTTGTGGGAAAGGCCTCCACCCACCTTGGTGAACCTGTCAATGAGGACTAAACAGTACCTTTTCCTTTCTTTTCTTTCTGCAAGATCTATCAAATCCATGGCAAGATGGACAAATGGTCCTCTTGGCGTAGGGAAATGACCCCGCTGTTGCCATACCAAATGAGAACCAGCATCCAAAGCCTGTTAAGATGCCAAATCATCAGTGTCTTTCCCAACAGTAGCAGAGAAGAACATGGAGTGGCTATGACACTTGGAGGCAGCCAATTTAGCAGCCTCATCTGCCATGGCGTTACCCATACTCACAACATTTCCCCCCCCAGTGTGAGCAGCAACCTTCACAATAGCCAAAGCAGAGGGCAGCATCATAGCCTTCAAGAGATCTAAAACCATAGTTCTATTCCGAATAGGACTTCCACTAGCATTGTGGAAACCCCTGCTCCTCCAGACACCACACCAGGAGGGACAAACACCTATTGCATATGCAGAATCAGAGAAAATTGTAACCCTTTTCCCTTCTCCCATTTTACAGGCAGTGGTTAGTGTCAAAAGTTCAGCCTGTTGAGCTGAGAAAGTATCTGGTAATGGTTCTTGTATGTGAGTGGTTCTATCAATTGACACTGTACCAAACCCTGCAAGTTTCTTCCCTGTAGTTTGATCCATATAGGCAGAACCGTCAACGAAAAGCTCCAAGTCAGCATCAGTCAGGCCAGTGTCAGAGGTCAGGCTCACCCTTCATTGGTGTGGGATCCACTGTCTCTGCACTGCCTTTGGTTGAATCTGTCATGGTGCCCCGTGATTTTGTTTTAATCAGGTTCTATGTAATGTGGACTGAGTGACTTATCTGTATGGTACTGTAGAAAAACCCAGTTCTATCCCCTCATACGGGTAGTAGACCATAACATAGGATGATATACCGAACGCAGTTCTATTTCCTCTAACCCCTCTTCTTCTTTAGTTTCACTACATTTATTCACTAACCACACTACTGTAAATGGTTCCACATATGTGTGGTAAATAACCCCAATTGGCTTCAATTGTATTTTAACTTCAGTACGGGGGTCTCCCTCTCTCCTCTCTTGTGGATGTAATGGAAGAGTAAACTCACAACATGTCTTTCTCAATATGCAATCCGCAAATGTATCCCTTCTTGTACTAGTCTTAAAGATTTGTTGTCTATACCAGTCTAGATTTTTTTCAGTACATAGAAATTCTTGATATTGACTAGCATATGTCCATTCACTGTTATCAAATACACTCAACTCATACAACAATTGTTCCACACCAAATCTATAATGACACCAATTATACATATATCAAAACAAAACCAATAGCTTCCCTCAGGTAAGAACATCATACATAAAACCAGTGTCTTCCCTCAGGTAAGAACACCATACATAAAACCAGTGTCTTCCCTCAGGTAAGAACACCATACATAAAACCAGTGTCTTCCCTCAGGTAAGAACACCATACATAAAACCAGTGTCTTCCCTCAGGTAAGAACACCATACATAAAACCAGTGTCTTCCCTCAGGTAAGAACATCATACATAAAACCTGCGCCTTCCCTCAGGTAAGAACACCATACATACAACCAGTGTCTTCCCTCAGGTAACAACACCATACATAAAACCAGTGTCTTCCCTCAGGTAAGAACATCATACATAAAACCTGTGCCTTCCCTCAGGTAAGAACACCATACATAAAACCAGTGTCTTGCCTCAGGTAAGAACACCATACATAAAACCTGTGCCTTCCCTCTGGTAAGAACACCATACATAAAACCAGTGTCTTCCCTCAGGTAAGAACACCATACATAAAACCAGTGTCTTCCCTCAGGTAAGAACATCATACATAAAACCTGTGCCTTCCCTCAGGTAAGAACACCATACATAAAACCAGTGTCTTGCCTCAGGTAAGAACACCATACATAAAACCTGTGCCTTCCCTCTGGTAAGAACACCATACATAAAACCAGTGTCTTCCCTCAGGTAAGAACACCATACATACAACCAGTGTCTTCCCTCAGGTAAGAACACCATGCGCATATAACACTTTCAATCACTTGTCACCCAGTACCTCAGTACTGACTTGGTTCATCCTAATCTATAACCAAGTTCCTGACACAAGGTTCCATTAGACCCTCAGGAATTTCTAACTATTACACCTGGGATTCTGTGTCATTTATCACATATACATCCTATTACGGGTTTGTACATACATTTAGGTATCGACTGTTCCTGTAATTATCAACCCCATGAGTGAGGTGCCACTTACATACTGGAAAGAGTCATCAACCACACAGTGCTTTTTCTAATTTCAGACTTCTGGTTTAACAGGCGTCTGCTTACCTTATAATTTGATGCGCTGCACATTGGGAACAAGATCATCCAGACGCAGTAGTAACTCTCTCCTGGCAAGCTCGCCAAATGTTGGGTGGTCCTTAGCATGGGGTTTCCTTTAACAATCAGTCTTCCTGGTAGATGACACAGACACAGGAACCTTGGTATAAAACTCTTTAGAAATAAAATGCAATTAGAGACAGAGATTCACATACAGAATACCTCAGTAGTCTATAGTAAAGATCTGTGTGGCGAAACAGGAGACAACGCTCTTTATACTAGTTGGTGTAGACAACCTACCGTCAATCATACCGTAACATTATTGCATTGGATTAGATACAAAGTATCTAAAATTATAAAAACATGTCTAGACTGTGGTTTCTCACTCTACTATCTCCGCCTTGAGGCTGCGTGACTATCAGCAGGTGCAGACAATTCTCAGCCTGAGAACTTAAACAGTACATCTCCGGGTGTACTTCTCGCTGCAGATGCGATAAACCGAAGGTGTGATGCCCATGTGCAGCCGCATGTGGCGGTCCAGGCTGCCCTTCTGGTTGAAGGACTTGCAGCAGTAGATGCAGGTGAGGCGAGGGAAACTGCATCACCGTTTGGTTTGAAACTACATCACCGTTTGGTATGGAAACTGCCTCATCCTCGTCGGTGATCAGGCTTACCGTTGTGTTGTCAGCAAACTCAATGGTTTTGGAGTCGTGCGCGGCCACTCAGTCGTGGGTGAACAGGGAGTACAGGAGGGGGCTAAGCACACACCCTTGAGGGGGCCCCTGTAGGCATAATTGGCATAATTTAAGCAACTTAAGATTGAAAATAGTGGTCCCTATAAACCAGGATGAATATAACCATAGTAGACATCATAGGCACCTCCCCTCAAACCACCACTGTACGTTTGTCCTTGGACACAGGCAGCCTCATAGTCACACCTCAAGGTTGTCCGTGTCCCTACAGGGCTCTCTCCCAGCAGCTCTTGTGAGGACATGAGGAACTCATATGTGTAACCATTGGTTTGCAGCAACTTTTTCCTACCTCTATAAAGACAACAGTGTAGTCAATGGCAACTCCACACAGAACTCCCAATGAATCTCCCTCCAGAATGTCAGATGAATTCACATTGATCCATGTTACTTTTATCTGTAAAGTTTGTTAGAACATGGTGAAACATTCAGTCCTCAAGCAGAATATGGCATTGCCGTCTTACCACTCCATGTTGACCTTGTGACTACCATGCCGCCTGCAGTGCAAAGGAAAGCATGTCAGCACAGTGTAACAGAGTTAGGAACGTGCCATACCTCATTCCACAGGAAGCTTGGATTGTTGCTGAGGGAGTTATCCAGTTGATACATTTTGTATAGCTCAAATGGTTTGCATGTTGTCTCGCGGGCAGTCACTTGTGTTGGCGAGACAGAGGACCCAGGTTCAAACCCATGTCGGTTACATGTCACTTCATTGAAGATTTTTCGATGTCTAGCTGTCTTCTGGACTGCTTTGAGTTCAGCGACAGACACACCTCAGAGAACTTGGCAGAGTGGCCAGAGAATGGCAAGTAGATGGAAAAGTGGTCTGTTGTGTTAGTGACAATGCAGCTAACATAACCAAAGCCATGAAAAATTTCAAATGGACCCATCGTCCATGTCTTGCCCACACAATCAACCTGATTGTAAGAGATGCTCTGAAGGTGATGAAGCCCACTGTGGACAAAGTGAAAGCAGCTGTGGAATACTTCCACAGGAGCACAGTAGGTGCTGAAAAACTAAAGTCTACACAACGCCAGATGGGGATGCCTGAGCTGAGGCCTAAACAAGACTGCACTAAACGGTAGAATTCAACATTTTATATGTTGAAGCGGTTTCTTGAGTCAAAGGATGCCATCATCTCTACCCTGGCCATTGTCAATGCACCTGTTGATGCTCTGACCCAAGAGGAATGGGAGGTGGTGGAGGAGGTGTGCAGAGTCCTGGAACCCTTTGAGCAGGTCACTGTGGAGATCAGTGGAGAGAGGTAGAGCAAGCAGTTATGACTACATCATTATTTAATCCAGTATTTTATATATATATGAGCAGTAGAATCAGAATGTAGTATCAGTAGACAAAACATGAACCTGAACTAATAAGTTACTGTTCTCTCTTTTCAGCTATGTGACAGTCTCAAAAATGATACTCCTGTGTAAGGGTCTGCAGCGAATCACAGCCAGCCGCCAGAGAGAAGCAAATGTAACCACAGGACATTTGACACAGTCGATGGACACCCTATGTTCATCAATGGACAGAAAGTTCCACAGAATGGAATATAATCACGTGCTATCCAAAACCGCTGCACTTGACCCCAGGTGTAAGAAGTTAGCCTTCAGTGATGCCAGAGCGTTTGATGAGGCTCTTCAAAGAATAACCTCAGCAGCAGGGAGGGACAACCCCAGCAGTCATCTGGCTCAGGCACCAGGTCAACGGGAAGAAGAGGGATCAGATGGAGAAGAAGCACCAGCAGTAGTGCCACAAACGTCTGCTGTTTGGATGCTGTTTGACAAGAGAACAACTGGGGATGCAGCACAAAGCACTGCTGAATCCCTCAGCAGATGCCATAATGGAGGTCCGATCCTATTTGGAGGAGCAGATCCTCTGAGCTGGCGGAGGAACAAGGCCTCTGTCTACCCACGGCTTACTAAAGGCATGACAGGGAGACTCTGCATAGTGGCCACATCCGTTCCCTTTGAGAGGATCTTCTCGAAAACGGAACAAATAATTAATGAGATAAGAAACCGCACCAGCCACTCGAAAGTGAGGCAGCTTGCATTTCTGAATGCAAATCTCTCATAAAAGCTAAATATGGTCAGCATTGCTGTGTGTTGCTGGTTATAACATGGCAATAAAGAAGAGAGAGAAAAGAGGGACCAGTTTAATGTTTTAAGTGGGATGCTGCAGTTTTGCACATTGTTATTTATTTTTCTTTGATATGGGGCAATATTCTATTATTATGTTGTTCAGATTGTATTCGATTTGAATTGTTACATTTATATGCACTTTGTTTATATACATTAAAAAAGTTATACTTTAAATGCAAATGTGTAATAGCATCCTTGTTTTTTACATGTATTTTAATATGTGGGATGCTGCAGGTTTGCAAATTGTTATTTATTTTTCTTTGATATGGTGCAATATTATTTTATGCTTTTCAGATTGTATTAGTTTTGAATGGTTAGAATTATATGCACTTTGTTCATATACATTAAAATGTTATACTTTACATGCAAACGTTTTCATAACAAACCAATGCATTTTTAAATACATTGTGGTTAAGATAGAATATGATTTCATTCAATAATTTAATTAGAATTGTTTTAACACCAATCATAGTCAAACTATTGCAAACTGTTTGACTTGAAAAAAATCCCCAAACTTTTTTTTTAAAGTGCCGTTTGGGAGCCAAAAGAGCTGGTTCTTTTTGGTGAGCTGAGCCAAACAGCTCACTGAAAAGAGCCGGAATGCCCATCGCTACAATTAAGTCAGTTTCATTTGATCACGTGAGGTATGGGGTCGAATACCAGTGGTGGCACACTATTTAGATTTTTTTTTAAATAATTGAAACCACACTTTCTGCACATTTTTGTTCAAATAATTATTTTAATTTAGTATAGTATACGCTTCTGTCTCACTAACCAGGTTTCCATTCAACTTTTTTTTTTGCAAGTAAAGTACATCAAGCTCATCACCTTGCACTTTCACCACCCAGTGAAGTTCATCATAATTGATTTCATCTTTAGCCTAATAAACTGCATGATTGCCTGACGAGTCGTATTGGGAAGATCACACACTCATAACGCCAAATTTACTTCGATATGATTGTTATATCAGTATATGCTCACAAAAGCGTTTCCACCAACATTTCTTTAATAATAAATTTTACCAACACAAAAAGATCCCACCATGTCGAGCCTACTTTGTTTTGTTGACATTTGAAAAGTTTACTGAAACATTTTCTGTTTCCATCAGGAAAAAAAAGGAGAGAGGGAATTAGAGGGAGCATACTTAAATTCACAAAGGACACCGGATAAAACAGGAGGATTTCGACAAAGCCACTTTCTTGCCATGCCATTAATTCTCCTCCCCTTGTAATTTCCTTAATTTTGTGGCTGGAGTCAAATACTTTCTGTGGCACACACTACTGGTCAACATGAGCTACCAAAATGATTTGGAAGTGTACCAGGCCTTGCAGTCCCAAGATAGAAGGGGGTGGGGGGGTTCAGCAGGCAAGGAAATGGCCTTGCCAAAATCCCCCCCCCCTTCTAATTTCCTTAATTTTGTCACTAGAGTCAAATACTTTTTGTGGCACACATCAGAGTCAAATACTTTCTATAGAACAAACTTCACATCAGGATAGGAAACCGAAATTAATAATTCATGTATGTGTGTTATATTATGCATAGAGGAGGGAGTAAAATGTAGGCAAGCAATAAACATATAGTCGAAAAAGACATGGGAGAGATGACGAATTTTGGCAAAGAGATTTATTTATAGACTAATTTATAGACGAAACAAATGACTGAGGATTGGTCCCATTACAGGGATTTGGCTCGGAATATATACAGCAACACCTCCCCATAAGCATTTCTGTATCTTCTATAGATGTTATATCATTGTATTGCTAGTGCTGTATCGTCAAATGAATTATCTAGGCGAGTCTCTGAAAGGGCTAATATATTAATGTTATCTGATGTTAGTAAGTTATTGATTTCATGAACCTTATTTCTAAGGCTACACATATTAATATGGGCTAGTTTCAGCCCTTTCCTGGGTAGCTTATCAGAGATAAACAATATCAAAAAAGCAAGAGAAAAAAATCTACATTCAGCAGTCCATTAATCAATTGGTGTGTGTGTGTGTGTTTTGCGGGGTTGAAGCAACAAACCCATAGGCTTGGCTCTCTCATCCCCTCCAGGCTTCTGGGAAGGAGGGTGGACATGAGTCTGTCTTAGCGAATGTAAGCAATGTCCCCACGAGCTCTGGGATCAGTTCTTTCCTCTTCTGGCGCACAGCTTCAGGATAGTTCTCGTTGAGGAAGATATATGTTCCTCTCGTGTTTTTGGCTCTTTCCAGAACAGATACCTTGTCCTTGAACCTCAGGAACATGACGAGTATCACCTGGGCCGGTAGTTGGTTTTCCAGTCCTGTGGGCGCACTCCACCTCAATCTTCCTGTGGTCCATCTTCAATTTCTCTGAGATAATTTCCCTCACTTTGTCCTCAGACTTCCACATTTTGTTGTGTTACAGCCTGAATTCAAAATCGATTAAATAGATGTTTTCTCTCACCCATCTGCAGACAATGACAAAGTGAAAATGTATTGAACATTTTATTCAGAAATATCTCATTTACATAAAAAGTCAAAACATGTTCAAATAACTTTTGGCAGCTGTGAGTCTTTCTGCGTAAGCACAACTGGATTGTACAATATTTTCCCATTATTCTTCAATTTTTCAAGCTCTGTCAAGTTGATTGTTGATCATTGCTAGACAAACATTTTCAAATCTTTTTTTTGGGGGGTGGGGGGGAGATTTTACCCCCCTTTTCTCCCCAATTTCGTGGTATCCAATTGTTAGTAGCTACTATCTTGTCTCATTGCTCCAACTCCCGTACGGGCTTGGGAGAGACGAAGGTTGAAAGTCATGTGTCCTCCGATAGACAACCCAACCAAGCCGCACTGCTTCTTAACACAGCGCGCATCCAACCCGGAAGCCAGCTGCACCAATGTGTCGGAGGAAACACTGTGCACCTGGCAACCTTGGTTAGTGCGCACTGCACTCTATTCTGTTTATTTTTATGTTAAAAAAACTCCCTTCTCCGTGCCGATGACAAGCATACCCATAACATGATGCAGCCACCACCATGCTTAAAAATATGAAGAGTTGTACTCAGTGAGGTCTTATGTTTGGGGCAAATCCAACACAACGTTTTGTATTCAGGACATAAAGTTAATTTCTTTGCCACATTTTTTTGCAATTTTACTTTAGTACCTTGTTGCAAACAGGATGCATGTTTTGGAATATTTGTATTCTGTACAGGCTTCCTTCTTTTCACTGTGTCATTTAGGTTAGTATTATGAAGTAACTACAGTGTTGTTGATCCATCATCAGTTTTCTATCACAGCCATTAAACTCTGTGGCCTCATGGTGAAAGTGTGTGAGTGAAAGTGTGGTTTCCTCACTCTCCGGCAACTGAGTTAGGGAGGACGTCTGTATTTTTGTAGTGACTGGGTGTATTGATACACCATCCAAAGTTTGGTTAATAACTTCACCATCCTCAAAGGGATATTCAATGTCTGTTTTTTTTTACCGATCTACCAATAGGTGCCCTTTGTGAAGCATTGGAAAACCTCCCTGGCCTTTGTTGTTTAATCTGTGTTTGAAATTCACTGCTCCACCAAGGGACCTTACAGATAATTGTGTTGTATGTGTGGAGACAGAGATGAGGTAGTCATTCAAGGTAGTTATTAATTATTTAATAATAAGTTTCATGTGAGCCCATGAAACTTATTAAGCACATTTCTACTCCTGAACTTATTTAGGCTTGCCATTGACTCAAGACATTTTAGCTTTTCATTTTTTAAATTAATTTGTAAACATTTCTAAAAACATAATTTTAAATTCAGGCTATAACACAACACAATGTGTAAAAAGTCGAGGGGTGGGAACATGTTCTGAAGGCACTGTAGGCCTAGGGTTTGACGCTTTTGTTGATTTCACATTTATTCTACTCGTCAAACATTAATATGTTGGATTTGTCTCCATCTCAACCAAAAATCTAAAAAAATAAAATCAAACTTTATTTATAGCACTATTCTTTAAAGGGATACTTCAGGATTTTGGCAATGAAGCCCTTTACCTACTTCCCCAGAGTCAGATGAACTCATGGATACCACTTTTATGACTCTGTGTCCAGTATGCAGGAAGTTAGAGGTAGTTTCCTGAGTCAATGCTAACTGGTGTTAGCACAATAACTGGAAGTCTATGGGTATCTGCTAGCATTCATGGGCATTTGCTTCCAGTCATTGCAGTCTATGAGCATTAGCTAGCATGCTTGCTGAAACCCATAGACTTCTAGTTATTGCACTAACGCTAGTTAGAAATTGCACTAGCGCTAGTTAGCAACTTCCTTCAAACTGAATGCAGAGACATAAAAATGATATCCACGAGTGCACCTGACTCTGGGGAAGTAGATGAAGGGACTCCTTGCCAAAATCCCGGTGTAGCGCTTCAACTTAGATTTTGGGTTGAGATGGAGATGTGAGTCCAACATATCAATTATTCATGTGTAGACAAACTGGATATTGAATTGTGTTTTCTTGTCAACTCAATTAAATATCAACATTTGAAGGAGATCTTCTGCTTGTATAGTTCCATCTGTGACAATGACTTGGGGCTCTTATTCAATCTGCATTGCAGAAGTTCAGCTTTACATTGTGATTGAAATTTAAAGGCAATGTTCCTCTTTAGCAGAGACTGCATTTACAGTAAACGCTGCATATGTCGGCTCAATCGGAAATTACCTTTAAATGTGTGTACAGAATCTTTACAGATTGAATAGAGCCCTTAGTCTGGCTTGAATTCTACAAATTAAAAATGTATATGTTAGATTCACGTCTCCTGTTAATGTTGAGTAATCAACAGATTCAATATTACTTTTTTAATACAGTAAATAGCCTAAAGTTAAGGCTAACTTAAAGTAATGTAACAGTATTTATTCGCCCTTAAAATGAGTAACACAACCATGGCAACATTTTGAGGTTACTGTAACTATAAATGTCTTCTTATGTAGTCATAGAAACCAAGCAAGTTCAAGATGGCATGCAAAAGTTGCATGTTTGTGGAGATCTTCACAATTGCTATAATAATCAGTGCAGAATCTCGAACAGCATTGATCACTTGCACTATGTACTTTTAATGTAATCTCAACTGCAATCCAGGTCATTTGGTTGTGCTGTTAGATGAAGCACAGTGATAACACATTAAGTTGTTGTATAAATACTACATATTTAACATTGTATTCCCATTATAATTTTGTTTTGCTTTTAAATGTTGAAAGCACAATAATGACACATTTAGATGACATCTACACCAAAAATTGGAATTTGGTTGTGCTTTTAGATGGTTGAAGGCACAGTGATAAAACATTGGAAATTCAACAAACTTCTGGCTGTCTTTTTCAGTGGGTGAGTAAAGGTTGAAATGTCATTGAAATGTCCACATTGAAATGACGTGGTATGCCTAGTGGGAGGATCTCGTCATGTGTTACACCTGTTACATACAGAATTAAATATACAAAAAAATAAATGAACATTTGGTCCCAAAAACGGTCAATGAATCTGCTTTATGAAGCAATAACAGCAGATAGCCATAGGGGGCGCTAAGTATCTTAATTATTGTAAATCAGAACTAGACTTGAGTGCCACCCATAGTCTTAGACTAAAGTTCAAATAGGTGTGCCACCAAGATTACCCCAAGAAATGAGAGGGCTTAATCTGTTCAGCTTGCCCTCTGGGAGCGGATAGAGTCTACCTGAGAGAAGAAGCTGGTATTCAGAATGAAGTAGCCTACATGGGAGGGGTCAGCTATGATTTGAATGCTGTCATACACCCATGACTGGTACACTACTCTCTATTACAGCACGATGAAACAATACATGTTTCCTGGTCAACTCCAAAGACCCAGAGTATGTGTAAAATATATTAATTGTTGAACTTTGGAGCAAAAGCTAATTTCTTAACAGGAAAATTAATCAAATGTTTCCTGTTCGGTGCAATATAGCCTAGGTTAGACTATATCAAATTGAAGGAGCAACATTCAACCCTGCATCTAGACCAGTGATGGAAAAAGTACACAATTGTCATACTTGAGTAAAAATAAAGATAGCTTTAAAGAAAAGGACTCAAGTAAAAGTGAAAGTCACCTAGTAAAATACTACTTGAGTAAAAGTCTAAAAGTATTTGGTTTTAAATATACTTACAAGTAAAGGTAATTGCTAAAATATACTTAAGTATGAAAAGTAAAAGTATAAATAATTTCAAATTCCTTATATTAAGCAAGCCAGATTGCACAATGTTCTTACATATAGCCAGGGGCCCACTCCAACAAATTTACAAGCATTTGTGTTCAGTGAGTCCACCAGATCAGAGGAATGACCAGGGATGACCAGGGATGTTCTCTTGATAAGTGCGTGAATTGGACCAATTTCCTGTCCTGCTAAAGCATTCAAAATGTAATGAGTACTTTTAGGTGTCAGGGAAAATGTATGGAGTAACAACTACATGATTTTCTTTGGGAATGTAGTGAAGTAAAAGTTGTCAAAAATATAAATAGTTAAGTACAGATACCCCAAAAAAACTACTTAAGTAGTACTTTTAAGTATTTTTTACTTAAGCACTTTACAACACATATCTGGACAAATGTTTAATGGAACACCAGACAGCAACAGTATTCAATACTGGTATTCTAAATTGAACATGTCATCAGAGGTCCTTGTGCTGGTTTTGATAGTTTTTGTTCAACTTCATTTTTGTTATTGCTTGCCAGTTTATCGGTTTGACAGAGAGCCTGCTGGGGACGAGATAACCCTCTGCCCTCATCTCCTGTTCTGCTGAAACAGCTGGGTAAGTTTCCTTCGGTGGTGGACCTGTCCCCCAAACTACTTGCTTTAGAGGATGATCCTATTATTAACAGATATTTATCCTATTCTCACTACTGTCCCCCATCTTTAGGTGGCAGAACTTATTTCTGTAACAAAATGACAACTTCCTTGGTAAAAAAAAAAAAAATGTTGCTTTAATGTCACAACATTCTGTACTGGGCCTACCATACCAGGTCTCAGTGTGCATTAAGAGAAGACAACAATAACCTTTTTTATTTCCAATATTTATTAAGAGCTAACCAAAACATTGCAACAAAAACACGTGCAAAATATGACTTGGGGTCACATGGAAGTTTGGCAAACGGATTAATTGACAACTGACAAGTGCTATTGTACTTGTCCGTGGGTGTTTAACGGTTCTAAATAACACATATTTACTAACTGAACAAACCATAGGCGGTTTCACCGAACCATTCCAGTGAGCTATTGATGATGTGTGCGTCCACAGTAAGGTCTATGTTCACTTCTTCCTTTATGAAAAATCTAAGTCATTATTGGGGTCGGTGCTTTCAACAATGGACGACAGCTATTGAGTTTATGTCAATCTCTTGTGTTTTTTTTTCCGACCTCGTGTCCTTCCCTAATATTGGGGCATGCTGGTTTTCACAAGAGAGTGGAAACCGAGGAACAGGCAAATATGCAAAATGTTGAATGGCTGGAGCCACAGCATCTACAAAATCTAAAAGGAATCCTCCTTTATTAAGGCAGGTAAAAAGAAATCACAACTGGGAAAAGAAAGACGACCTTTGTCACACATCAACCAGAATATAAATTATTATTGCAACTACATTGCATCGCTACAAAGATAACTTGTATCGAATAAGAGTGAAATAAAACAAATTACAAGTACAAAACACATTCTTAATCAAGGGGTAGAATTTACATTGTACTAGCCTTCAGAGTTAAGTCGAAGAAACACGAGCGCTTCATTAATTGTATTTCTTAAACGTTTCAATGAGAACAATTAACACTGCTAACTATTGTCACACTTCCATCAACACCTTAGAGAATCAGTAAACACCTATAATTGGTTGATGGTTTTTAATGAGCCTTTTTACAACAAGTGCTGTACTCAATACATAAAAAATACCTTTGACTAAAAGGGCTTCTTCTCAATCTGTAAAAAGAACATGGTTGAACTCAATACTGAGAAGTCAGGTTTGCACGTTGGGTGCTGTACTGTAAGTGCTTCCCCATGACATTGTCTTTTGAATATGAAAAAATTAAGTTCAGTGCTGGCCGTCCTCAACGTGTGTGTGTGTGTGTGGGGGGGGACACAAACTGTAACACTCTTTCAGTTCTACTCTCTAGCATGGGCTACTGGATGGCCAGAGATATTCACTTTCTTCCAGTTTAGCCTTTTATTCTGATGAGTTTCTTCTCATGCATCAAAGACAGACCCTTCGAGAAATGATCAAACAAATGGAAACTAAAGAGGCTACTTACACACTGTACATAGACACAACCACGGTGCAACAAAACCACATACAAACACTCACACTCTACTTATACACATATATACATAATGTACACACACACACTTGCACACTGCGCAAAAACATATATACACACATCCACGTTCCCTAAGCAGTGGAGCTAATTCTCTCACAACAGTCCACAAGGCCCTTTAAGAAGAGGAGGTGATATTCCCAGAGGACACGACGGTCTCCCTTGGCGAGTACTCTGGCTCGTCCTTATTGGGGTGGGACGAGTTGTCCGACTTGCTTCGGCTGAACTCTGCACCCATGATGGGCCGAGAGAACTTGCCAGAGGGCCGGGTGCAGACACTGCAGCACATGAGCGTTTTTAGGAAGGCGCGGCGCATCTCGTTGCTGGTGAGCGTGTAGATGAGGGGGTTCATTGCCGAGTTGAGCACGGCCAGGGCCAGGAACCACTCGGCTTTGTACAGGATGGCACACATGCGGATGTCGCAGGCCACGTCCAGCAACAGGAGGATGAAGAGTGGAGCCCAGCAGGCAATGAAACAGCTCAGCACGATGATCACGGTCTTCAGCAGGGCCATGGACTTCTCCGAGCTCTTACTGCTAGCGCTACCCCCGCCGCGGCCGTTGGAGACCTTGCGGAACACCAGCTTGCGGCTGCGGGTGCGCACCAGGGCGTAGATGCGCGCGTACAGGACCACGATGGCCATGAGGATGACACTGAAGACGGTGGTGCAGAACAGGATGTAGGTCTTGTGGTAGAGCGGCAGTACGGTGGAGCAGCTGGGCATGCTCTGGATGCAGTTCCAGCCCATGATGGGCAGGCCGCCCAAGATGGCTGCAATCAGCCACACGGTGCTGATGAGCATGAAGACACGGCACGTGTTGCCATTGTTGTGCAACTTCATCTTCAGCATGGTGAGGTGGCGCTCAATGGCGATGGCCAGCAGGCTGAAGACTGAGGCTGCCAGGGCCACAAACATACTCCCCTCCCGGAAGAACCACTGTGTGGGGGTCAGTTTGTATGTGTTGGCACCTGACAGCAGGATGTTGGCAGTGTACACCACACCCGCCAGCAAGTCTGATAGGGCTAAGTTCCCAATAAAGTAGTACATGGGCTTGTGGAACTTCTTGGTCCTCCAAATGGTAAGCAGGACCAAGACATTCTCAAGGATAATGAAGCAACATACAATGATGAAAACCACAGAGTCCGCTTTGAGTCTGGAATCCTGCTCCACTTTCCGGAGCTTCCCTGTGAAGTTGTAGTGTCTGGCTATTAAGTCGGAATACATTGAGTCACCCATGGCTCTGATTTGAATTTAAATCCTATAAATTCTGTAGTCCACCACTTAGTCCACTGAGGGGCGATGGCAGGCCAAGGCACAGCTGGCAATGGTATTCCTTAGCACTTGATAGGTTGTCATTGCAGACATGCAATCAAACAATCCTTATTGCCACAGGATGTTCTGAGTATGATCTTGGACTCCATCATGAAACTCCCTTAAAAAAAGAAGGGAAAATACCGATTTAGAACAGTCACAAAAAATAAAATAAAATGTATAAAATAAAATACTATTCACTTTTATGTGAAATGAGGACTGACGATTCAGTAGACTAATTCAGCATAAAATACAAATACAGAACAAAAGTCCTTGTAAAAACAAGTGAATGGGAGACAGAGGCAATTATTTTGTCCAATAGTAAATTAGGGTACATTGTCTTGTAGAAATATGTGATCAAATAAAAGCAAACGAACAGAAAAGTCGGTAAACCTGGCCGATTTTTGGGGATATGATATTTAGTATGGTAACTGATTCTGGACTGTATGCTGAATTCCAAAAGATGGAAAAGCATCGCACTGATGCATGAGCTAAATTATCATCATGATATGCTATTTTGAACTGTGCTAAGAATGAGACGGGGGGGGGGGGGGGGGGGGGGGGGGTCGCATTGGGAAGCTATGCACTTATTCAATGTTTTTCAACCTTTTTTAAAAAAAATCCATAAACTTCAGAAAAAAACGTGCAATAACTCATGTAACGGAATCTCTCAACATGAACTTGAAATGCGCTTGAAACTCACGTTATTTTGTTCAAACGTATTTTTTTCGATTCCTTCTGTTTTTAAGATATGATTATTATTAACTGAAATTAACTTAAAGGCACAACTTTGATTTGCATTCTTATTGATGACCAGACGCCAAAACTAATTCGGCCATGTACATTAATAAAATCTAGTCTAGAAATTAAGTAAATGTTTCCTTACCCTAATAGTGGTCATCAATGAGAATATTCCAAGTATCAACCTATATTCGCACAAATCCTCGAATCAGAAACTTTTTTATATTTTCCAGCGGCTGAGTTCTGTGTGTTTGCTGCGTGATTTCATGGAATGAGCACCGTGCGCAAGAGAGGCTGAGTAAAAGCAAATCTTTTTGTCAGTTCATAGACTCCACCCAAAAACTATATTTGGTATTTGTTTCATTAGTCCATTGTTGATATTTCACCTACTCTTTCAAAGGTTTCTCTTTATTTGTACTTCTTTTTTTTTTTACATTGTACAATAATAGTGAAGACATCAAAACAATGAAAGAACACAGATGGAATCAGGTAGTAACCAAAAAAAGTGTTAAAATATATTTTAGATTTTAGATTCTTCAAAGTAGCCACCCTTTGCCTTGATGACAGCTTTGCACGCTCTTGGCATTCTCTCAACCAGCTTCACCTGGAATGCTTTTCCAACAGTCTTGAAGGAGTTCCCACATATGCTGAGCACTTGTTGGCTGCATTTCCTTCACTCTGTTGTCCAACTCATCCCAAACCATCTCAAATGGGTTGAGGTCTGATGATTGTGGCCAGGTCATCTGATGCAGCACTCCAAATAGCCCTTATACAGCCTGGAGGTGTGTTGGGTCATTGTCCTGTTGAAAAACAAATGATAGTCCGACTAAGCACAAACCAAATGGGATGGCGTATCGCTGCAGAATGCTGTGGTAGCCATTCTGGTTAAGTGTGCCTTGAATTCTAAATAAATCACTGGCAGTGTCACCAGCAAAGTACCTCCATAGCATCACACCTCCTCCTCCATGCTTCACGATGGGAACCACACATGCGGGGATCATCCGTTCACCTACTATGTGTCTCAAAAGGACACAGAGGTTGAAACCAAAAATCTCACATTTGGACTCATCAGAACAAAGGACAGATTTTTTTAAGAAAATCCATTGTAGAATGGTAATTGCAGAGTAATAAGCTATGAGTTAGTAGTAGATAGATAAAAAGTGAATTCATTTTATTCAAATCAATAGGAAGAACAGAATAGCCTGCCAAAAAATACAAACATCTGTATTGAAGATGTGGTGCAGTTGATTTAGTATGCTTACTAACATGAATTTAGATATTCTAATGGAAGCAGTGAACACAAAGATGACTACTTAGTATGACACCTATTATTACGTAATATTATTTTAAGTATTGGCATAGCCAGCAGTAATTGTGGTAGTAATAATACATATACAACAATAAGGATACCAATAATATAATCATTCAATTGTGTTATTAGAAATCCTTTTGTTTTCATCTCTGGGAATGCACCAGCTGTGCACATTACCCCCCCCCCCCCCCCCGCCCCAAGCTATATGTGCATGAATAACCACCCTCCTCCATCGTCTCTGCTCCCAGCTCCATCCCCTGTGAGTACCAGCTCCATCCCCAGTGCCCCATTTCTTCTGCCCATTAATCACATGTGCTGCTCCCTCTGTCTCTTCAGGTTTTCAGCTCCGCCCAGCCCTCTGCCCTCAGGGGGTGGGGCAGTAAGGAAACATGGCATATCCATACCCTCTTCTGAGTGTGTACAGTATATCTGTGTGTACAGTATATCTGTCATGCAAAGGTTCCTTTCACCAAATATTGATGTATTCATAGAACTATTCAATCATGTCATAACATTTTCTTGTGATTTCTTGTAATTATATATATTTTTTTCCTTTAAATCCTTACGTGTTTGTGTCTGTGTGTGAAAGAGAGCGCATAGAGTGAGGAAAATGACTGAAAGGAAAAAGAAAAACATGGAAAACTAACTAAGGAAACCCTTCCTTCACAAGTTCTCTTTGGTGCATTCTTTGACGGGGGAGAATATCTATATCCATGCTCCAGTTGGTCGTCTGTGAGCGAGCGTTGGCACCATCGCTGTCAGCTCTCCCGGACCATCAAACTAAGTGAGATCAAAAGCCTGCTTGCAGAGAGACACAGGGTCTTTCATTTTGGGAAGCTCCACTGCCATTGCTCTTCCTTTGTTTATTTTTTGATCCCCTTTACTTAGACGGAATTCGTCCACGACAGGACTCAGCCCACTTTTCCTCCTATAGTGGTTGCTCCCGACATGGCGTAATTGAGGCGAACATCAGTATGAATCTAAAGCAAATGGGCACATAGATGGCCCATGCAGATAAGATCTCTGGACTTTAGATGCTAATAATGTCACTATAATAATTTGCTACAGTACACATTGTTGCTGTACTTGACACATTTCTTTACAAAAAGGCTTTTGAAAACGTATGAAACCAGATAGAATTCACTGGGTTGCAATGCCGTCGCTATATAATGTGAGAACATACCACCTGACTTTCAACGACAAGTGTCGTCTTTCATTAACAGATCCTACTTTGTGTACTCAGACGGTCAGGGACAGTTGATGACTCGCATTGTTGCGAATGTGAACCAAAGCAGCTGGGACCTTAGACTAGTTACCCCCCTCCCCTCCAATGTCCGAGCGGTCAGCGGGAGAGTAGCCATGCAGAAAAGTACATGGAGTGGCGAGAAGAAGAAAGGAAAAAGGGAATTAAGAAACAGTGGTTTGTGCTTTGATGAGCTCCACAGACTTTGTTTCATGACTCTCAGAGGAGAGAGGTAAGGAGATGAAGTGACATTGGCCCAGCAGTGGTGCATGGGTAAAATCACCGGTAAAACCAAGCCCCTACATATTACAACCAATGTGTTGTGATAATTGCGTTGTTTGGCAATCGTGATATATAGGCCTGAAGGCCGAGACAATAAGAAGAAGCAGTGGCAGAATAAATTCCTCCACACATTTGTTTTTATCACAAAACTGGATAGCAACCTCTGTCTGGTGAAGTCCAGATAGCATATTGAACATAACAAACAGACAGTTAGTTACATGACCTACAGCATGATCAAGCAAGTTAATATTTCCAACATTTTTGGATCACTAAACAACTATTGAAGTAGAGCCAGAGAGAGTTACCGCAAGTCGCAAAGAAAACAGGAGCTGCCTTCACTATTCCAGCACCATTTCAACTTCAACATTTCAACATCATCAACCTCTGTTTAGTCTAACACAGTCACAACTAAAAGATACCAAAAACAATTTAGTCCAATCAACGTAAGCTAAATATGATGTGGCTGTCCATGGTTCTGATTTCTGTGTGCGTGCATGTGTGCATGCATGTGTTCGTGCGCATTCATGCAAATAGAAAAACGTATTGACTCACCCTGCTTGTAGAGAAACGCCAATCCCATCCTCCTCTTTTTCATGTTGAGTAAACAGTCTATCACCCTGTCATACAGTACATGCTTTTATTTTTGTTGTCCTAGGCTACCTAGGCTAAAATGCTTGTTCACTAGCCTAACTTCCATTCATGGGCAACTTTAGCTAGTTAATATTAGCTTTCTACATCTAGTTACATATTTAACATCCATCCTTTCAGGCCAGGGGCACAACAATGTATGAGTTAATGGTTGGATCAGAATCGCCATTATAATCATTGGCCAGTACAAAGAATGAAGTAAAACCCAAATCCCTATCTCCGTCCATGGCTAATTTAGGAAAGGGAGAATTTTAGCTAGCCACCGGAGGACAACAACACAACAAGATGCAACATTTCAAGTTGTCTCTGTCAATGACATATGCTCTCAGTGCGATTTGATAAGAGTGATGCCAAAATCCAAGCTGGCTTCCCTTGACACGTTTTTTCGGTGCTCCAGGACCATTCACAGTTGAGCTCGTTCAGTTCAACTCAACGCCGTTTGGCAAATGTTTCATACTTTTTATTTTAATCAGGGGAGGCCAAATGCTCGCTGGCTTCCCTTGCGTTCAGTGCTAGGGGCGGCAACAATGTAATACTCGTTTGGACCAAACAGCATCAGATAGATGGCCTACACGTAGAGAGACATAGGGGGCGCTGTTTCGTTCGCTCAGAGGCTTTCTCCTGTGAGATACATTCAGCCTCTTGCGAATTGAAGGGAAATTTATGTAATGTTTTTTAATAGTTATCTTGGTAATTTTTTTGGGGGGGGGCAAGCCTGGCTTCCCATGGCATCCATGAATACACGCCCCTGCATTGGCCCCATGAGGAAGAGGAGGGCTCCGATTACTCACTAGTACTGGAAATGCTCCATCGTGCTCCGATTGATCCATCATGATACTTCAACAGTGACATTCCACACACCCTTGTGCCAGCTGAATTTGGCATCTCACCACCAACCCATTCCACTCTCTTTTTGCCATCTCTTCATTCTGTTGCATCTGGTTGGTTCACCATTGTTTTTCTTGAACCTTTATTTAACTAGGCAAGTCAGTTAAGAGCAAATTCTTATTTCACAATGACGGCCTACTCCGGCCAAACCCGGACGACGCTGGGCCAATTGTGAGCCGCCCTACGGGACTCCCAATCATTGCCTCGGTCCTTCTCTAGGCGCAACACCAACAGAATCTGCATCCAATATGTAGCTCCACAACCGTACTCCACCAACACAATCATTGGATTGAGAAAAGCCTTGAATGTCTATGGGTTGATCATATTTTGTAGAATACACCCCCCCCCCCCCCCCCCCCACTCCATACAAGTATATGTTTGATATACAGTATGTACCCATACAAATACAAATACCCAGACTTAAATGGATTAATTGTTTGTGGCGTATATTTTTCACAGGACATCAACAATTATAGGCTACAGAGATTGTAAGTCAAAGTCACATGTTCAGAGGTCACGTCTGAGCATAGCATACCCTGACGCAGCCTAGAAAATGACAGCGAAGGCAACGAGAGTGCATAGACAATAGGCGGTACTAACTCTAGGTTTATGTTGTAGTTTAGCATTACACTGTAGCCATTGGTCTGGACGGCGAATTAAGTATTGAGTGCAAATCATCTGTTAAAAGAAAGCAATACATACAAGAAAGAGACATGGTGCTGCAGGGCAGGTTAAGTGCAGCAAATGATTTCCCAGTAGCCTACTACATTACGGAACACACCAACATCAATTTAGTCTGTTTGGTAACATGACTGCTGTTCTGTTGACCTTGCCGGGTGTCAGTGTAGAAAAGGAAACCCCTTGAAAGAAAAGCAAGAGTGGAAAAGAAAGTGGAGAGGAAACCCACAACCATTCTTATTGCTTTCCCTCAAACAAGTTTTACCTAGACGTGAGGTAGAAAATGGGGTGGTTTTAAGGTGGGGAGTAGTGTAGGTGTTTTTGAAACCCCTTCAAGTCATAGGTCGTGAAATACCTGTGGGTGTACTTACAGTGTTAAACTGCTCTCATAAAGCATTCCAGAGGAATATGATCTTAGGAAATGCTCAACGAATGAGAGTACAGAAAGCAAAATGAATTTACTATGGTTTTACTAGGCCTCCTAGGGTTTCATGTTACTTTAGGTAGGCCTAAGTGTTAAATGGAAACATACATCTACAACAAAGTATGTCCTATATCTAGATGTATATTACTCACACATAAGACGCACTGACAAGCACAAGTAGTATGGATGGCATCGTTGGAAATAGAAGGGAAAAAAACTGAACAGCTTACTCTTCAATGTCTTTTAGCAGGATTTCAATGTCCCTGACCAACCACGAGCATTAACGTGAGTTCCAATTCTAATTATCCACCCATCCACCACTTATCTAAAATCTTGTTTCTAAGATCAACAAACAAGCCCCAGAGTTCCACCAGTTCAACCAGTCAAATATAAGTCTTAAAGGGAGGGGAAGAACAACATTTCATGAAAGATAACAATCACCACATCCTTGCCTTTTCCCTCCGAAGCCCTAAAAAAGGGACTTTTCTCCTTCCTCCATCCGGTTCTCACAGTCAGTATAGATAGCGCCAATCAACCCCACCCAAAGCACAGCTTGGGACTCTTTATTGACATCTTGACCACATACAGAAACAAGCACTGTCATCAAAAAGCAGACCAAAAATACAACCTTGTCAGGTTTAAACACTTTAGGATGGTCATTACGATGCATTGAATTATTGAATCTTAGATGATAATGTTGCAATTTGATTTATTTCCCAAACAGAGGTAGGCCTACAGAACATGGCAGAGAGAGTCTTGCCATTTAAGAAAGCCAGTGTTAAGCTCTCAGGACACATCATGCAACGGGATGATGTGTTCTGGATCTTTCATGATTCTAGAGAGTTTTTCCTAGCCACCGTGCTTCTACACCTGCATTGCTTGCTGTTTGGGGTTTTAGGCTGGGTTTCTGTACAGCACTTTGTGACATCAGCTGATGTAAAAAGGGCTTTATAAATACATTTGATTGATTGATTGATTGATGATCAGTAGAGGTACCCATGAGATGCCAAGTCAACCATATTGGGTGAGACTGCAAGGAACAATGTGTTCTACATGCTCTGCACTTCAATTGGCTTTTAAATCCCTTACCAGTAATCATCTCCACATGGCTAGCTGTGAAGTCCCTGGAATGTCTCTCAACCCCCTGAAGTGAAATTGTTGATGCTTCCCACTGGCCACAGACGTTTATTCAACGTCTATCCCACGTTGGTTCATTGTAATTTCATTGAAATGACGTGGAAACAACCTTGATTCAGCCAGTGTGTGCCCAGTGGGTTCGGTCTTTTCCCCTTTTATTGACAAATAAATCATGGGAGCTATATTCTCAAAAGGAGGGATTCATCATCAAATGCAGGACTCGGAATGGAGATGGTGTAAAATTGTCACTATTCGTTAGGTGTTGTTAGGGGTTTTTATTTTTTAAGATGACATCATTCGAGGGCATGGGCGGCAGGTTATTTCAGTTACGTTATTTCAGTTGTCCTGGTGTTCACTGTGAATAAGGTTACAGCATAAACCTACTTTTCATTTAAGTCAGAATTGTGGGAAGCCTTGAGAAGTAGCATAATGCTCTGGGTTAACACTAAGGTCTCTAAGATGGGAGACTGTTCGGTACATGCCAAGACTGACCGTGCGTGGAATATTGGAACCGTTGGCTCCGTGACAACGTGTCGAAGTTGTGTGAGTCATCTACATAATCTGTTGCTGGACAAGAGAGCAAAAATCTCCATGGAGACCATTGTCCAGAAAGCTGTTCGGATTCCCTTTGTTGTCAGGGGGCAAATCTGAGCACGGCGGGATCCAGCTCAGCATAAGCCTTTCGGCCAGCCCTTGTATATTAGAGGGGCTTTTCAGATTTCTCAGACAAAAGAGTGCTTTATGTTTTAAACACAGGACAAAAAAAATAACCACACACACTTGGCCCAAACACACAGATCTTGAACAATGTTATGTAAGGAGATATCAGGCTCTTATCATTGTGGCCAGAAAGACTTGTGGGGAAGGGGAGAAGTGAGAACAAGCTACAGAGAAGTCACTAGTCTTCTGTTATCAAACTGGTGTTCAATTCAGTCATGGAAGATCCTAATATCATCAGCTTCAGTGGAAAAATTCAAGCAGAAAAATCTTTCCTATTAATAATCTCTGCAGGAATTAAAGACATGTTTCCGTTTTGATTGGTTTCTCTGGCATTATAGGAAATGTTAATGTGTGCGTTGTAATATGCAGTCACAACAAAGCAAACGGTTTCGTGCGTACATTAGGTGTCACGTGTAGACCTCGTTTGCTCACCCCACTTGTGTAGTCTTAATTATTTCATGGTAACATCACTGTTTGGTCACACACTGAATTGGTCAAGTACTCTAACAGTTGATAAAAAAATATATATAGATTTACTCAGTAAATTGTTTTTGCTCGTTCATTTCTGCGGTTCTGACATGGCAAACAGTATACTCTTATTTTTAACTGTGTCGTGGATATGGATAATGATATTCAGAAAGGCTAATGGCTGCTGTACACTGGTTTCTGTCCTGACTGGATAGATTATTATTTCAGGCAAAGGTCAAATAGGCATTGTCCTGTAAAGGGTTATTCCTATATTTGTCAAGTTCAAAGACACAGATGCATGAACTGTATCATTGCCATATTATCGTCATGCTAACTTGCCTCATCCATATAGCTAACAACATAACATGGTGTCAGTGAGATCCAAACCCATGCTTCTTTTGGCATGGCTTTAAAAAAAAATGATATTAGAAATGCAAACTGTGGAAGGACATCCCCATCCCTAACTGTAACTTATATAGAACTGTGCAACTCCCACTATCACTCTGATTGGACATTTTGGCCAGTTGGGTCCTTCACTTAGGATCTCCTCTGTCAGAAAGCATTGGTTTGGAATCAGGTGAGAGGCTCTATTTTGTGAAGCTCTCTGTCAAGTTTGAGCTCTTATAGCAGGAGCGAAGAACTGTCCACTCTTCCACCTAAGACATATTAGGATGTCTGTCACGTCACATTGTGTCTCTTTCCGATGAGCCTAACGTTACAGTAACTTTGGGAAATTCACTTCCCCCAGTGGAGGTTTTCTTGAGGGAACCAGGACACAGGCGCATTGACACTGCTAGTTCTTCAGCTTGTCGCCATGGTGCGGAGTAAACTATGCCAAGCCCTGAAAAGGGTGAACTGCACTCTGAGGAAAGAGTCTTTTGTTGGAGTAACGCCCCCTTCACAAGTTTCCTCTTTCTCCTCATCTTTTCTCTATTTTTCAGAGTCTTTCAGTCGAACAGGAAATGGGATTTGGACAGGTCGTGAGTCTTGGTCTCTCTCCCTGCACTGCCATGTAAAAATGCACCATGGACATTTAGTTCAGTCCTAAACCAACTTGAGCTTACCCACTAACTAACAGGCCAAGCTTGCAGCAAACATCACATTGTAAGTCCATGTCTGGCTATTTGTTTGTGCATCCAAACATGACTTTCAATAGGTCTCTGTGTCTTTGAAATTTCAAAACACCAAGAGGTCAAGTATTACTGAAGGTTCTTGAGCTAAAATGATTGGTCAGTGGCAAACAAAAGCCTGCCTTTCCAGACCAATTCATTCTGGGTCAGCCACACTGGATGTTGTTAATGAAGGAACAAATTCCCTGCTGGCAGGCAGGTCCCCTGCTATCACATCTAAAATGGAGATGTTGCTGCATATATAAACATTGTACTCATGTTTATACAGTTTTGCATAAGAAAACAAAGTACCCCAGTACTGTTTCTTTTTGCTGTCAACAGAAAGGTTATAAATGTGACTCGTTTCAAGAAACTAGGCGTATGGTGCTCATCACTACATCACAGGAGTAACTTAATAACAAACGTGTATGACATCTGTAAATACGAATACAAATTGTTAAATTACGAGCCTAGTTGGTTTAGCCATGGAAAAAGTCAGGAACCTTCCTGCTAGCCTTGATTGGCTGAAATAATGGATGTTTTATTTTCTTTTTTATTTCCTCTTTATTTAACCAGGTAGGCCAATTGAGAACAAGTTGGGCTGGACATGACGATAGATGTGTTCGGATTGGTCTGCCATGTAGCAAATAACATGAGCTGTGTAGTTAATCCTTATCTAATGCAGCTTTTTGAAAGGTATCATGATGAACTGTGTTGCTAATGTTTTGCAAATGTGTTGCTAAAGCTCTCCACTTTCTGGAGGACCGAGGTTTGAAATCAGTGGAATGCCTGATGGAAGCAGAGTATGATAGCTAAGGAGATGAAGAAAATGCAGTCTTTTGAATGCAAATATGCGGAGGGAGTCGAAAAGAGACCACACAGAAGGCTGTTGAAAAAACACTTGTCTCTGGATTACATCTTCAAACCAAGGGCAACCATGGCATCCGTGACAGAGAGGGAGAAGCGTTCATCCATGTATATGGGTAAGAGAGTCTAACTAGCTACATTTTCAGATATTATACATTTCTAATTTAGTCAGAAATTAGTTTTCATTGCAAGTGAAAGCGTACTGTTAGCTAGCTAACGTGATCTGGGTAGTAATATTATGTGTATCTCAGAGCCATTGCGTATCTCAGAGCCATTAGTAACATTATGAGTTGGGATTGTGATTCATTGTTCAGTTAGCTAGCGACAAGTTTAAACAATAGACTCCACTCATCAAGTAACGATTTCACTGTACCGTTTACACCTTCTGTATCCTGTGCATGGGACAAATAAACTTTGATTTTATTTGATATAGTGTGTGGTTACCAGAGATGGTAATATGAAGAACAACAAAGTCAAATTAGCACATAACATTAGGCCAACAAGATAGTATCCAAGTTCTAAAATTCTCCGGAGGAATGCCCTGCATTGATTTCGTCACACTCACAACCGTAAGCTATTTTCTGGAATTAGCTCGCCATTAACTTGTAAAATGCCTGTAGCACAAGCAAATGGCAGGGACAGTCCACAGTATGGCATGCCAAAGTTTGACTGTTCTTTGTCTTATTTTCCAGCCCTGTTTCCTGACCTGGGATCTGTTGGTACACACTGTCCATGCTAGAGGCACGACGCCTCTAAACAATGACCTGGCTCGAACTGACCGGCCACAAGACTTGACCCAGGATGTGTGTGTGTGACACAGGGCTTAGTCAGAGAGGAAGTGAGGTCACAACGCAGACACATCCCTGAGCCTGAGCCCTAGAATGGCTGGGAACCTTCCATAAAAGGTGAGGCAGCCAGGGGGAAGCCATGGGACGGCACACCCAACCTCTCAGACAAATATGACTATGACACATTGCTATTGTTACAATGACCATGGTGATTATTATTATTTTTGACATCACCTTTGACTCTCTCAGGATGTAGTTCAGGGTTTTTAGTCGGTACACTTTATCCGAATGACTTTCTTTCTTGATAAACCTCCATGGGTTATTCACTGAGTAGTTCCTCTATCATGATATGGACCTCAAGGCAACAGAGACAGGGGTCCTCTGTACCTCAACAGGGCATATCCCATGCCATGATCCTTCACAGTAAATGTCCCTTATTACGTAACATTACGTGGAAGACCCCTCACTTTGTTGTGTCTGTTTACCTTGGCTCAGGTGTGAATTGAAATGGGGCCGATCGTTCCAGGAAAATGAAGTGAGAAATGTTTGTGTCTGGCAAGAGACCAGACAGTACTCTCTACGCCTGTATGGATGCGCAAAGGAAAGTGGGGTCATTCGGGGGAAGTACCAGCTGGCACCTGGAACAAAAGGGATGTTTGCAAACACCAGGGCCAGCCCGCTGAGTTCTCCCTGCTGGGAAGTAAAAGGCATGCTCATAAAAGGTGTGTCTCATCCCAATTTAAACTATTACAACCCTCTCCCATCCCCCAGCTCAATATATTCATTAATATGGAGGAGCACTCAATCAAGTGAAACAGAGAGGAAACATGATTTTTTTAAACTCTCTGATTTGTACCAAAAAAAAGTGTAAATAAATGTAGCTTGCCAGTTTTGCGAAGACAAAGCAAATTGAAAATACATACAGTATAGTATGTTAGGTATAGTTGTTGATATAATGGATTAACTTAGTTGAATAGACAAAGAATTATTTATTACTAGAAGACAACACATTTCAGCTAAAAGCCTTTGTCAGGGTGCTTTGAATCTAATCATTTAAATTGTCTGTAAATCATCAGTCTCTTACCCCATGAGGGAGAAGACAATGTAGTGATTGGGCCAATCTCTACTCTCTGCTGTGCTGATGGAAAGATGTCCGGGTCCCCTTCCAGGGGACTTCCTGTATCACCGTGGAGAGTTGGACCACAGGGAGATCCAGCTCACTCTCTGCCAAGTGATAAACTCGACTCGGAAACAGAGCTAGTGTGTCCATCATTCAGCTTTGTCCTCATGTCTCACAGTCTTCCAGTTGATGAGATACTGTGCTTTCAAAGAAGACCAGGCCAACCAGCCAAATGGTACACAATGGACACCTTGATCTCTAGGGTCACACTTTATTGAGATAGTCAAGATTTTCATACTATCAACAAACTATCTCTTGATAAGCAACTGCTTGCTAAAGTTACGGTTAGGGTTAGGTTTAAAATAAGGGTTTGGTTAAGGTTAGGGCTAGGGTTAGGGTAAGAGTTAAGTTAAGGGTTAGTGCTAATAGATAGGTAGTTGAAATGTTACTGATAGTCTGTAGAGCATCTACATGTGGCCTATCCAAATAAAGTGTTACCATCTCTAGGAAGTCAGACATTATAAGGATACACTTGAAGGTTGACAATGTAAGGCCCAGTTAATGCTCTCAGTAAACAAACACCTAGTGGAGTGTGCTTACATCGTAATCTGTAAACACAGGTGTGCCACAAGGATGTGTACTATCCCCCATGTTATTCATTAATTATACTGTCAACTCCACAAGCCATAGCCCCATCGGTTCCATTGTTGGCAGCAGCACAATCTTTAGCCATAAAAGGCTAAACTAGACATCGTCCAGACTCCTCCCAGCAATAATTCACTGTTCAAATAAACCTTGAGAGCATAAATCATGTGTAGTACATCATTTAGAATTTGGGACAGCATAGTTCAGTTGAAACCAGCCTTCTTTATAAGCACACACTGAGTATGGCATTTTCCAAACTGTAATTACTCCAATTATTCCTTTATCTCAGGCTACCAGCTCTTGGCAAAGGCGTTGCAATTCATTATGCATTTAAATTAAGTCAGTCTGTTATTATCAATGTGCAAATGGAATCAAGTGCACGTCATTGCAACCTGGCAAAGAGCCACATTTCAGGCATGCGCTCCACAGTACAACAAAATAAATGAAAACCATATCTTCCTTGACATTTTATTTCAGCTCTCATAACTGAAAAAAATACAGAAAGATCTTGAAAGGCGAAATAATATGGCTAATGTTGCTACAACGTCTTAGATCACCTCCATCTTTGACTTCACACTGAGTGCCGTCCTGCAATACAATATAACTCAGGTGCTCTGTTCCTCACGTATTGAAAACATTTGGGTATATGTTTGATGAAGATGTGATATGGTGGACCTTTCAATGAGAGATTAAACCAATTTAACATGATCAGCAGGCCAAAGGACACCAGACAGCACAATGCTTGGACTGCTCTCACAAAAGAAATCCCTTTGAATATTCCCTGTAGGAATGTCAGAACCAACTGCCACTGTGGCTATAATTACTGCTAACTGTCTCAAGCGGGAATGAAACTGAACAAGAGGTAGAGAAAATAGAACAGTGCTGTTAGGACCCTGACCCATGGAGGGTTTGTTGCAGGGAGGAGGGGTGTTGAAGTGGTGGGGGGGTTTAGGGGGCTCACAGAGGGGAAGAGGGGTATTCGGGGAAGGGTTGATAAAAGGGTTCAGCTAAGCATGTCAGAGGAATGTAAATGGCTTGTGTCTAATTGAAGCGGGCCTTTGGATGGGTTGGGAGCACACCCACAGAAGAAGTTGAAGTCCCAGCGTTGGACTGTGTAATCTGTTAATGAGCACTCAGTCTATGAGAAAGGGGGGGATTCCTAGTCAGTTGTACAACTGAATGCATTCAAATGAAATGTGCCTTCCGAATTTAACCCAACCCCCCTGAATCAGAGAGGTGCAGAGGACAGCCTTAATTGACATTCACGGTGCCCAGGGAACAGTGGGTCAACTTAACTTTTGGTTACCCCATTCCATCCATGACAATGAGCGCGTATGTGAAAGCATCTATGTCTGAGGGGAGTCTTCTTGGTTGTAGTAGTAGATATGAACGTGAACGGTTGCATCATTTTCACTGTTATGTCAATGCTCGTCATTAATAGTTACGGCAAGTGTTATATAGCTACTATGTCAGCATTATGACAATGCCTGGATCCCTAAAGTTAAGTGACAGAATACAGTGGCAGTAGAATGAGTCAGTTAAACTCGACTGTAGAAATCAAACCAATGAAAAAAATAGTTTTTTTTTACAGTGCTCCTCTAACTATGACAGACTAGTTACATCCTGTGGCCTCCTTGGTAGGGGGGGGGGGGGGGGCGTTGAATAGAAAGATGAAGGTAGTCGAGTTCTCTGGAGTCTGGGAGTGGGAGAGGAGGGGTGTAGAGGTGGATATTGCGCCGAGCTACCAAGGGAGCAGAGGAAAGCATTAGACTGCTTCCTCATCTCCCTCACTTCCTCTGATGTCATAAACGTCCCTTTGGGAAAATTGTGGTTTGGGAATAGCTACTGACTCTTCATATGCCACATTACTTAAAAGTCTGGCCTTGTAAAACATAATAACTCTTGTGGAGAGAGTGACTATAGTTATGTGTTCATGAGGTCATAGAAAAGTTGAAGAGTGCTTACTGAAGGGAACCTAAGAATTATACGTCATGAATGGCTGAGTGGAGTTTGATTTAAAGCACATGCTCCAATTCAGAGCGAACATCCACCCCACAAACATACAAGATACTGTATGAACATGATTTAAAAAAAAAAAAATGAAATATGTATTTTTCTAGTCAACTTCCACTTCCAGATTATAAGGGGAGATACTGTATGACCAAATGATTGACCCAAGTACTATAATTAAGCTGGATACCAAAGTACAACATGTTTCCTTAACCTATATATCAGACAGGTGTGCTCGCCTTTACAAATATGTAGTTTCACATGTGAAATTGCTTTTCCCCACGAGAAATAGCTGTTTTCACGTTGTACTTAAATTTCATATGTCGACACACATGTGAATCTCACTTTCACATGTGGAATCTCATCAGTGAGCTGTTTTCGCCCACAGGACTACTGCTGAGGGGATCTTTTTTTGTTTGTCGCACCCTTCTTGGCACAGGCTTCTGTCTTTTCATTCTGTCAATTAGGTCAGCATTGCGTTGTAACTACATTGCTGTTGATCCACTCTCAGTTTTCACCTACTATATCACAGCCACTAAACTCTGTAACTGATTTAAAGTCACCATTGGCCTCATGGTGAAATCCCTGTGCGGTTTCTTCCTCTCCGGCAACTGAGTTCGGAAGGACTCCTGTATCTTTGTAGTGACTGGGTGTACTGATACACCATCCAAAGTGTAATTAATAACTTTACCATGCTCAAAGGGATATTCAATGTCTGCTTTTTTTTAAAACCAATCTACCAATAGGTGCCCTTCTAATAATAACATGCTATTAGCAAACCCCACTGACCCAAACAGACCACCCATTAGAAGTATACAGTGGACCAATGTTACAAGGGGAAACAATCATGGGATGTGGACTCAACTCATTATAGTAAGCGGAAGAGATCTTATCGCAATTCCTACTATATGTTGTTGTTTGGCTCTTGTTGTAAGCAAACATTGAACAATATATAGTTGAATTCACTTTGTTGATGGTGTAACACCTTGTGTGTGTGAGTAATACATGTTTTGTGATAAAGGTACATACAATACATGCATAGTATACCATACTATCACACTAATTGCCAATACAAACCTGTTTGTGTTTGTGTGAGAGGGAGGCAGGGAGCTTAACAACCTCTTGTAAGGACACTGTGTTCCAGGTGACAATAGAGCAACAAGAAAGTCTATCAGCAGAGGGAATCTGTTGAACAACTGAATTCAAAGAGAGGGGCGTTGTAAGCACCATGGCTATTGGCTATAATTAACAGGCTTTTCCAGGTTTCACACTTGGTAATGTAGATATCCACAGATTTGGGATGTAGAGGGAAATGTACAGGATGTAGGATCATCATTTGAGTCAGTTTGCTACAGCAGGAAAATAATCCTGCAGCAACAGGAAATGTGAATAATCATGTGGATTATAATTCATAAATATTTTTGTAGGGGTTGATACAATCAAGCCTTCAGAAGCCTTTTTTTTTGTTGTAGTATTTTTCACCCTTTTTTTCTCCCCAATTTCATGGTATCCAATTGGTAGTAGTGACAGTCTTGTCTCATCGCTGCAACTCCCGTACAGACTCGGGAGAGGAGAAGGTTGAGAGCCATGCGCCCCCCAAAACACAACCCAACCAAGCCGCACTGCTTTTTGACACAATGCTCATCCAACCCAGAAGCCAGCTGCACCAATGTGTCG
Source organism: Oncorhynchus mykiss (assembly GCF_057628025.1). NCBI lineage: Eukaryota > Metazoa > Chordata > Actinopteri > Salmoniformes > Salmonidae > Oncorhynchus > Oncorhynchus mykiss. The sequence continues at coordinate 58,335,240 of NC_143026.1, forward strand.
GAGGAAACACCGTACACCTGGCGACCGTGTCAGCAAGCACTGCGCCCGTCCCGCCACAGGAGTTGCTAGTGCGTGATGAGACAAGGATATCCCTGCCGGCCAAACCCTCCCTAACCCGGACGACGCTGGGCCAATTGTGCACCGCACCATGGGCCTCCCGGTCACGGCCGGCTGCGACAGAGCCTGGACTCAAACCCAGAATCTCTAGTGGCACAGCTAGCACTGAGATGCAGTGCCTTAGACCACTGCGCCACTCGGGAGGCCCCCAGAAGCCTTTTTAAATCATAAATAAACGACACGTTCTCCAGCGACAAGGTAAACAAATGAATAAGATCCTCCGTCTGTAATGTAGTGCAGGGGTCAATACATAGTGGTCAATCAAAGAACAGGATGATCATGGAAATGGATTCAAGCCTTTTTGCTTATCTACTTAATACCGGGTATGATGACAGTGCAATAGGAGCTGATACACGAGTGATGATATCTGTCTGCAATTTCCACCCTCTAATGTCCCATTAATGTTATTAACATACTAATAACCAGTTGTGTATGACATTCGTAACTGTGTGGATAAAACACATTACTGTCTTTCACGTTGCTCTATGCTACGCACGCACGCGGACACACACACACACGCACGCATGCACACTATTCAATTCAAACAGTATTCTTCACATATTCAGATGTGTCAATGCTCTTTGAATATTCTCATCCAGTACGGCCTCTCAGTACTAGTGCAGTGCCAGTGGCCCATATCAATAAGAACTAGGAACAACACCAAGTCCACAAACAGTGCAGAACAAGTTACAAGTGTAACCAGGCCAAGGGGTCCTGAGAACAACCTTTGGTGTCCAGGCCTCTCGGTGTGATGGGTGGCCAGCCAGCGTTACATGAGAGATCAGATAACAGGGGTCACAACTCAGGAGTCAGAGGTCATTGCTCTCTCCCATCCTGTAGCTAAAATTCCTTGTGTTATTCCCTCCGGACAGAATAGGCAAAGGGGATTTTGTTTTAAAAAATCCTCCTCTCCAACAGTGTTTGAAAGTGGCATAAGGAATGCTGTCTACAGCCAGATACATATTAAGAGATGTGAAATAGGAGTGTGAAACAATGTCATTTAAAAAAATGATGTGTCTGTCATATGAAGAGGTTCAACATTAGGACCCAGGCTGTACATACCTGGAGTCTTCTGGCCTCATTTCTGGGTCCCTACTATCAAACCCGATATCAACCCTGAGTCGACTCAAGACTGTGTGAGGCTGCCAAGCTATAGCCCGCATTTTAGCGCTGGATGCCAACTAGTCTCTCCTTACCTACCGTATCTCTTTGGTTGATCTTGAGTGGTAATCTTCTTACTGCAAAGTCAGACCACAAATAGAGGGAAAACCCCCTTGGCGTCACCCAGTCCGGTGCATGTCAGTCATCGAATAAGACGTCAGTATGCCCTCTGCCCTGTTTCTCTCTCTCTCTCTCTCTCTGTCTGTGACATGTTAATGTGTGTTGATTCAACATTGTGATACGATAATAATCGTTGGGGGTGAATTAATTTGTTATTGACCCACACTCTCACCCAGTGGCCTCCAGGCATAATAAGAAACACTGAATGTATTGAGCTTAAAACGTGCCACAAGAGCTGATCTAAAGTCATTTTCGATTTTTAATTCCTGGTGGTTAATATTATAATCGGAGGTATGGTATCCTGATCCTAGATCTGAGCTTGTGGTCTACTCCTAACTAGAGTTTGTGAGTGACTTTGAGCTGCTGTGTTTTTTTTGTCTAACTGTTATCATGCTTGGGTGTACTGTACTCTGTTATCCCGCTGTTATGGGCGTATCGTACCCAATAAAGATGTCTGGGTAAGGTCTTAAACCCCTTCACTACCACAGAAGGCAAAGAACAAGAGTTTTCAAAACAAACATAGAGATGGCTAATCCTGATAAATCCAGACCTAACATGTTTCTCCTTTCTGCCCTACTGAACAGAACTATAACAAGTAATAAGCTAACTAAAATGTTTATTGACAAGAAATTCTAAAGGTGGTTGGGAAAAGGTAAATGGCAACACGGGGAAACAGAAATATTGAAGCCCAACCCTCCATTTTATGTCATCTGAACTGAGAATGATTTGAATTATTTATTTTGTATGTGGTCATTGCTGCTCTCCAATAATGAGACAGGAATCAGCTGTATTTAGGGAAGGGGGGGGGGGGGGGGGTCAGTGAAGCAGAAGCCACTGCTGTCATGACAACTTCAACTCACATTACAGTAACCAACCAGAGGGCCCAGACACTGCCAGCGGCATGTGTCAAAGGGAATCCCATGTATTCATACATGAACAAATAACTCCATAATTAGTACATATTACATTGGGTGGAGGGAACTGTTTTTTCATCGCTATATTGTCGTGGAAATTACCACCAGAGACACCTGAAGTCAATGTTAAATTAATCATTCTTTATTATCAGCAAGCTGGAGAGGTTCAAACAAACTTAATGCACCAAGTAGTACACGTTTGTCAGGAGCTCTGCCGGGGCAGTCCCGTTAATTCTCTTATATACTGCTTACACAGACAAGTTATATTCACATGATTTAGCTTATTCGTTATTCATCATTATTTCATTATTAACGTTTGGTTCATGCATGTGACCGACCAAAACCTCACAAGGCTTGAAACTGAGACACCCCTTTCAGTTCTCAAAACAATGTTCTGGCCATACTGCCAAATTGCCTATACTGATAGTGAGGATTCCTCCCAGGAACGCTCAATCAGTCACTTGCATGAACCCAGTTGAATTGGTTATTAGAAAAGCACAAACATAAAATGTTCCTTCACAATATCGTGCTTTTACAAACAAAGATAAATGCAGAGTGAAAAAAACTTAGGCTATCAATTTTGTCATGTTGACGTAAATATACAGTGCATTCGGAAAGTATTCACATTGGCGATTTTAGCATGTACATCTTGGTGGGGCAAACACTTTTTTTTAAAATTCGGAGCATGCCAGCAAAGCCACTACACAACACAACACTAAACAATACATTAATTGCACTATAACGGTGAAAGCCAGTGCCCACAAAATGTTAGGGCCTACATAAAGGAGTCCCAACAGCAGTCCCAACACCTTAGCACTGCTTCACCTGGCTATCAGCCAATTCCTTGTCTAGCTGCGAAACAGTTCATTCAGCATCATTTACATTTACTTATAAGAGGCAATCCGTAATTTCGATTAAGACATTAATGAGCGAGCTAGGACAGATGTAGTCAATATAACTATTTGTTCAGCACTTCAGAACATTTCAGAACATGTGCCGTTCTTACAGTGTTCTCCCTGTACACCAAGTCAGAACCGTACGATAAATAAAGGGGGCATATAAGTAGACAATAAAAGCGCCTACAATATTCGCTGATTACATTTCTCTAAAACAGGTTATAGGCCACATGTGCACCACCAAGTCAGAACAGTAGGCAAAATTAAGAAGGGAAAATAGACCAAATTATGAGGGTGAGGCAGATGTGCTACTAACAGCTTACTACACCACATACACTTAGTAGTACTTTCTTAGCTACAGTATACATAGCTCCCTGGCATATTACATAGTTTATGCAGCAGCATACAAGACATTTTTGGACTCACCTTGTTGTGCTATCCACACTTGAACAGGAAGGTGGTGCGGCAGTCCTTCGTGGGCAAATTTTGTGATCAAACCTTGTCATCAAAGTCTGGCATTCTCTGGATTTATGGTGCTTTCAAGACAACTGGGAACTCAGAAAAAAACAAGGTTGAATCATGATGACGTCAGTGATCTTCAGGTAGTAGCTTTAGAAAGAGGCCCAAGTTTCCAACCTACAATTCCGAGTTGGATGACCGTTCATAACGTATTTTCCTAGTCGGAGCTAATTTTTTCCCGAATTCCCAGTTGTCTTGAACTCACTGAAGTCAGATTTCCCAATTCCAAGTTAACAGTTGTTTTGAGTGCGGCAGAAATCATTCTGGATTGACAGCATGGTCAATGTTGAATGTTTATAATTTTAAGATTGGAAAAGAGACCCTTAAACCCAGACTTTGGACCACACAGCCACTCCACTGAATAGCAGGCTAGTGATGGCTTTGCAATGCTTGCAGTTATCCACTGATTCCTTCCAAAGCACTCATTGTTGAATTTGCGATTTCCAACTTGTTGTGTAATGTTTATGGCCAATGAGCACCGACACATTTGATCTATAATTTCTCTTCATTGTTTTTCTTCATGTGATTAAAAAGGATTTGCCAGTAGATTGTCGACTTGATACATGATGATGACTGCTGGCTAAGATTTTGAAAGTATTATGTTGACATGATCAGTCTAATCAAAGCTACTGTAGATATAACTTTATTTGACTTCCTTTTATCTGTGGCCAATGACCTTGAGCTTTCTTGGATGGGCACTTCTAATATAACTCTATGGCAGCACCCAAGGGGCATGAATTTTCCAGCTCTACCCTTAGATTTGGCAGTAACGTAGTGTCCCCATGAGTGACAGAACACTTAGCCAATCACGGCGCAACTAGAGAACATTACCAACTCCGTATTTTCCGCTGGCTGCCCCACCACCACAGAAAACCCTGAGCTAGGCTGAAACACCTGCAGTTTGGAGCTGCCTTACTCAAGAAAGCAAAAAAGAGACCATGTCTGTATGCGAACTGATGTGACACGTATTAACGCCAAAATAACATGGAAAAGAGGCAACCCCCCCCCAAAAAAAATATATACACTATATTACATTTTTTGGGAAGATTTTTTGGGGCTCAAACAGGCCCTAAATGATGGGTCGCCACTGAGTATTCAGAACATTTGACTCTTTACACATTTTGTTACGTTACAGCCTTATTCTGATATTGTTTTTTTTAAATCCCTCATCAATCTACACACAATACCCCATAATGACAAAGCAAAAACTGTTTTTTAGACATTTTTGATAGTTTCCTACAAAAAAATTTTACTAAAAAAAAAAGACATTTACATAAGTATTCAGACCCTTTAGTCAGTACTTTGTTGAAGCACCCTTGACAGTGATTACAGCTTTGAATCTTCTTGGGTATGACGCTTCAAGCTTGGCACACCTGTATTTTGGGAGTTTCTCTCATTCTTCTCTGCAGATCCTCTCAATTTCTGTCAGGTTGGAGGGGAGCATTGCAGCACAACTATTTACAGGTCTCCCCAGAGATATTAGATCGGGTTAAAGTCCGGCACTCCTGCTTTGTCTTGGCTGTCTGCTTAGGGTTGTTGTCCTGTTGGAAGGTGAACCTTCACCCCAGTCTGAGGTCCTGAGCTCAGACTGGGGTGAAGCTGGTTTTCATCAAGGATCTCTCTGTACTTTGCTCCGTTCATCTTTGCCTCGATCCTAGTCTCCCATGACGTTTCCACCACAATACTTTGCGGTAGGGATGGTGCCCGGTTTCCTACAGACGTGATACTTGGCATTCAGACCAAATAGTTCAATCTTAGTTTCATCAGACCAGAGAATCTTGTTTCTCATGGTCAGAGTCTTTAGGTGACTTTTGGAAAACTGAAAGCAGGCTTTCATGTGCCTTTTATTGAGGAGTGGCTTCCATCTGCCCACTCTACCATTAAGGCCTGATTGGTGGAGTGCTGCAGAGATGGTTGTCCTTCTGGAAGGTTCTCCCGTCTCTATAGAGAAACTCTAGAGCTTTGTCAGATTGATCATCAGGTTCTTGGTCACCTCACTGACCAAGGCCCTTCTCCCCAGATTGCTCAGTTTGGCCGTACGGCAAGCTCTAGGAAGAGTCTTGGTGGTTCCAAACTTCTTCCATTTAAAACAGATGGAGGCCACTGTGTTCTTGGGGACCTTCAATGCTGCAGACATTTTTTGTACTCTTCCCCAGATCTGTGCCTCGACACAATCCTGTCTCGGTGCTCTACACACAATTCCTTTGACCTCATGGCTTGGGTTTTGCTCTGACATGCACTGTCAACTGTGGAACCTTATATAGACAGGTGTGTGCCTTTCCAAATCATGTTCAATCAATTGAATTTACCACAGGTGGACTGCAATCAAGTTGTATAAACATCTCAAGTATAATCAATGGAAACAGGATGCAGCTGAGCTGTCTCATTGCAAATGGTCTGAATACTTATGTAAATAAAGTATTTCTGTTTTAATACATTTGCAAAAATGTCAAAAAAATCTGTTTTCGCTTTGTCATTATGTGGTATTGTGTGTACATTGCTGAGGAAAATGTTTAATTCAATCAATTTTTGAATAAGGCTGTAACGTAACAAAATGTGGAAAAAGTCAAGGGGTCTGAATACTTTCTGAAGGCACTGTATATCTCTAATTTTAAGTTTTGTTGAATCTTTAGTAGTAAATATTGAATCTTTAGTGTTAAGTAGGTTATACATTTCACAATATTTCTTACAGAATATTTTTTAGAATAGACACACACACACACACACACACACACACACACACACACACACACACACACACACGCACAAAGTGTAAGCAGAGTACAGCCTGAGCTATGTCGACAGCTGGCCTTGGCTTTCCTGGGAAACAGGTGCCCGGTGAGACTAACCTTTCAGACTGAGTCGGACGTTAAAGTGTATATTGTGTATGGCGGTGATTGACAGTAGGGTAATAATAACAGTATGTAAATACAGCCAATTTCTTTTTTATGAGAGGCGGGGGGTTCCATTGTAAGAGTGTTGCATTGTATTTCTTTCAACAAGGCCTCAAATGTCACATTCATAAACCGGGGAGATGTTTATGGTCTTCAAGTTCTTTTCAGCCCGGGTGAGAACAATGCAAGAGCTGTCGACCAGCTGAGGTGTCTTCAGGATGAGAGCAAAAAAAACAAACCTATTGAACAATAACAACAACTGCCCTTTCATATGGTGTGTCCTGCACTTTGAGGGGCACAAAGCTGTTACTGGTTGTAGTACAGTATTTCTGCTCTTTTTCCAATAGAAATTTGTACAATGACTGTTTTCACAGCTGGACCTTGTGTTTTGTGTGAGAATGAGAAGAGAACAACGGAGAACGTGCGCAAACGTATTGTCTCCTGTATCACCGCCATTCTCCATTAGCAGGCACTCTACAACATGCCATGTTTAATAGAATGGCAACACTGTGAAATGACACTTAACGGTATGTCTCACACATCGGAAAGAATTCTTAACTGATCAGATCATGCTTGTTCTGTCAATGAAAAAAACAGATTTCTATCTGAACGTTGTTTCCCCCTAGTAGTTCTTGCAACAAAACGTTTTTTCACCTCCACTATCTTTCTGTCCCCTTAATCCTATCTACCAGACCGGAATCAATTTGTACATTAGGCTAGATGACAGATGACAAATCATTTTACAAAATACCCATGCGTTGCTCTGGGTTCAGTGCTATGACCTCTGCTGTTCTACAGTATGTTACCTCTTGGAAATGTAATACTCAAAAATGTCTCCAAATACCCTTTCAGTTGATACAATGACAACCTTATTAGTGCACTTTGGTATACAGATATCTTGCCTCTTGCTTAACCCAAATATATAGAATGGCTAAACAATTACTACCTCATTTTAGATATCCCACTGTCTTTTACGATCACATTTTATCTCTTGATCTCCCACATAATCTAGATTCTAGATTTTTCCACCTTCCGGCTCAGGCAGGACCTGGAAACAATGTCAGCTGAGACAACTAGAATCCATCTCTTCCAGATTAGGTTTGCACTATGTATGGAGATGGGAAAAGAACTCGACCAAAAATTGGACAGGAACTTTTGGATTCTCTTGTTGTTTTGTCTAGCTGTAACATTTTTGATCCTCAAAAATGTTGTGCTTCAGAAAGTATTCACACCCCTTGACTTGTCCCATATTATGTTGTGTTACAGCCTGAATTTAAAATGTATAACATTTTGATTTTGTGACTGATCAACACACAATAAACCAACATTTCAAAGTGGAATTAAGTTTTTAGAAATTTGTACAAATGAATAAAAAAATAAAAATATGAAATGTCTTGAATTAATAAGTATGGCAAGCCTTTGTTATGGCAAGTCTAAATAACTACAGGAGAAGAAATGTGCTTAACAAGTCAGATAATGGGCTAACTATGTATGCAATTTAATGCAATTTTATTTTATTTTTTTCTTGGGTCCAAACAGGGAACAAAACAACAAAAAATACATAATATACAGTACATAACACCACATAATACAATCCACAATACAATACAAAATATATAAAAATGTCTGTCTCCTCACAGTCCCCGACGCGTTCTTTTATCTGGTTTTTTTTTATCTGGTTTTATTGCTACCTTGAGTTACCTGGGGTGGCAGAGAGTTCCATGGACAGTGCCTTCAGAAAGAATTCACGCCCCTTGACTTTTTCCACATTTTGTTGTGTTCAATTTTTTATTTATTACATTGAGATTTTTTTGGCACTGGCCCAATAATACCCAATAATGTCAAAGGGAATTTTGATTTTTTACATGTTTTAAAATAAATTAATAATGAAGGGCTGAAATATCAAGTCAATAAGTATTCAACCCCTTTGTTATGGCAAGCCTAAATAAGTTCAGGACAAAACATTAGCTTAACAAGTAACATAATACGTTGTATGGACTCACTCTGTGTGAAATAATAGTGTTTAACATGATTTTTGAAGGACTACCTCATCTTTGTACCCCACACATACAATTATCTGTTAGGTCCCTCAGTCGAGCAGTGAATTTCTAACACAGATTCAACAACAAAGGCCAGGGAGATTTTCCAGATGGGTAAAAATACAAAAAGAAGACACTGAATATCCCTTTGAGCATGGTGAAGTTATTAATTACAATACCCTTTGGATGGTGTCTCAATACACCAAGTCACAACAAAGATACAGGTGCCCTTCCGAACTCAGTTGCTGGAAAGGAAGGAAACCGCTCAGGGATTGGCCATGAGGCCAATGGTGACTTTAAACCAGTTACGGAGTTTAATGGCTGTGATAACAGACTTCTGGATGGATCAAAAACATTGTGGTTATGCCACAATACTAACTGTACAGAATACAACTATTCCAAAACATGCATCCTGTTTGCAATAAGGCACTAAAGTAATGCTGCAAAAAATGTGGCAAAGCAATTAACTGTTTGTCCTGAATACAAAGTGTAATGTTTGGGGCAAATCCAATACAACACATTACAGGTAGTGGGTAAGAGCATTGGGCCAATAACCGAAAGGCAAATCCAATACAACATATTACTGAGGACAACTCTCCATATTTTCAAGCATAGTGGTGGTTGCATCATGTTATGGGTTTTCTTGTAATCTTTTAAGATTCTTTTTTTTTCAGCTTTAAAAAATAAACAAATGGAGTTAAGTACAGGCAAAATCATAGAGGAAAACCTGGTTCAGTTTGCTTTCCACCAGACAATGGGAGATGAATTCACCTTTCAGCAGGACAATAACCTAAAACGCAAGGCGAAATATACACTGGAGTTACTTACCAAGACAACATTGAATGTTCCTCAGTTTTGACTTAAATCATTCGGAACAATCAACTACCAACTTGAAATAAACTTTTTTTCAAGAATAATGGGCAAATATTGTTCAATTTGCGAAGGTCTTTAATTGCTGCCAAATGGGATTCTAAAATATATTGAGTCAGGGGGTGTCACGCCCTGACCATAGTAAGCTGTTTTTTCTCTGTGTTGGTTGGGGCGTGATAGTGTCTAGGGTGGGTCATCTAGGGTTTTTTGTATGTCTATGTTGGCCTGATATGGTTCCCAATCAGAGAGAGCTGTTTATCGTTGTCTCTGATTGGGGATCATATTTAGGTAGCCATTTCCCTTTTATGTTTTGGGATCTTGTCTACAGATAGTTGCCTGTGTGGCACCAGCAGCTTCATGTTTCATATGTGCTTGTTTGTTTTGTTTAGCTGAGTATCGGTTTATTAAAAATATGTGGAACTCAACTCACTTGGTCTATTCATTACGACGAGCGTGACAGGGGGTTGAATACTTATCTAATCAAAATATATATTGTTTTATTTTCCATTAATTAATAATGTTTGGAACATTTAAGATAGCAAATTTCAATTTACAAAAAAAACAGACATTTTCGTATTTTGAGCTTCTAGTCATGAAATCTATGCAGCCTACTCAATCACTTTTTATAGCTACTGTTTACAGGCCTCCTGGGCCATATACAGCATCCTCACTGAGTTCCCTGAATTCCTATTGGACCTTGGAGTCACACGTTTTTGGTGACTTTAATATTTACATGGAAAAGTCCACAGACACACTCCAAAAGGCTTTCGGAGCCATCATCGACTCAGTGGGTTTTGTCCAACATGTCTCCAGACCTACTCACTGCCACAGTCATACTCTGGACCTAGTTTTGTTCCGTGGAATAAATGTTGTGAATCTTAATGTTTTTCCACATAATCCTGGACTATCGGACCACCATTTTATTATGTTTGCAATCGCAAGAAATAATCTGCTCAGACCCCAACCAAGGATCATCAAAAGCCGTGCTATTAATTCTCGGACAACCCAAAGATTCCTAGATGCCCTTCCAGACTCCCTCCCCCTACCCAAGGACGTCAGAGTACAAAAATCAGTTAACCACCTAACTGAGGAACTCAATTTAACCTTGGGCAATACCGTAGATGCAGTCGCACCCCTAAAAACAAAAAACATTTGTCATAAGAAACTAGCTCCTTGGTATACAGAAAATACCCAAGCTCTGAAGGAAGCATCCAGAAAATTGGAACGGAAATGGTGCTACACCAAACTGGAAGCCTTCCGACTAGCTTGGAAAGACAGTACCGTGCAGTATCGAAGAGCCCTCACTTCTGCTTGACCATCCTATTTTTCCAACTTAATTGAGGAAAATAAGAACAATCCAAAATTTATTTTTGATACTGTCGCAAAGCTAACTAAAAAGCAGCATTCGCTAAGAGAGGATAGCTTTCACTTCAGCAGTGATAAATTCATTAACTTCTTTGAGGAAAAGATCATGATCATTAGAAAGCAAATTACGGACTCCTCTTGAAATCTGCGTATTCCTCCAAAGCTCAGTTGTCCTGAGTCTGCACAACTCTGCCAGGACCTAGGATCAAGGGAGACACTCATGTTTTTTAATACTATATCTCTTGACACATTGATGAAAATAATCATGGCCTCTAAACCTTCAAGCTGCATACTGGAACCTATTCCAACTAAACTACTGAAAGAGCTGCTTCCTGAGATTGGTCGTCCTATGTTGAACATAATAAACAGCTCTCTATCCCCTGGATGTGTACCAAACTCACTTAAATTGGCAGTAATAAAGCCTATCTTGAAAAAGTCAAACCGTGACCCAGAAACTATTAAAAAAAACTATCGGCCTATATTGAGTCTCCCATTCCTCAACCAAATTGTATAAAAAGCTGTTGCACAGCAACTCACTGCCTTCCTGAAGACAAACAATGTACAAAAAACGCTTCAGTCGGGTTTTAGACCCCATCATAGCACTGAGACTACACTTGTGAAGGTGGTAAATTACTTTTTAATGGCGTCAGACCTAGGGTCTGCATCTATCCTCGTGCTCCTAGAACTTAGCGCTGCTTTTGATACCATCAATCACCACATTCTTTTTGAGAGATTGGAAACCCAAATTGGTGCACACGGACAAGTTCTGGCATGGTTTAGATCTTATCTATCGGAAAGATATCAGTTTGTCTCTGTGGATGGTTTGTTCTCTGACAAATCAACTGTAAATTTCGGTGTTCCTCAAGGCTTCGTTTTAGGACCACTATTGTTTTCACTGTATATTTTACCTCTTAGTGATGTCATTGGGAAACATAATGTTAACTTTCACTGCTATGCAGACGATACACAGCTGTACATTTCGATGAAACAAGGTGAAGCCCCAAAATGTCCTATCCTGGAAGCCTGTGTTTCAGACATAAGGAAGTGGATGGCGGCAAATGCGGACAAAATAGAGATGCTAGTTCTAGGTCCCAAGAAACAAAGAGATCTGCTGTTGAATCTTGATGGTTGTACATTCGTCTCAAATAAAACTGTAAAAGACCTCGGCATTACTCTGGACCCTGATCTCTCTTTTGATGAACATATCAAGACTGTTTCAAGGACAGCTTTTTTCCATCTACAGTTGAAGTCGGAAGTTTACATACACCTTAGCCAAATACATTTAAACTCAGTTTTTTAACAATTCCTGACATTTAATCCTAGTAAATATTCCCTGTTTTAGGTCAGGTTGGATCATCACTTTATTTTAAGAATGTGAAATGTCAGAATAATAGCAGAGAGAGTGATTTATTTCAGCTTTTATTTCTTTCATCACATTCCCAGTGGGTCAGAAGTTTACATGCACTCAATTAGTATTTGGTAGCATTGCCTTTAAATTGTTTAACTTGGGTTAAACGTTTCTGGTAGCCTTTTACAAACTTCCCACAATAAATTGGGCCATTCCTCCTGACAGAGATGGTGTAACTGAGTCAGGATTGTAGGATCCTTGCTCGCACATGCTTTTTCAGTTCTGCCCACACATTTTTCATAGGATTGAGGTCAGGGCTTTGTGATGGCCACTCCAATATCTTGACTTTGTTGTCCTTAAGCCATTTTGCCACAGCGTTGGAAGTATGCTTGGGGTCATTGTCCATTTGGAAGACCCATTTGCGACCAAGCTTTAACTTCTTGACTGATGTCTTGAGATGTTGCTTCAATATATCCACATAATTGTACTTCCTCATGATGCCATCTATTTTGTGAAGTGCACCAGTCCCTCCTGCAGCAAAGCACCCCCACAACATGATGCTGCCATCCCCGTGCTTCACGGTTGGGATGGTGTTCTTCGGCATGCAAGCCTCCCCCTTTTTGCTCCAAACAAACATAACGATTGTCATTATGGCCAAACAGTTCTATTTGTGTTTCATCAGACCAGAGGACATTTCTCCCCAAAGTACGATCTTTGTCCACATGTGCAGTTGCAAACCGTAGTCTGGCTTTTTTTGTGGCGGTTTTTGAGCAGTGGCTTCTTCCATGCTGAGCGACCTTTCAGGTTAAGTCGATATAGGACTAATTTAACTGTGGATATAGATACTTTTGTACCTGTTTCCTCCAGCATCTTCACAAGGTCCTTTGCTGGGATTGATTTGCACTTCTTGCACCAAAGTACGTTCATCTCTAGGAGACATAATGCGTCTCCTTCTTGAGCGGTATGACGGCTGCGTGGTCCATGGTGTTTATACTTGCGTACTATTGTTTGTACAGATGAACGTGGTACCTTCAGGCGTTTGGAAATTGCTCCCAAAGATGAACCAGACTCGTGGAGGTCTAAAAAAAAGTCTGAGGTCTTGGCTGATTTCCCCATGATGTCAAGCAAAGTGGCACTGAGTTTGAAGGTAGGCCTTGAAATACATCCACAGGTACACGTCCAATTGACTCAATGATGTCAATTAGCCTATCAGAAGCTTCTAAAGCCATAACATCATTTTCTGGAAATTTCCAAACTGTTTAGGCACAGTCAAGTTAGTGTATGTAAACTTCTGACCCACTGGAATTGTGGTACAGTGAATTATAAGTGAAATAATCTGTCTGTAAACAATTGTTGGAAAAATGACTTGTGTCATGTACCGACTTGCCAAAACTATAGTTTGTTAACAAGACATTTGTGGAGTGGTTGAAAAACGTGTTTTAAGGACTCTGACCTAAGTGTATGTAAACTTCCGACTTCAACAGTACGTAACATTGCAATAACCAGGAACGTTCTGTCCAAAAATGATGCAGAAAAATTAATCCATGCTATTGTCACTTCTAGGTTAGACTACTGCAATGCTCTACTTTCCGGCTACCTGAATAAAGCAATAAATAAACTTCAGTTAGTGCTAAACACTGCTGCTAGAATCTTGACTAGAAACAAAAAATTTGATCACATTACTCCAGTGCTAGCCTCTCAACACTGGCTTCCTGTTAAGGCTAGGGCTGATTTCAAGGTTTTATTGCTAACCTACAAAGCATTACATGGGCTTGCTCCTACCTATCTCTCTGATTTGGTCCTGCCGTACATACCTACACGTACGCTACGGTCACAAGACGCAGGTCTCCTTATTGTCCCTAGAATTTCTAAGCAAACAACTGGAGGGAGGGCTTTCTCCTATAGAGCTCCATTTGTATGGAATGGTCTGCCTATCCATGTGAGAGACGCAGACTCGGTCTCAACCTTTAAGTCTTTATTGAAGACTCATCTCTTCAGTAGGTCCTATGATTGAGTGTAGTCTGGCCCAGGAGTGTGAAGGTGAATGGAAAGGCACTGGAGAAACAAACTGCCCTTACTTTTTCTGCCTGGCTGGTTCCCTTCTCTCCACTGGAATTTTCTGCCTCTGACCCTATTACAGGGGCTGAGTCACTGGCTTACTGGTGCTCTTCCATGCCATCCCTATGAGGGGTGCGTCACTTGAGTGGGTTGAGTCACTGACGTGATCTTCCTGTCCGGGCTGGCACCCCCTCTTGTTTTGTGCCGTGGGGGAGATCTTCGTGGGCTATCTCGGCCTTGTCTCAGGATGGTAGGTTGGTGGTTAGAGACTTCCCTCTAGTGGTGTGGGGGCTGTGCTTTGGGAAAATTGGTGGGGTTATATCCTGCCTGTTTGGCCCTGTCCGGGGGTATCGTCGGACGGGGTCACAGTGTCTCCCAACCCCTCCTGTCTCAGCCTCCAGTATTTATGCTGCAATAGTTTGTGTCGGGGGGCTGGGGTCAGTCTGTTATATCTGGAGTATTTCTCCTGTCTTATCCAGTATCCTGTGTGAATTTAAGTATGCTCTCTCTAATTCTCTCTCTCTTTTTCTTCCTTCCTTCCTTCCTTCCTTCCTTCCTTCCTTCCTTCCTTCCTTCCTTCCTTCCTTCCTTCCTTCCTTCCTTCCTTCCTTCCTTCTTTCCTTCCTTCCTTCCTTCCTTCCTTCCTTCCTTCCTTCCTTCCTTCCTTCCTTCCTTCCTTTCTTTCTCTCTCTCTCTCGGAAGACCTGAGCCCTAGGACCATGCCTCAGGACTACCTGGCCTGATGACTCCTTGCTGTCCCCAGTCCACCTGGTCATGCTGCTGCTCCAGTTTCAACTGTTCTGCCTGCAGCTATGGAACCCTGACCTGTTCACGAGATGTGCAACCTGTCCCAGACCTGCTGTTTTCAACTCTCTAGAGACAGCAGGAGCGGTAGAGATTCTCTGAATGGTAAGCTATAAAAAGCCAACTGACAATTACTCCTGAGGTGCTGACCTGTTGCACCCTCTACAACCACTGTGATTATTATTATTTGACACTGCTGGTCATCTATGAACATTTGAACATCTTGGCCATGTTCTGTTATAATCTCCACCCAGCACAGCCAGAAGAGGACAGGCCACCCCTCATAGCCTGGTTCCTCTCTAGGTTTCTTCCTAGGTTCTGGCCTTTCTAGGGAGTTTTTCATAGCCACCGTGCTTCTACACCTGCATTGCTTGCTGTTTGGGGTTATAGGCTGGGTTTCTGTACAGCACATTGTGACATCAGCTGATGTAAGAAGGGCTTTATAAATACATTTGTTTGATTGATTGATTGATTGATTGGTGTGCAGGGCCGGATTAAGAAATCATAGGACCCGGGGCTTTGTTTAAAAAAAAATAGAGAACGGGCTCTTGTGGTTGGATAAAAATGTTAAATAAAAACTTGGGCCCAGCCCC
This sequence comes from Oncorhynchus mykiss, assembly GCF_057628025.1. NCBI lineage: Eukaryota > Metazoa > Chordata > Actinopteri > Salmoniformes > Salmonidae > Oncorhynchus > Oncorhynchus mykiss. The sequence goes on from NC_143026.1 coordinate 58,350,938, forward strand.
TGACTCACACAATTTACCAGTAACATGTATTTATTATTTTTAATTAATCAGTTACACAATCAAGACAGGGCCCCCAGTTACCCACGTGTGTTCCCTGCCTCCTCCCCCCATCTGAAGATTAGCGGAGCGGTAGCAGCAGGCTGTCTACACTCATTGAGAGCGGTTTTCTGAATCCTCCTGTGGTTGGCAGTGTTCATTAAAAAATAAAATATATACAGTTTCCAGTCAAAAGTTTGGACATACCTACTGATTCAAAGGTTTTCCTTGATTTTTACTATGTTCTACTTTGTAGAATAATAGTGAAGACATAAAACTATGAAATAATACATATGGAATCATGTAGTAGCCAAAGTGTTAAACAAATCAAAATATATTTTATATTTGAGATTCTTCAAAGCAGCCACCCTTTGCCTTGATGACAGCTTTGCACACTCTAGGCATTCTCTCAACCAGCTTCACGAGGTAGTCACCTGGAATGTATTTCAATTAACAGTTGTGCCTTGTTAAAAGTAAATTTTCTGAATTTCTTTCCTTCTAAATGCGTTCGAGCTAACCAGTTGTCTTGTGACAAGATAGCTGTATACAGAAGATATCCCTTTTTGGTAAAAGACCAAGTCCATATTATGGCAAGAACAGCTCAAATAAGCAAATAGCAATGACAGTCCATCATTACTTTGTGAAATAAAGGTCAGTCAATCTGGAAAATTTCAAGAGCGTTGAAAGTTTCTTCAAGTGCAGTCGCAAAAAATATCAAGCACTATGATGAAATTGGCTGTCATGAGGACCGCCACAGGAAAGAAAGACCCAAAGTTATCTCTGCTGCAGAGGATAAGTTCATTAGAGTTAACTGCACCTGAGATTGCAGCCCAAATAAATGCTTCACAGAGTTCAAGTAACAGACACATCTCAACATCAACTGTTCAGAGGAGAATGCGTGAATCAGGGCTAAAGGACACCAATAATAAGAAGAGACTTACTTGGGCCAATAAACACCAGCAATTGACATTAGACTGGTGGAATCTGTCCTTTGTGAGATGCAGAGCAGGTGAACGGAGGATCTCCGCATGTGTGGTTCCCACCGTGAAGCATGGAGGAGGTGGGATGGTGTGGGGGTGCTTTGCTGTTGACACTGTCAGTGATTTATTTAGAATTCAAGGCACACTTAACCAGCATGGCTACAACAGCATTCTGCAGTGATATGCCATCCCATCTGGTTTGCGCTTGTGGGACTATAATTTGTTTTTCAACAGGCCAATGACCCAAAACACACCTCCAGGCTGTGTAAAGGCTATTGACCAAGAAGGAGAGTGATGGAGTGCTGCATCAGATGACCTGGGCTCCAAAATCACCCGACCTCAACCCAATTGAGATGGTTTGGGATGAGTTGGACCGCAGAGTGAAGGAAAAGCAGCCAAAAAGTGCTCAGCATATGTGGGAACTCCTTCAAGACTATTGGAAAAACATTATTCATGAAGCTGGTTGAAAGAATGCCAAGAGTTTGCAAAGCTGTCATCAAGGCAAAGGGTAGCTACTGTGAAGAATCTCAAATATATGTTCATTTGTTTAACCCTTTTTTGGTTACTACATGATTCCATACGTGTTATTTCATAATTTTGATGTCTAAACTATTATTCTACAATGTAGAAAATAGTAAATAATAAAGAAAAATCCTTGAATGAGTAGGCGTGTCCAAACTCTTATCTTGTACAGTACATTTCCTTATTTATGTTTTTGCTGCCTCTTGGGCCCCCCACGGGCCTTGGCCCAGGGGCTTTAGCTTCGGTAAACCCCTGCATTAATCCAGCCCTCGGGGTGGGAATACTTCTGAAGGCACTGTACCTGCAAATACCTGCAGTATTTGGCAGCTAGAGAAACAGGTTCACAAGTGCTCAAAGGAAACAATGGACTTTCTAAGAGGATTTTCCATGAAAACACAAGTCAATCCTAGACGTTTGTGCTCAAAGTTTGCTTATACTGTACAGTATTTATGCAACAAGTTACACGACTGTCAGGAAAGGAGTGTGGAGAGCGTAATGAGAATGACAGTAGTGACGAGAGATGAAGGGAAGGAGATAGTGGGAAAGAGAGGGAGAAGAGGAGGACCAGCACTTCTTTGTTAGCCTCAACAGAACGATCCCCAATTACTGCACAAAGGGGGCTCATTCAAGCCCCATGGTCTTGAACACTGGGGCTTTGCATTTGTAATGAGTGCTCCAGTGAATGCTAAGAATACCCCGAGAGAAGGAGATGGCCATTCAACTGGGTTGCACCTACACACTGGGGCCTCTGCTCTGCTCCAGCACAACCATACTGGCTCATTTACCACATAGGGCCAGATTTACTAGATGCTTTTTGTCACTGCAAGGTTTGCACGTTGGCTAGTTGAAGCTTTTAAATCAATCTGAATCTTTTTTAACTTGGTTTTACGTTTCCACGTTTCTTTTACTCCTCATATACTTCTGTAGTTGGGAATTTTGTGTGGCCTCGAAAACATTTCCAAGTGCCCCATACTGTAGAGTTGTCCTTTTGTTTTCAGGAGATCCAGGTCTAGAAACATCTGGTCATAACATTTAAAAACCCTACTAAGGGATGTATGATTGGATGCTATTATTCAACAGCAGATACATTGAGTAAGGCTACAGAGAAGTTATGACCTTAGCTACCTCTGTCATATTCACCTTCCTGCACTTTATTCTCCTCTATCCCTCATCTTTTTGCCCAGAGAACATCCGACTGTTACCAAAAGTCATATTTCGGATGTCACATTTCACAATTGCAAACTCACCTCTTCAACTTTTCTGAGTTGGTGTGTAATACATGGGATAGGTACAGTGAAATATGTTATTTTACAGGGTCAGTCATAGTAGCACGATGCCCTTGGAGCAAATTCGGCGTAAAGTGCCTTGTTCAAGGGCACATGGGTAGACTTTCACCTTGTCAGCTCAGGTATTCGAACCAGCAACTTTCGGTTACTGGCTGAATTTTTTTAGGAAGGATGTGTGTATCGCTTTGGGGTGCTGAGGACACACTAGTGACAGGAAGCCTGGATGTCACCAGGAAATGAGCCATTCTCGCCTGTGCATCCCATTTCTGAAAACAAATTGAATTCTTCTCGCAGTGTCAGGGTTGCAATCGCAGAGTTGTTTTCTCCTGTTAGTCATCCACACAGTGAACAGCTATGTCAGCTCTCACATTGACCTTCCATTGTTTGTACGTTGGTTTTATCCGTCGTTAGGATATGTGTTGTTGTTATGATATGTGTGTAAGTACCTTTCCAAGTCCAACAATTACGTCTCCGCTGAAACATGACTATCCTGCCACGACAATCTTGCTTGTCAGCTCAGTCAGTGTGACGCAATTGGGAGAAATAATCGTTGTCTCATGCTTCACTCGGTTGAATTCCCCATACACGTCAGACTAATTAATAATACATTGTGAAGTCCGAGACAAAAAATGTTGTCTACATGGCTCCAGTGACAAACGTCAACTGTGCTCTTCTTCTACACTAATTCCAATCGTACAATACCACCTCTCCACCGTGTGAGCCTTGGGGGTTGTTGAGGGCATCGGGGGCTATGGAAACAGACCAGTTTCCAAAAAAAGACATTCTTGACAATTCCCCTGACATGTCTGGTTCACAGTCAGCAACAACAACCTGATATAGGGGACTGGTGACTTCCCCACTGTAAGCCGTGGGAGAGGTCTGACTGCAGCCAGTGAATGAAACAAATCACTTCATGCCCAGATTGGAGCATAGGAACACAAGGCAGCCAGTCCGCTGTTTATTTCCTTAAGTGGATTTAACTCTTTATTACTCTATTTGTTGTGGGTGCTGCTGTTTATATGGGTTGCGTTCAGTTTGTGTACTGCGTTATGCTCTCAGTCGAGCTGCAAAATTTGGTTATACTAATACTAATTTTGTTATACTGCACTACACAGGTAGCTGGTGGCACCTTGATGGGGAGGACGGGCTCATTGTAATGGCTGGAACGCAATTAATGGAATGGTATCAAACACATGGTTTCCATATGCTTTAATTCCATTCCATTCACTCCATTCCAGCCATTGTTGTCACAAAGTGCTAATACAGAAACCAAACCTAAAACACCAAACAGCAAGCAATGCAGATGTAGAAGCACGGTGGCTAGGAAAAACTCCCTAGAAAAGCAGGAACCTAGGAAGAAACCTAGAGAAGAACCTGTGCTGGGTGGAGATTATAAGAGTACATGATTATTAAGGCCAGATCATTCTTCAAGATGTTCATAGATGACCAGCAGGTTTGAATAATAATCACAGTGGTTGTGAGGGTGAACATGTCAGGGTTCAATGGCCACAGGCAAAACAGCAGAAACTGGATCAGCAGCACGACCAGGTGGACTGGGGACAGCCAGGAGTCAACAGGTCAAGTAGTCCTGAGGCATGGTCCTAGGGCTCAAGTTGAGAGAGAGAAAGAGAGAAAGAGAGCGAAATTCTTTAAGTACACACAGGACACCAGAAAAGATAGGAGAATTTCACCAGATAGGATAGACTGACCCTAGCCCCCCGGCACATAGACTATTGCAGCATAGATACTGGAGGCTGAGACGGGGGTGGTCGGGGGACACTGTGGCCCTGTCTGACGATACACCTGGACAGGGCCAACCAGGCAGGATATAACCCCAACCACTTTGCCAAAGCACAAACCCCACACCAACAGACCACCAACTTACTACCATGAGACATGTCTGAGTATAGCCCACGAAGATCTCTTCCACCACACAAGCCCAAGGGGGCACAGAACGGGACAGGAAGAACATGTCAGTGGCTCAACTCACTCAAGTCAAGTAGTATTTTTTTTTTAAAGCCTTGCATAATGTGACACACTCCTCCTACGGACAGTATGGAAGAGCACTCAGCCCCAGCAATAGAGTCAGAGGCAGAGAATCCCATTGGAGAGATGGGAGCCAGCCAGGTATACATAGCAAGGGCGGATCATCACTCCAGTGCCTTGCCATTCACCTTCGTATTCCTGAGCCAGACTACACTCAATCATAAGACCTACTGAAGTGATGAGTCTTCAGTAAAGACTTAAAGGTTGAGACCAAGTCTGCGTATCTCCTATGGATAGGCAAACCATTCCATAAAAATTGAGCTCTATAGGAGAAAGCCCTGCCTCCAGCTATTTGCTTAGGAATTCAAGGGACAATAAGGATGCCTGCATCTTGTGACCGTAGCGTACGTGTAGGTATGTACGGCAGGACCAAATCAGAGCGATAGATAGGAGCAAGTCCATGTTATGCTTTGTAGGTTAGCAGTAAAACCTTGAAATCAGCCTTAGCCTTCACAGGATACCAGTGTTGAGAGGCTAGCACTGGAGTTATATGATAATTATAGCAGCAGTATTTAGTACTAACTGAAGTTTATTTTGTGGTTTATCCGGGTAGCCGGAGAGTAGAGCATTGCAGCAGTCTGATCTAGAAGTGACAAAAGCATGGATTAGCTTCTGCATAATTTTTGCACAAAAAAAATCTGATTTTGGCAATGTTACGAAGATGGAAAAAAGCTGTCATTGAAACAGTCTTGATATGTTCGTCAAAAGAGAGATCAGGGTCCAGAGTAACGCCGAGGTCCTTCACAGTTTTATTTAAGACGACTGTACAACCATCAAGATTAATTGTCAGATCAAACAGCAGATCTCTTTGTTTCTTGGGACCTAGAACTAGCATCTCTATTTTGTCCGAGTTTAAAAGTAAAACATTTGCCGCCATCCACTTCCTTATGTCTGAAACACAGACTTCCAGGGTAGGCAATTTCAGAGTTTCACTATGTTTCATCGAAATATACAGCTGTGTGCCGTCAGCATTGCAGTGAAAGTTGACATTGTGTGTCCGAATTACATCACCAAGAGGTAGAATATATAGTGAAAGCAATATAGTGGTTCTACAACAGAACCTTGAGGAACACCGATATTTACAATTGATTTGTCATAGGACACACCATCCACAGAGACTAACTGATATAATTCTGACAGATAAGATTTAAACCAGGCAAGATCTTGTCCGTGTAGACCAATTAGGCTTTCCAATCTCTCCAAAAGAATGTGGTGACCGATGGTGTCAAAGGCGGCACTAAGGTCTAGAACCACGAGGACAGATGCAGGGCCTTGGTCTGAAGCCTTAAAAGGTAATTTACCACCTTCACGAGTGCAGTCTCAGCAGTATGATTGGGTCTAAAACCAGATTGGAGCGTTTCATATATATTATTTGTCTTCTTGAAGGCAGTGAGTTGCTGAGCAACAGAGGGATCACATAGAAATGTATGCAATAATTTAATTGTAAGTGGCTTTGGATAAAAGCATCTACCAAGTGGCATATATTATATTAACATGGTAAAATACAGTAAGATAGGGAACTTATTTCAATTCAATTTTTTAAATTCGCTACATTCAAAAACTTACATATTCCCCACTCTCTTTTAGTTCACACTACCTTACTTTTTCTATACATCTTTCCCCATCCCCCTCTGCCTACCATTATTTTTGGCATACAATACAAGTTGCTTCTTTACTCTGAAAGCCCCCCTCTATGCTGGGTTAAAGTTCATTTAACCAAGGAGCTGAGGACTGGGAAATAGTTAGTTTGTGTGTGGGAGGAGGACACTCACCACAGTACCGTCCAACCGTATTGCCCCTTACTGCAGGGACAATTTGCTACTGGCTGACTGGACTCAAACAAAATGGAAGAGAAAAGGGACCAGGGGACAAAGAGAGACGCCAGTGGAAGCTGGCACTCCTCCCCATGGCAAGCTTAATCACCTCACAGAGGAGCACAGAATGCCATTACATAATCAGCCACTAAAACAACAACCACTGCCATTAATTGGGCTGCAATTTAAAGTTTGGGGAGGAGTGTCCCAGAGATTAAGCTTGGCTGTTTTCCACTTAAAGGGTTAATCAGAGAGACATACATGTGCAATAGTAGGTGAATTACAGAGAGCTGATAGTTTGATAAGCCTAGATACCCAATATTATAGTGAGAAAGGGAGAAGTGTCACACTTCAAAAGTTTATCATATCATCTACCCATTTTGTAATCAAAAACTTTTCAGGTACAATTATATGGGGAGACAAAGGAATACATCTAATATACCCTAATATACTTCATAAGGAAACGATCAATAGATCTAATGTACTTCATAAGGAAAATATCAATAGATCTAATGTACTTCATAAGGAAAATATCAATAGATCTAATATACTTCATAAAGAAAATATCAATAGAGCTAATGTACTTCTTAAAGGAAATATCAATAGATCAAATATACTTCATTAGGAAAATATCAATAGATCTAATATACTTCATAAGGAAAAGATCAATAGATCTAATGTACTTCATAAGGAAATTATCAATACATCTAATGTACTTCATAAGGAAAATATCAATACATCTAATGTACTTCATTAGGAAAAGATAAATAGGAATGTCAGAGGATGTGAGCTGAGACGCATCAAAAGACCTACTCTTAATAGAAAAATAAAACCTTGACCCAGACATTTGGGCCATAAACTTTAGCTTCAATTAAACCATCAGCTTCATTTGTTAAAATACTGTACATAAACAGGGCATTCAATGTTGAGTGTCCAAGGAGCAGAACTCCAACCCCCCCCCCCCATTTTCCCACACCGCATGTGTGAAGTAAATTCTCATTAAGAACCTAATTGTTTTCAGATGCTGGCCTGGCTGAGTTTCCCTGGAAACGTCTGGGAGTAGGCTGGCGTGGCAGGCAGTGTTGGAATGGGCAGAGGGAGAAAGAGAGAGATCCGGGCATGGTGCAAATCCCATTTCCAGGGTTCAGTGAGCCCATTTTGCCACGCACAATGTCCACCGACGGGCTCTTTTTGGCCCTTTACAAATGGCAAGGAAGAATCACTGGCAAGCCCTTGGATAAGTCATTTTCTTTCATTTATATTATAAAATATATTTAATTAATCAACTTTAGGGTTAGGGTTATACTCTTTGAAATAAAACCAATTATTCTGGTGCCATACTGGAAACAAAGTAACAACAAAATGGAATAAAATAAAACATGTTTGAATTAACTTTATTTCCATGTAGAAGGACCCATGAGCACCAACATGTGAAGTTCATATAAGCATGTCAAAGTGGGTGTCAAATGACATGGATTTCTTGTCAAACAGATGGAAAATGAATCTTAAAAATCATCTACTAGAAAACGTCTTAAAAGATATTAGAAATACATCAAACACAATAATGTTGAAGACCCTCGCCAACTAATATCAACATTTATATTTAGTTTAAATCAATAAAAGTTCTGCTTTCTGTATGTTTAAGAAACACTTCTGTTACCAAAAATTTTAAGATATTTTCTCATTTCTCTCCCTCATGAGGGGGATAACAAAAGTTCACAGAAGTAACAAGTAAAGGTAGACCTATCAACACCATACCTACTGTGAAGCATGGGGGTGGAAACATCATGCTTTGGGGCTGTTTTTCTGCAAAGGGACCAGGACGACTGATCCGTGTAAAGGAAAAATGAATGGGGCCATGTATCGTGAGATTTTGAGTGAAAACTTCCTTCCATCAGCAAAGGCATTGAAGATGAAATGTGTCTGGGTCTTTCAGCATGACAATGATCCCAAACACACCGCCCGTGCAACGAAGGAATGGCTTCGTAAGAAGCATTTCAAGGTCCTGGAGTGGCCTAGCCAGTCTCCAGATCTCAACCCCATAGAAAATCTTTGGAGGGAGTTGAAAGTCCGTGTTGCCCAGCAACAGCCCCAAAACATCACTGCTCTAGATGAGATCTGCATGGAGGAATGGGCCAAAATACCAGCAACAGTGTGTGAAAACCTTGTGAAGACTTACAGAAAACGTTTGACCTCTGTTATTGCCAATAAAGGGTATATAACAAAGTATTGAGATAAACTTTTGTTATTAACCAAATACTTATTTAATTTGAAAATAAATTCATTAAAAATTCTACAATGTGATTTTCTGGATTTTTTATCCTAATTTTGTCTGTCATAGTTGAAGTGTACCTATGATGAAAATTACAGGCCTCTCTCATCTTTTTAAGTGGGAGAACTTGCACAATTGGTGGCTGACTAAATACATTTTTGCCCCACTTTATATATTTTTTCACCTATATTTAACCAGGTAGACCAGTTGAGAACAAGTTCTCATTTACAACTGCGACCTGGCCAAGATAGGGCAAAGCAGTGTGACACAAACAACACAGAGTTACACATGGGATAATCAAACGTACAGTCAATAACGCAATAGAAAAGTCTATATACAGTGTGTGCAAATGTAGTAAGAGTTAGGGAGGTAAGGCAATAAATAGGCCATAGTGGCGAAATAATTACGATTTAGCAATTAAACACTGGAGTGATAGATGTGCAGAAGATGAATGTGCAAGTAGAGATACTGGGGTGCAAAGGAGCAAAAACAATATGGGGATGAGGCAGTTGAGTGGGCTATTTACAGATGGGCTATGTACAGGTGCATCGATCGGTAAGCTGCTCTGACAGCTGATGCTTAAAGTTAGTGAGGGAGATATAAGTCTCCAGCTTCAGTGATTTTTGGCAGCAGAGAACTGAAAGGAAAGGCGGCCAAAGGAGGAGTTGGATTTGGGGGTGACCAGTGAAATATACCTGCTGGAGCGTGTGCTATGGGTGGTGCTGCTATGGTGACCAGTGAGCTGAGATAAGGCAGGGTTTTACCTAGCAAAGACTTATAGATGACCTGGAGCCAGTGGGTTTGGCAAAGAATATGAAGCGAGGGCCAGCCAACGAGAGCATACAGGTCGCAGTGGTGGGTAGTATATGGGGCTTTGGTGACAAAACGGATGGCACTGTGATAGACTACATCATATTTGCTGAGTAGAGTGTTGGAGGCTATTTTGTAAATGACATCGCCGAAGTCAAGGATCGGTAGGATAGTCAGTTTTACGAGGGTATGTTTGGCAGCATGAGTGAAGGATGCTTTGTTGCGAAATAGGAAGCCGGATCTAGATTCAATTTGGGATTAGAGATGCTTAATGTGAGTCTGGAAGGAGAGTTTACAGTCTAACCAGACACCTAGGTATTTGTAGTTGCCCGTAAATTCTAAGTCAGAACCATCCAGAGTAGTGATGCTAGACGGGCGGACGAGTGTGGGCAGCGATCGGTTGAAGAGTATGCATTTAGTTTTGCTTGCATTTAAGAGCAGTTGGAGGCCACGGAAGGAGTGTTGTATGGCATTGAAGCTCGTCCAAAGAAGGGCCAGATGTATACAGAATGGTGTTGTCATGACGTTGGCCTGGGGGTAGGTTTATGACAGTCATAAATACCTCTCCCCCCTTTTTTCTCTCTCTACCTTACTGATGTGACATTTGATAAACCTTTGGTTAACATAGAGACTCTGGGAACATCAGAAGGTGGGGGGAAATGAACTATATTCTGGTAATCCGACCAATTGAACATATGCGGTCGTACTTAATGAATATGATGTCAGTTCGATTGTCATCTGAGACATTCTCATCAATGATAGGATGACATAAACTCTACAGTGGAAAGTCTACACATTGTAGTAATCGGATTCACATGGAATTGTTGTTCAATTTAAATGTTTGAATATAAAATGATTGGTGAAGAGATTAAATGTAATTTTCGCTTCCAAATGAGAGATTTGGGTTTTCATAAGATTAGGGCTTTGCTCAATCAGTGGCCCGCCCCTGTGAAGAGACATGGGTTATAAAACTTTTCAAACACACCCTTCTCACTCCACTATATAAAGCCTTGAAGAAAATGTAACCTCCTGTTCCGAGGATGTGAGGATGACGGTCCGATGTCAAAATGGTTCAGATAATAACTACAGAACGAAGCCAACCTCAGCGTGAGCTTTGGTTGTGAATGGTATGAACTTTGAACTCTTATTAAATACAGAAGGGATACCTCCTAGCCGTTGAGTTAGCAACAGCAGCTGCAAATGTGGGCTAGGAAAGAACAGACAGAGTATCCCGTCTACCACACAATGACGTTACTACAACGTATTCAATTTACCAGCAGAGACATTCTTCAAAGGACACGGCTTTTCATCTACCACCAACCTACCGAAGCGCAGCTCAGAGTAAATATGTATTGCATTTTCCTTTTCCAAATGGGCGGTAATTTGGAATGCATAAGATACTATATTTACAATAGAGACATCGCTTCTCCCTTCGTTCCTCAGTCTTCCCGCTCTTTCACTCAAACCCTTTTCTTTGGGTAGCCAGCTGTCATATCTGTTCCGCCCGCTAGGGACGTTTTCCTTTATGACGAAATGTGTAATGAATGTATAATTAATTCTGTGTATATGTAATTCTGTGTGATTAGTTAGGTATTTAGTAAATAAATAATTAAACCCAATTTTGTATTGCTGATTCAACTTGTTAGCCAGGGTTCGTGAAGATAACCAAGAATGTACAACTTTCAGATGAGACTGAAATAAGGTGACGATTAATATTGACTGCTATTGATGTAAAATATGACTAGGTCTTTAAGAGTTTATTTGGAAGATAACTGCTCTATAAATATTATTTTGTGGTGCCCCGACTTTCTAGTTAATTACATTTACATGATTAGCTCAATCAGGTAATATTAATTACAGAGAAAGGATTTTATAGAATAGCATGTCATATCACTTAATCCGGCATAGCCAAAGAATCACCAGGAGCAAGAGCGACATCATTGATGTATACAGAGAAAAGAGTCAGCCCAAGAATTGAACCCTGTGAAACCCCCATAGAGACTGCCATAGGTCCGGACAACAGGCCCACCGATTTGACACTCTGAACTCTATCTGAGAAGTAGTTGGTGAAGCAGTCGAGGCAGTAATTTCAGAAACCAAGGCTGTTGAGTCTGCCGATAAGAATGTGGTGATTTACAGATTTGAAAGCCTTGGCCAGGTCAATGAATACGGCTGCATTGTATTGTCTTTTATCGATTGTGGCTATGATATCGTTCAGGACGTTGAGCATGGCTGAGGTTCACCCATGACCAGCTCGGAAACCATATTGCATAGCGGAGAAGGTACAGTGGGATTCGAAATGGTCTGTGATCTGTTGGGTTAACTTGGCTTTCGAAGACTTTAGAAAGGCAGAGTAGTATAGATATGGGTCTGTAACAGTTTGGGTCTAGAGTGTCATCCCCTTTGAAGAGGGGGATGACCGTGGCAGCTTTCCAATCTTTAGGGACCTCAGACAATATGAAAGAGAGGTTGAACAGGCTAGTAATAGGGGTTGCAACAATTGTGGCGGATAATTTTTAGAAAGAGAGGATCCAGATTGTCTAGCCCAGCTGATATGTAGGGGTCCAGATTTTGCAGCTCTTTCATAACATCAGCTATCTGGATTTGGGTGAAGGAGAAATGGGGAGGCTTGGGAAAGTAGCTGTGGGGGGGTGCAGAGCTGTTGACCGGGTTAGGGATAGCCAGGTGGAAAGCATGGCCAGCCGTAGAAAAATGCTTATTGAAATTCTCGATTATCGTAGATTTATCGGTGGTGACAGTGTTTCCTAGCCTCAGTGCAGTGGGCAGCTGGGAGGAGGTGCTCTTATTCTCCATGGACTTTACAGTGTCCCAGATCTTTTTGGAGTTTGTGCTACAGGATGCAAATTTCTGTTTGAAAAAGCTAGCCTTTGCTTTCCTAACTGCCTGTGTATATTGGTTCCTAACTTCCCTGAAAGTTGCATATCACGGGGGCTACTCGATGCTAATGCAGTACGCCACAGGATGTTTTTGTGCTGGTCAAGGGCAGTCAGGTCTGGAGTGAACCAAGGGCTATATCTGTTCTTAGTTTTTTTTTTTTTTTAATGGGGCATGCTTATTTCAGTGGTGAGGAAAGCACTTTAAATAATAACCAGGCATCCTCTACTGACGGAATGAGGTCAATATCCTTCCAGGATACCTGAGCCAGGTCGATTAGAAAGGCCTGCTCGCTGAAGTGTTTTAGGGAGAGTTTGACAGTGATGAGGGGTGGTTGTTTGACCGCGGACCCATTACGGACGCAGGCAATGAGGCAATGATCGCTGAGATCCTATTTGAAGAGAGCAGAGTTGTATTTAAAGGGCAGGTTGGTCAGGATGATATCTATGAGGGTGCCCATGTTTACAGATTTAGGGTTGTTGCTGGTAGGTTCCTTGATAGTTTGTGTGAGATTGAGGGCATCTAGCTTAGATTGTAGGACGGCCGGGGTGTTAAGCATATCCCAGTTTAGGTCACCTAACAGTACAAACTCTGAAGATAAATGGGGGGAAATTAATTCACATATGGTGTCTAGGGCACAGCTGGGGGCTGAGGGGGGTCTATAACAAGCGGCAACAGTGAGAGACTTATTACTAGAAAGGCAGATTTTTTCAAGTAGAAGCTCTTACTATTTGGGCACAGACCTGGATAGCATGGAAGAACTCTACAGGCTATCTCTGCAGTAGATTGCAACTCCACCCCCTTTGGCAGTTTTATCTTGGCGGAAAATGTTGTAGTTGGGGATGGAAAATTCAGAATTTTTGGTGGCCTTCCTAAGCCAGGATTCAGACACGGCTAGGACATCAGGGTTGGCAGAGTGTTCTAAAGCAGTGAATAAAACAAACTTAGGGAGGAGGCTTCAGATGTTAACATGCATGAAACCAAGGCTTTTACGGTTACAGAAGTCAACAAATGATAGCGCCTGGGGTATAGGAGGGGATCTAGGGGCTACAGGGCCTGGGTTAACCTCTACATCACCAGAGGAACCGAGGAGAAGTAGGATAAGGGTACGGCTAAAGGCTATAAGAACTGGTCGTCTAGTGCGTTGGGGACAGAGAATGAAAGGAGCAGATTTCTGGGCGTGGTTGAATAGATTCAAGGCATAATGTACAGACAAGGGTAAGGTAGGATGTGAGTACAGTGGAGGTAAACCTAGGCGTTGAATGACGATGAGAGAGGTTTCGTCTCTAGAGGGACAAGTTAAGCCAGGTGAGGTCTCTGCATGTGTGTGGGGTGGGACGAAAGAGCTATCTAAGGCATTTTGAGCGGGACTGAAGGCTCTACGGTGAAATAAAACAGTAAAAACTAGCCAAGACAGCAGTAGACAAGGCATATTGACATTAGAGAGAGGCATAAAGCAATCACAGGTGTTGATCGGGAGAGCTAAGACAACAACGGGTAAATGGCGATGTTATTGAAACAGTCCAGGGGGAATCAGCTGTGGAGCCGAGTGATCATAGGGTCAAAAGAGCAGCAGTAGGTGAGTCAGAGTGCTGTTCGGTAGTCACTACTACACTAGAGCGAGCAGGTGACACAGTGTTCAGAAAAGCTAGCGGGACGGGGCTAGTAACTGGTTCTTCAGGGACATATGTTACCAAATTGGTAACAGAATTTCCAAGAAACGGTAACAGAATTTCTGCAATTAAATTGGCTACAATGGGAATTCCCAGTAGTCACAAACCACAGTTGGGTCACCTGCTACTGTCCTTCCTCCCTTCCACTGACATAATGTTATGTTCAGCTCATAACTATTTTCTTTCTCTTTCTGTCATCTGGTGGTCAAAGCAAGAGTGTGAAAAGTCTGGACAACCCCTCCCTCTCTCTCTCTTTTCTCTCTCTCTCCAATTAATGACACCTCTCCCCACTCTTTCCATTTACCAAAACAAGCATCCTCACCCACTGAGCAACGACCGACACCGGAAGTCCATGGACGTTGAAAAGAAGTAGACATTTTGTCAGTCCGCCCTGGCCTTGAATTGAATGCCCACAGACGCTGTTTTTCGGTCCGTTTCGGACAAGCCTTGTTTCATTGTCCACAGACGTCTGGACCGGCATTCACCTGGCCCAAACATAGACGTTCATGATTGGTTCAGATTTGGTCCGGTCCGAAGTTCAGTTCAGTACAGAACAGTACAGAGAAGTAGAGTATGGTTCAGTACGCAGTAGAGCACACTAGACTCGAGTACACGAATGTACTGTAGTGAACTCTATTGCACTGTACTGAGCTCTACTGTGCTGGACTTTGATGTGTAAACCTGTGAAACATGAACATCTATGATTGGTTCAGATTTAGTCCAGTCTTGGTTGTGGAGCTCAATAAATAATAGCCAGTGTGTAGAAAAATACCCAAAATACCTTTATGTATCCATTTAGGGTACATCACCATGAAAGGAATGACATTCATATGCATAATTATGCAATTCCGTTACCAGAACTATGTTACCAGTGTAAATCCTCTTCACTTACTGTAGTTGAATAACCATAAGAGATTTCTTTCTAACTCAAGGCTTCATGTCATAGCTGACACACACATTTTTTTCTGCAGACATCTTTGAATCTTAATCTCTTAGTTAGGAGCAGATATTTAACAAAGTTCTTGGAAAATGTGGTCACATAAAAAAACTGGAGGAAGATTTTACCGACATTGCAAACTTTGTATTTGCACAGTTCTTCCAGTAAATGTGTTTTTGTGTCAAATTTTCGGTGAATTTTTTTCAAAAGTAGTGCATAAATCAATGTTTTTTGTTTGGCATACATTTTAAATCCGCTATTGTGGAATTGCCCTTTATTTAAAGAGAATAAAATATTGACAACCATGTTTCAATTAGTAACTTATCAAACCTCATGAAGAAACAGATCATTTGATACGCTATTCAAATAATAACCTTTTGCCAAGTGGTTCAGTGGTGGAGAGTGGACAAGATGGTTAATATGTCTTAGACTTATGTGTTCCAATTCTTTCAACTCTCACTTCAATTGGTGTTGAAGACCACCTTGGTCTTGAAAGATGTACATTTGGATACGTGTCCTCAGCAAAACAATGCCTGCTGATAATTTCCTTTAGGCGGGTGCTCATTTAATTTCCAACACAGAACTCTTCCCCAGACAATTCTGCTAATACTTTCTATTTGTTTTTGCACACCATGGCAGGCTATCAGCTCTAGACAATCTTTCCAGTCCGTTGTACAGTATGTCTGCCCTCTGTTGCACTTCCTCTTTTACCCACAGCTCCCTCGACAGGTAGGATTAGAGCCATTAGCAATCTCATATCAGATTTCATATCTGTCTTGAAATTATTATAAAAGTAGCCTTAATTACCTCTAGCTCCTCTTGGTATCAGTGATATCACACTCTGATCTTGTGAGAGAGAACTTCTGTTTATTGAAATTTTCATCACTTTCATGGATTATGTGTTAGCTGAAACTCTGACAAATGAGTACAAGACTCCAGGTTTAATAGGTGAGAGGAAAAGGCATGTCTTATTTTGTTTTGTTTTCTGTAGGTGATGGTGGGAGGGAAGAGGAGGAAACACACACACACACACACACACACACACACATACACACACACACACACACACACACACATACACACACACACACACACACACACACACACACACACACACACACACACACACACACACACACACATACACACACACACACACACACACACACACACACACACACACATACACACACACACACACATACACACACACACACACACACACACATACACACACACACACACACACACACATACACACACACACACACACACACACACACACACACACACACACACACACACACACACATACACACACACACACACACACACACACACACACACACACACACACACACACACACACACACACACATACACACACACACACACACACACACACACACACACACACACACACACACACTGCTTCCCCATCTCAGCACAATGGCAGTGCCTCCCTCACACTGTCCATTCGAAGCAGTTCTTTGAAAGAGCTGTAGAGACAAGCAGAGGCCCACAAAGCCCCTCACTGTTGGCCTCTACCCTCAAACCCTAACTATAAATCAAAGTTCCCATTGCCCAAGTTCTCCATTTGGTGACAAAATGCTGCATATTTCTGAACATTATATTGATATAATGAAACCTGGTCAGATAATGTTGAATACATTATTGAAGGGAAGGAAGTTGTTTAACAGATGTCTACTCCACATTATCTTGGCAACTTTGTGAACAATGTACACTGATGAGGTAATAAACTGCACTCAAAACCAGGCCTTCACATTAATGCATTTTGGTGCTAAAACACCCACATTCCTTCCCATTAACATGCAAGTGCTTGGGTATTGCCCAAACCAGCTCCATGAAAAGTGTTGCTCCCTGTGGATTGTTTTAAAATACATGTAACGAATCAGCTAGAATCAAAACTCTAAACGCATTCCATTCAGATTAGAGAAACTGTGGGGTCGAGTTCCGGGGCAATGCCTGTAACCTTGACAACAGTATCCATTCAATAAACAGGACAATCAGCGCAAAACACAACCCCATGATCTCCTCTGCCTAAATAAATACTGATAGGGAGTCTAGTAAATGCGTAGAAAGAGTGACATTAGACAGTGAAAATGTGTGTTGGTGAACTGTGATGGCATGCCCTCTGCATTGTGAGTATGATCTTCATGCTTAATTTTTTTAAATGTGTCTTTATTTAACCTTTATTTAACTAGACAAGTCAGGTAAGAACAAATTCTTATTTTACAATGAGGCCTACCCCGGCCAAACCCTCCCCTAACCCGGACGACGCTGGGACAATTGTGCGCCGCCCTACGGGACTCCCGATCACGGACGTTGTGATAAAGCCAGGGTCTGTAGTGACGCCTCTAGCACTTAGAGGCAGTGCATTAGAACGCTGCGCCACTCGGGAACATGCACTTAACTATGCAATCACATTATGATTTTATATATTTTTTCACTTTTACTTTGTAAAAACGTTAAAGTCACAAGGAAATTGAAAAAAAGTCCAACTTTATAAATAATCCGAAAGTAGCCTACCTGATGCTCCACCCACGAATGCACTCCCACTGTTCTAATACCGGGCTGGAACGGACCCACATTGCAGGAAGACATGCAACTGTGTCGTAAAATCATGAGTATTTTGCGTCAAGACGTATGTGAAATCGTATAGTGTTTACACGTGCGTTTAGTGACAAGTGGATTCAAGTTCCAAACTGTAGTAGCGGCGTATATTCACGAGGGAATCTGATAATAAATGCAAGCGTATTCTAGGTACCAGTTTAGATATGTTATGTCATAACTAACGGAACATTTTAAAACGGCCGCGGTCTGTTTTCTGCTAGGTTTAGCAATTAGCTAGCCTTAGCCAGCTATTAAGACAGTTGTGATGACGTGTGGTGTTAGCCACCAATATAGCTAACTCATAAAAAGTGTGGTATTTCTACGTTGCAATGCTGTACTTTATTGGGCTTGGGTTGGGAGATGCAAAGGACATCACCGTAAAGGGGTTAGAAATTGTAAAGCAATGCAGTCGTGTCTACTTGGAAGCCTACACGTCCATATTGACAGTTGGGAAAGATGCATTGGTAGGTTGAATATTATGTAGCACTATGGCATGCATATGGTGAAATTGTGCATGTCTGTGCTACAACAATCCCTCCCATTTCGAAGTCGGCACTGATGCAGTCCAGAGCATGTGATAAAACTGCATCAGGGTACAATACCTCTTGAAGTGCGTGTTGTCTTTGCTTCTAGTTAAAGATATTATAGACTTTTCCATGACATTAAAGTTGCATTAGTTGAAATGACCAATGAGTGGCTGGAAATCGTATAGACTGTGTGGCGTTGACACTTCCTACTCATGGTGTTTTCTTAAAATTGAGTAAAAGTCACATGTTCTCAAGTTTATAGACAGTGCACGTTCATTAAACAGAGCTCAAGCTGGCAGGATGGAGATCAAGGTTTTATCGTTGCCACCAGATAAAGTCCATCCACCGTTTTTAAAGCAAGTTCAAAAGGCAGTATGTGCCGTGAATAAGTGTGATCTATGACCTTAGGAGGAGTACTATGGACGGGAGCTGATACTGGCCGACAGAGACATGGTGGAACAGGAGGCTGATGAGATCCTGAAAGGGGCTGACGTCAGTGATGTGGCATTTCTTGTGGTGGGAGATCCATTTGGGTAATTGATTAATGTACTTGTTTTTCATGCTTGAAAAGTAATTCATTACGTATGACTATTACTGGCAGGCTAGTTTTAAAAGATGTTGCCGTGAACAATAGAAGTGCAGGCCCTTGCTAACCACTGCTCCAATAGGATTGAAGGACTTCTGGGAGGTCGTAAGGCGCATAGGAATGCGATACAAATCGGTAACACTTCACACAAAGTTTTGTTCATGACGCGTCATAACAATGTCATAAGCGGCATCGTAAAGTGTCCTAACACATGACACGTGACCTTTATTTTATGAATGCTTATGACAGCTGGAATGAGCTATATATTTATTTGCATTATGACAGGTGTGTGTGATTGATCAGACACGCTAAGGAGAGATCTCCATCTGTTAAGTTCATGATTACCTCCACTGACGCACACACGTCATATCACTTCCCCTGTTTGCACTGCTCTAATGTATGTACAGTGTGATAATGAGTGAGGTGTTATATCACACATACTGTACACGCACCTTAGTAAGTATGTCATGAAAATGAAAGTCCCAACCCATTTTGAGGGAGTGTATACAACAACAATTACAAACAGGATTGATGGATGATAACGTCATTAACAAACCGGTTGATAAAATGTCATTACAAACAGGTTGAAATAATGTCATTACAGACAGGTTGATAAAACGTCATTACAGACAGGTTGAAATAACGTCATTACAGACAGGTTGATAAAACGTCATTACAGACAGGTTGATAAAACGTCATTACAGACAGGTTGATAAAACGTCATTACAGACAGGTTGATAAAACGTCATTACAGACAGGTTGATAAAACGTCATTACAGACAGGTTGATAAAACGTCATTACAGACCGGTTGATAAAACGTCATTACAGACCGGTTGAAATAACGTCATCACAGACAGGATTGAAAATAACGTCATCACAAACAGGTTGAAATAACGTCATTACAGACAGGTTGATAAAACGTCATTACAAACAGGTTGAAATAACGTCATTACAAACAGGTTGAAATAACGTCATTACAAACAGGTTGAAATAACGTCATTACAAACAGGTTGAAAATAACGTCATTACAGACAGGTTGATAAAACGTCATTACAAACAGGTTGAAATAACGTCATTACAAACAGGTTGAAATAACGTCATTACAAACAGGTTGAAATAACGTCATTACAAACAGGTTGAAAATAACGTCATTACAGACAGGTTGATAAAACGTCATTACAAACAGGTTGAAATAACGTCATTACAGACAGGTTGAAATAACGTCATTACAGACAGGTTGATATCTGGTTGAAATGACAGCGTTGCATTCAGTTTTTCTCTGAGGGAGGCACACAAGTAGGAATGAGTAAATCAGTAAGACATAGCCCTATCTGATTAGGGAGTACCATTGTAAACAACGCTCATCAATACCACTCACTCACTCCTTAATTTCGCTATTTGAGTTGTAAACAAATGGATAGGCTACATTTTTTTTGACATTTACAAAACATGGTTTCATTAAATCAATAACTAAAGAGAACCCTGAACCTTCAGTGGAGAATGTTGCTTTGGTGATCACACTGTTTTTCTTCTTTGCCATTTGAAAGCCTGCTGGAAGTTGATGCTTGTCATCATTTGAACAACATCCCTTGCCGCAAAAATATTGAAAGTCTCATGACCTTGGTATGCTTCAGTCCGCAATGACTATCATCTGCAGTTTCCATTTGCTTCCCATACAAATGGAAACTGAACTAATTGCTACAAAAATACTATCTCACAAAATCGTTTGGTATGACATCGATGCTCAACGGAGCACCACATGATTAAGAAAAGTGTTTTTGCAGCTATATGCTCTCTGAGCCGGTGGGGAAACGTTCTGCGGAGGGAGTAGTTGGACCAAACTGCTATGTGAACACTGCAACGTCTCTGGAAAGAGCCACTCATTCATTGTACTGCACTCCCATTTGCTAGCGCTACTAATAGTGCTTAACGGGCATGGGGGTGGCAGGTAGCCTAGTGGTTAGAGCGTTGGACTAGTAACCGAAAAGGTTCTAAGATCAAATCCCCAAGCTGACAAGGTAAAAATCTGTCATTCTGCCCCTGAACAAGGCAGTTAACCCACTGTTCCTAGGCCATCATTGAAAATAAAAACTTGTTTTTAACTGACTTGCCTAGTTAAATCAAAGATTTATTTTTTTAAATGGTGAAGAATGTTTTGGCTCTGCTCTTTTTCCATCCAAAACCACTGACCAGGAGGAGGGGAGGTTCAGTCAAATTCTCCACTCTACATCACGGTCACGATTTGCTCCAAGAAATGTTGGGATTTAATAAAGTTAATGACATCTAAAACCAAGGATTCGGTTTGGGGCCAAGTGTGGCCTTTGAAATAAATAAATCAGGCAGTCGAATAATGACCATAACCATCCTTACTGTAGCAAATTGCCAGTTGGTTTGGAATGGAAATGGAGCAGCAATGTGACATTTTTGGTCAAAGCTTGGACTTTGTTGTCAGGTTTCTAAAGGCAGCATCATGCCATGTTCTTAACACTTGATGTATCTTTTCCTTATAGCGCCACCACCCACAGTGACTTGGTCCTGAGAGCAGTGAATGCTGGGATACAATACAGGGTCATCCATAACGCCTCTATCATGAACGCAGTTGGATGCTGCGGCCTCCAGGTACGTCCACTTGAAGTCCTATTGGAAACCGAAACACACAGATTAGCAGAAACGTTGTCTACTTTGCTATATATATATACAAAAAAAAGAGCTTATAACATCTGGTCTTCAATGCCCCATCATCTTAACCATTCTGTAGCAACGTCCTATGAAGGCAATCAAAGAGCATAATTGCCATTGGGAAAGAAAATCCATGTGGAGTCTATGGACTGAAATGGCAGAGCAGCACCAATGTCTTTTAATACACAGCTCAGCCCAGGACATCCATAATGTGGCCTTGCATTGACCTGTCAGGGGGAGCATTGTGAGCATGGGGGCATCCAGCTGTCCCACCCTGCCTCTGATGTGGTGGTGGTGGGGGGGATTAGTGTTGCTAACGTCAGTGTTAGCGCATCAGGGTTGTCATTAGTGGGTAGTGACGCTCCTTTGGGCGTGCATCAGACGCACTAGTTGGAAGTGATCTGGCAACTCAAAGCCACTGCCAGTGAGCAATGACAGGAGAGAAGGAGGCTTTGCTATTCTAATGAAGGACGTGCCCATCACAGGGATCAAGGTTGTGTGTGCTCCCTGCCTGTCAACCTAGTGTGCTTCACCATATCCCTCTGGGGAGGGGTGTTCTATACTATATGTGCCTGTATAATTTACCTTTCAATTGGTTGTGCATTTTAATTGTCTTCCCTGTTACCCTACCAATTTCTTTTTAAATAAAATGACCAACTTGAGTTCAGATGACTGGGAATATGTGGGTGGAGAATTAGCATGTTTTGCCAAACATCAGCATATCAATTTGACATTGGTTTCAAATGAGATTAAAAAATAGATGGCTAAAATGAGGTATTACAATCACTCTCTAACTCAGAATTTTAAATGGTAAGAAATGTTTTAGAAAATACATTCAGACCAGCCGTATCAAGTGTTTTGTCTAGCTCAAGTCAACAGTGTATTGGTCTTGCACTGCAGTGCTCTTGTTAGTGTATTGGGGGAAGGGGGGAGTTAGGTAGGGTCCCAATACATGTTTTGGGTCGCCGTGCTGTATCAAGCATGCCGCGGCTCAGAGTGCCATGTGATTTTTCACACACTGAATAACAGGAAGCACCTTGGGACACTTAGTGCAATCCAGTCTGCTGCAGCAATCACGGCCTGCTCACGAGACATAATTTTGCTCAACACACACACACACACAAATATCAATCGATAAGCTCACAGGAGCTGTCAGCAAGTGAACCAGAACCACAAACTCTTTATTTGAGAAACTGACCATTCACACCCAATGCTGCTGTCCTAAGATACTTTCAATGAACCCTGAGTAGAAGACAAGTCTAACTCTGAGTAGAAGACAAGTCTTAAATCACATTATGTACATTACCTTTGGACAGCTGTACAACTTTGGAGAGACGGTGTCCATTGTGTTCTGGACAGATACGTGGAGACCGGAAAGCTTCTACGA
This sequence comes from Oncorhynchus mykiss, assembly GCF_057628025.1. NCBI lineage: Eukaryota > Metazoa > Chordata > Actinopteri > Salmoniformes > Salmonidae > Oncorhynchus > Oncorhynchus mykiss. The sequence continues at coordinate 58,374,023 of NC_143026.1, forward strand.
TAAAATCAAGAAGAACAGGGACCTGGGGATGCACACACTATGTTTGCTTGGTGAGTCCTACAGTTTCATCTCTTTTAGTAACCAACCATCCAGTGACGCGGTGTCCATATTAGGAGTCAAGTGACTGTCCTAATATGGACCGTGAAAAAAATACAAAGTGGAAAATCTGTACAGAATAGTAGGGCTGAGACGATACCCGTATTGCAATATTTTTTTCCCCATGGCAAAAATTAAAACACAAAGCTGTAAAAACTATTTGGTCATTTAAAAACCAGCTGTTTGTAAAATAGTGTGCTGTAGCTTGGAAAATACATAAATGTGACTCTGGATGACAACATAATGATGTTTGTTCCCAACATTAGGGCCGTTTTCATCAAGAAGTTAAATCCGCTTTGTTTCTTTTGCCACTATACTAACGAGTGTCGCGATACTGGTATCATCCCTACAGAATAGCATACATACAGTATGGCCGTAACCATTATGGACCGCTCACGCTACGTAGTATCATTGGGTCTGGTCATACCCGAGCACATGGTGAGGAAACATGGGAGGTCACATCCGTGCACACGTGTGTCTGAGTGATTCTCCAGGCAGTCCCTCAGAGCTCATATTCTTCCAGACCTACTTCCAGTCAAGGTGCTGGTCTGCCTTCCAGGTGGAGGAAAGGAGCGAGGATATAGTGTGTGTGTGTGTGTGTGCGCCAGCCAGCCAGTCAGTCAGTTCTACACACTTTCATCTCCGGGAGGCTGGGACCAAACAAAGCCCTCATTATGACTGTTTCTACTCCAAGACCTTTTCCCTCCTGCGTGTGTCATCCCCTGGGTGCGTCATCCCCTGGGTGCATATTAAACAGTCCTCAATCACAGTCACAGTAGTAGACTGGGGAGTAGGTTTCGGTAATGGGAAGGCGGCTGTGACTGCAGAGGCAGATGGCCCGAACGCTCATAATTTATGTTTATTTGAGCAAGAGATTTTTTGTTTGGATGCAGAGGGTTGCCCCCCCCCCCCCCACCCCTCACATGGGAGAGCCCTATAATTTGAGGTAATGGATGCTGGTTGAAGCGGAGACGGTTTTGGGTCACACCCTTATTGTCTCTGTGGGCCAAGTTCCCTATGTGTCCCCAGGTGCGGCCCCAGCTGCAGAAGGGTGTGTGCGCTTGTGAGCTCACCGATATGAACCCCACCGATATGAACCCCCATTATTCAATAGTGGATCGGAAAGCCTGGCATTAGCCAAGGCACCTCCACACCCGTGAAGCAAAGGGCACGATTCTAAAAGGATGAAGAACGAGTGCAGACAACAAAAGCAGACGCACGCACAACTCTGATTGGGTCATCTATCATGACTTCCCCAGACAACATGCACGCCATACATCTACATGAGGGAAACCTCATCACTGTAATGAAACTAGCAGGACCATTGTTCCTGTTTGATTAATACTGATTTATAATAATAATAAAAAAATAATAATAATAATGTTTGGGTAAGATTTTGATGGTCTTTGTGTAAGGATTATTGACTGTTCATATTATTCAACAAAATTATGTATGATTATTATTCTAGCGGAGCGTAAAATTTTCCTGAAAATGGAATGGCTTAAAGGTGACCATGGAAGACTTAAAGGGACATTTAGTTCCTCAAGCTGGCCTTGGGTAATTTGTCAAGATGTGTTATTCATGGCCAGTTTGAAGGGAAAAGGAATTGTCCACATCTGTGAAATGGTTCATTACCTCCACAGCCCTCCTTTTTTTGTCCGCAGATATCAAAGTCAAAGAGCAGTCCATGGAGAACCTCATGAGGTAAGTCTCTCCTTTCCCCCTCCTGCGCTGGACTGTCTGGGAGGGGGCCGTCTGATTTATATCTGGTCAGTGGCGTTTCTATCCAGCAGGACTCTGAAACGGAGCAGAGTTGAGGTTTATTGCAGACGTTCACTTAACATACATTTATACTGGCAGCTGGAGACGGGCCAGGCCAGTGAGTCCCAAAAAAAATAATACAGTGGTTTGTTTGACTTGGACACACAATCTGTTGTCAGTGTCGTCTCATTGGGCCAGGAAATACATTTAGTATTTTAATCTCCTGCATGTGTTTTCAGAAAAGATGACATACAACCAGTCCCAAACACGTTGCGTTTGTCTCACACTTGAGAATCAACAGACATGTCTGTTTTGGACACCAATTCATCTCATTCCACACTAATGCGTTACTGTATCATGTATTGGTTTGCAGGAAGGTTGTCAACTCCTCGTTCACTTTGCGGTGTCCTGCAATTATTTTCCCAACAGGAGCCTGCATGGAAGTAGTTTTATATGTGAATCTATAAAAGCTGAAATGGACTTCAGTAATCTGCCATGTAAGGGTTATGTACAGGGGGAAAGTATGGTTTTCATTTAAGACAGAAAAGAGTCTTAATTTCTCCAAGGTTTACTGGTGCATATATATTATTACTAGGAAATGGAATAAACACATGCCCTATGATTTTGGTCAATATTAAAATGTTTGCGCAGTGAGAGATTCATGCCCATACAGTATTAGCCGAAGGAAAAAATACCCCGTCTTTTCCCCCGCAGCCAAGGAATTTAGACACATTTGTGAAGGTTTTCTTTCCAGTAACATAGTTATCAAATAGATCTCTGGCTTGCTTTGTAAGCATTTTATGACTGTAGGAGATTTACACGAGACTCCGTTATTTTAGTTCTGATCTAGCACCAGAACAGCCACAGTGAAACATTGCCAGAATAAAACCTGCTTGATTTCAAAGTGCTGAAAGAGCTGAGAATAGCCCCATCTGAGCTACTCAGCACAGTACTGAATGCTTAGCATAATGGCATGTCCTTTTCTCCTTCCTTTTGAATGGCTCTACTGGTAACAAAGGGGCATGCATTGTCTACACCTGGTTATTAGATTCAGCTTTTATATTCTGAAGAAGTCACCTCCACAGCACTTATAGGTCTGGGCAGTATGAACCCATTGGCATTGCATTACTCCATAAGTAACGTCCTCGTTTATTTTTCTTGTAAAGGGGCCGTAAGATTTATGAACCGCCCAGGTTTATGACCGTGAGCCAGGCGGCTGAGCAGCTCCTGGAGATTGTACAAAACAGGAGGGAGCGGGGAGATGACCTGGGTGAGTTGCTATCATGTTGAATTGAATGATGTGACAATGTGAAAGAAAAAACACTAATTGCCTCGCTCTCCATCTAGCCATCAGCGAGGAGACCATATGTGTGGGTCTGGCCAGGGTGGGAGCAGAGGACCAGGTCATCCGCGCGGGGACACTCCGCCAACTGGCGTCATGTGACCTGGGCAGCCCGCTGCATTCCATGATCGTGACGGGTCACCTGCACCCGCTGGAGGTAGACATGTTGCGTTTGTCAGCTGCCACCCCCGACGCACTGCAGGACCTCCGAATGACCGACAGCTCAACGTACACCTCCTAATGCACACATACTGCCTCAAGAATGACTCTCAGGATCTCCAAACGACCTAGCACACAAAGTTCCACACACGAACACAGGACCATGTGTCATATAGGCCTGCTAACTTCTGTTGACTTGACACGCCTAGCCGCTGACCGATACCAACACACCAGTAGAGTTATGTATTTAAACGTTCCATCCCAGGTAATCCAGTATTTCCCACCAGAACTGTCATTCTAAAGCATGAAAATTCAAGCCATACATTAAAGACATTGTATTTAACTTTCAGCAAATAGGTTTGCATCATTTGAAATGTTTTTTTCTGACATGCACTGAACTATAGGACCTTATGTAGACAGGTGTGCCTTAATCATGTAGAAACAGGATGCACCGGAGCTCAATTGAGGGTCTGAACATGTAAATAAGGGATAGTTTTTTCTTTGTCATTAATGGGGTAGTGTAGATTAAGAACAAGGCTGTAATGTGAAAGGGAAGGGGTTTGAATGCTTTTTAATGGGCAATCCATTACTTTTGCTTCCCTAAAAAGAAAAAAATCCCTCATCCCCCATGCTTTAGCTGAAATCACAACGCTAGCTGGCTATGGCATCAAAATGTTATTACCATGATTGAAGAGGTAACGGAGTCAGATTAGTGTCTTGGTAAAAAAATTAAGCCGTCCTGTAATTATGTTTTGTATTCTTGGAAAATGAAGTGCAATCTTCTGGTATGCGCAGCACTACTGCCAGAAAGTCAACCTGGACCCCTATCTGGGCCTGTGAAACCAGAATTAAGAGTTTAACATATTTCTTACATAGACCAAAGCATATATTTCACTGATTTATTAATACTGATGTGCTTAAATGACACTTAGAATTCATCATCTAGTTCCTGAGTTGGATAGTTTTTAAAAGGCGGCGGCAACTCCCTTACACTATCTGGAGGAGGAAAGGGCTCGTATCGCTGAAGTTCAGCTTTTGAAATGTAAAAAAGGTCATTTCCAATTGAGCCGAAATATGCAGCGTTGACCGTGAATGCAGTCTCTGCTAAAGCTGAATAGCTGTAGCTCTTCAGTGCTACAGATAGTCGAGCCCTACTTGATATGCAACAATTTAATGACATTGTCAAAAATAAAAATGTACAGATAAGAAATCGTGGATGACAGCGCAAACTGAGCAAAAGACATTTAAAAATGTGCGCCACCTTCTCTCGAATAAACATTGATGTACAATCTGTGCCAAACCATCAAAATTTCAACCTCTGCCAGTAATGAGAGAAATTAAATTATATGCAGTAAAATCATTTATTACATTTCAAAATAAGAATGGAACTGGCCAACTGCACACTTGGCCCATTACATTAAAGTAAGACCAATGAGGGCAATGAAATCATGGGTTTTAGGCTTACATCGGTTTTAACCATCCTCTTTGACAAGGTCGTAAGCAGCTGTTCAAGGTTCAAATAAAACCACTGTGTGCCGTCCAGGGAATTATGACAATATTCCCTTAGGAAAAATACCATGACAACCCTCAAAGGGATGCTGGATCAAGGGGTTGGAATAACAAGACCCATGTTGGTCATCTGATTCCTTTTGGGTCTGGAGGGACATGATTCCAGTCCATGATTTGGTGAAAAAGGCACTTAAGAAACCCAGAATGACAGTTGAACGGCTCAAGTGTGCAAAGTGCAACTAAATGGCCAAACGGAATATGCCCCATGTTAATTGTGTGTGACTCATATGGACGTATAAAAATAGACTATCTATGAATCTTACATGGTTGCAGGGCTTAACACGAATGTCCATTGAAGTGTACTTTAACGCAGACAATAGTTACAAATTAATTAAAATCCCATCTTAAAATGGAGAGGGGGGGGAATGATAAAACCAAAATAGGTCTCTGACATTAAGATACACACTTCCTAAACAGTAGAATGGGTGGAAGTGGGTGTGTGCAAAGTTCTCGTTTTCCCCGCAGACGGCGCATCATAATTGGCAAGTTTTGGTTTCCCCCATTTTCTTGTGTCCTCTCAAGAGTCAGTGTACTTGTCCTGTAGCTGCTTCCGTCTTGGTCCTTGGTTTGTGATGGACTTTAAAACCCAGAGAGATGCGGGGTTTAGGGGGGAAAGGGTGGGGAGGAAACCCCACAGCAGCACAGAGGCTTTGGTCCCAGGGAGATACGAGGAACGAGTCCTACATCGTCGCCACTTCTATCTGGACATACAGTTGCCGTACTCCAGCCTGTGGACAAGTACAATGGAGAAAACCAGTCACGATTTGCTTCAACACCTGTCACAACAGTGAAGATGGTTCATTTAATGTCTGACATTTCTGTGGCCTGTCATTACCTAGTACAGGTGTAATGTAATTCTAATGATAATGATGGTCTAGTGGTAATGGCAGAGCTCTTTGTTTCTCAAACCTTCCACCTGGACTTGAATAGACCGATTGTCTGTCCATAAACCATCGTTTAGGCTGCCGACCAGTTGGCGGTTATTTAAGTGATAATGCCCTCGAAGCCGGTGTTTGGAGGATGTGCCAATATATCGTCCAAACACCGGCTTCAAGGGCATTATCACTTTTATACAACGGGTTACCAACATGTTTTCATTAACATTATTTTATTCATCCAGCCACAAGATATAGTCCCAACACATCTATGGTTGCTACCCAAGCCCGCTGGTCATTTGTTCTATTGGTTCGGTTGTCAGAGACGTGACCAAGTCGTTCAGTCTTTGTTCTTTATCTATGGATGCGACCCAGTAGTCTGTTCTAAATGTTCCATTGCCATATTGGCTGGCAACGTTCTTATCCCTTGCTTGCTTGCTAGCTAGGCAACTACGGCTAACTTCCAGTCACGTCAAAAGAATAACAGTAGCTGTTTTCTAGTGACATTTATTTGGATACATCCATAACAATGAGCTAATGAGGCGCGATTTCACCTGGCATAGAAAATGTGCTCTCTCGTCAGGACACTGTTGTTCAAAGGAGCTAGCCAACAACACAATCACTTCAAACACTGAAGCTGTAAAGACTGCAAACTAGCTGCACTTCGTTTCATTTTTACCTTTTTTCAATTTACATTTCTTTGTTTATATATATCCATAAAAATGATGCCAGCTGATTCATGATTTTGACTGGCTGAGAAACGCTGTCTTCCCGTCCAGACCCCTACATGTTACTATGGGACAGCTGGAGATCGAATATTGAAACAATGTTGCAAATGTCAGACAGCAAGGTTTATACAAAACTCTGCTGTTGAAAACTAAATGTTAGTTTTAGAAATGTGAGAATGTCTAGATGGTTTTTAGTGGAGATCAAGTTTATATGGCTGGGCTGATGAGACAGTGAATTGCACAGTCAGATGGAACAGAGTAAATAGGCATCATCGATTTAGCCAGTGGTAACTTGTAGAATAGACAACTGGAATGCGCTTTTAACCAATCATTATTCAGGATTAGACCCACCCATTGCATAATAATTACACATGTTCCAATGTTAGTGATTTTGTGGTTTCCCATCAGCTGCAGGCTAATCAGTGTGTGTATTTGTAGGAGAATGACCGTCTGACATTACAAAAGGATGGGTTCCTCTCCTACCTGTGTGAAAATGTTGTGCGTTTGGCTTAGAATCCATTTGCTGTCAGCGTCAGGTGCAATTAGCAGCTTGACTGTGCCAATGTAGACATCTGTGCATAGGGTCCAGAAGTGAGGCTCCTGCAGATTGTACACACCCTGCAACTGCTGCACCTGCAAACACACACAGTTCACACCTAGATTTATATGACCATTTCCCCTTGTTAAACATTTAACATGTTCAGCATTGACGTGAGGGTATGGTTGAGGCATGGTTGTGCAGCACTTACCCTCTGGTAGCATTCTGGCAGGGCATTGTCCAGAGAGGGCGGAGTTCGCTGCATCAGAATCCCAATGGACTCCCTCAACAAAGGCACTACACTGTGGCACAGAGGGTAAGGGAGAAAAATAGCGTGACTTACTTCCCCAACGTTTTCCTGTCAACACTGGCAGACCCAGGGCCAAGGCATGCCACATCTGGCCAAAGTGATATTGTGCTTCTGGGGCACAAGTCACACTGAACAATATGAACCCTGGACAATGACAGCTTGCTTGGTTAGGCATGTAGGTGGTAGCCTAGGTACCAGTCTTTGGCTAATCCACTCCCTGTACTCCATGTCATGTGCCAAAGAAAATGTCCTTTCTGCCATCTTCAAATATGAACATTAATGAGCTCTAGAGCTCATAATCACAACGATTATGCAAATATTGGAACCGTCACTTTTTTTCTTCCCCCACACATTGCAATATATATATATATATATATATATATATATATATATATATATATATATATATATATATATATATATATATATATATATATATATATATATATATATATATATATATATATATATATATATATATATATATATATATATATATATATATATATATATATATATATATTTTTTTTTTAAAGAGAAATGCAATGGCTGCCGCAGTGCAATTTAGAAGTACCCCAAAAACCCGCGACCAATACATTTTCACCCGTTTTCAAAGTAGCCCAATTTACAGGAAAATTTCAGACGCATGGCCTTGAACACGATACTGAAAAGAGGTGAAATAACAATTCAAAAGAACATGTAAACCTGTTATTAAATAGAGAGCCAATGGCAATGTAGGACATGTGGGTTAAGCATGACATGCTAGTGAAATCTCCCCACATCTAAAACCATCAGAAGTCCCTCTGATTCAAAGGAGCATGAAAAACCTATTACAGTCAGCTACACTAGGATGGTTACCTTAAACAAAATGGTGTGGGTTTAGTAGACAGGGGAGGCCGAAACTACTCTACATTGTCATTTAAAAAATAATAATAAATGTAATAAAATGAATGAAACCGACAAGTAGCTACGTTTCTATCCAATTGGCGACAGATTTTTATGCGAATATTCAAAATTCTGCATTTCCCTTTGCTTACGGAAAACCGTATCAAGCGAAGGGTTTGAGCGCTGCGCGAGTGGAAATTTGAAATGGAAGTTCTGGAACTCCCTTGCATGCTTCGGTTATTGGGAAAAGTCCACAATGAAACGTTTGCATATGTTGACCATCAAGTGGCCTATTGATTTATGTCATTATAGGCTACCGTAGCCTACCATTTGATACAATAAAATGTTGAAATGACAAAATCTCTGGGGTTATTGCAAATCAATGTGCCACTTATGTAGCTTAACTGCAGCTAGCAAATATTTTGTAAATATCGTATGACTTCATTTTGTTGTTGTAGCGTTGTGTTATGCAATTATTAATGGCCAAGTTTAGTTAATTAAATTGGAAGTTATCAATTGTGATCATGGTCAAAGCTCTATAGCAATTGCTGATCAGCTGATAGAAAGCGTCAGCTTAGGCTACAGGTAAGAAATCAAATTAAAATTTAAAAAAGACAAGCATTGGCCTATTCAGTTCATATCCATATTATTAATATTTGATTCAACGATTGAAAAATGACACCATCCTCAGTAGCCTATTCCAGCAGGTTATTGGGCAACACAAGCACTTGTCCAGGCTACTGTAGACCATGTTTCTAGCTATGCAAAATAGAATTAATCATAAACCCAGATTTAGCCATTTGAAATGACAAGTCAATCGTGCAAATAGGCCATTTATAAAACGGGTTGTAGTCTTCACATCTGGCTCATAATGATGGCACAATTGCGATCCTCTGTCCAAATTTCATCACTCAAAACTCTCCTGTCGGATTTATATATAGTTATGCGAAAAGGGATTATTTAAAATGTTAGCAGTCAAACGAGTTAAAATGACATCCACTGGTGGAAAATGATCTGCCAAGTTTAATAAAGATAAATTATCTTCTCTCCCGGCTTATTCAAATTCCTTTTACATGACGTTAGCTCACAATAATTATTATATTGATGACAGAGTTTTGCTTCTTATGTTGATATTCCTTAATTCGCTCGATAACGTTATGGGGAAAGGATTTGTAGAAATATGACAACTCCTCTCGCTGTGCATCCATTTTTTGGGGCTAGTTTTTCAAGAACCTTGTGGGCAGATTGAGTGGTGATTGTGCTAGAAATTTGGGATAGACCTGGCAAACCCAGTCTTCACGTTGGTATCCGGTTGCTAAGAAACCGTATTTGCCCAGACAATCCTGTCAAAAGTTGCTAGCTCAGTGTAAATACATACTGCAATTAGAACCACAAAATATCTTATTTTGAGGCTTAAAATCTAAAACAACGTGCCTAGCTAACAGCTAAATGTTTGTTTTTGACTTTGTTAATTCTTTATCAATGACAAGGAGTGGCAAGCTTGCCAAAGGGATTGGTACTCAAGACTATGCAGGTAGGGCCATACCATACAGAATTGGAAGTCACAGAAGCTGCTTTCAGTGAGCAGGAATACTGCACTGCAGACCCTAGCTGGCTGCAGCCGAGACTACTAGCATAGTTGAACAATGACTTCATGAGGCTGGACAGTGCCACGTCAGCCATTCTTGATCCTTCCTTTTGTCTCCTCGCAACCATCTCGCGGCCACAGTTTTAAAAGAATCCCATTGCATGTCCCGCCTAACCCCTATACCAAAGCCACAAGGCCGACCACCACAGCATATGTGAGCCATCAGAGGGTTTGGCAGCTTTCCCCGTTCCCAAAACCCCACTCACTCCCCGTCATTATCCCTGAATCCCCTACACCCCACCAGAAGCCCCACTCAGTCCATGTCAACGTGGGCGAAACTTTCCCTTTGCTCTTCCTCCACGTCTACAGTCTTCCTTGCACTACATGCTAGTAGCACACTACACTAACCAGCTCGTCGGCATTCTTCTTCTACATTCTTCAGCGTTGCCTTTGAGTCTTAAGGGTCCGGTCGAAATGTAGCCAACGTTCCCCTACCGAACGTGTTAATATGAAATCAAAGACTTGATTATGGCCGACGGGAAAAGAGAACCTTTGAAGAAATTTTTAAAAAGTCACACATTGACTCCTTATTTATGACATGTATTCCACAATTATAACAGCCATGAACTTTTTGTTTTGACTGTCATTTTGTAATAACTTAAACGACAACCATTTTCTCAAAACGGTCTTTGAATTGAAGCTAAATAAACAAATGGGAAAGAGATTTGTTTACGTCGGTCTGTTCTTTAAGACAAGATTTTCCATGGGCTGCTTCTCAATACACTGATATCACCCTTCTGTATCTGCAGTGAAACGTGACAGCGCTAGAGCAGTGTTTGTCAGACCATGAGACATCACGAAAATGTCTGTAGTATCCAAACGGTTATGACCACTATTGAAAGGTGTCTCTCCCCATTTTGCTCTAGGAAACCCACAAGCCTCGTCTGAAAGTCCCTGGTACCAGTTTTTTTTTTTTTTTAAATGAATGGAAGTATATATGGAGATATTTTAGACATTTAAACTAAGGGGATAAATACATTTCCTGATCTTTCTTATATATCACAGACACGTCAAAACAAACTTCCTTTAGATGTTTTTTGAAACCATCTATTGTTCCATGTAGTGAATTTGTTAGCAATTTCCAAACGCCTGAAGGTACCACGTTCATCTGTACAAACAATAGTACGCAAGTATAAACACCATGGGACCACGCAGCCGCCATACCGCTCGGGAAGGAGACGCTTTCTGTCTTCTAGAGATGAACGTATTTTGGTGGGAAATGTGCAAATCAATCCCAGAACAGCAGCAAAGGACCTTGTGAAGATGCTGGAGGAAACAGGTACAAAAGTATCTATATCCACAGTGAAATGAGTCCTATATCAACATAACCTGAAAGGCCGCTCAGCAAGGAAGAAGCCACTGCTCCAAAACCGCCATAAAAAATCCAGACTACGGTTTGCAACTGCAAATGGGGACAAAGATCATACTTTTTGGAGAAATGTCCTCTGGTCTGATGAAACAAGAATAGAACTGTTTGGCCACAATGACCATCATTATGTTTGGAGGAAAAAGGGGGATGCTTGCAAGCTAAAGAGCAGCATCCCAACCATGAAGCACGGGGGTGGCAGCATCATGTTGTGGAGGCGCTTTGCTGCAGGAGGAACTGGTGCACTTCACAAAATAGATGGCATCATGAGGAAGTAAAATTGTGAATATATTGAAGCAACATCAAGACATCAGTCAGGAAGTTAAAGCTTGGTCGCAAATGGGTCTTCCAAATGGACAATGACCCAAAGCATACTTCCAAAGTTGTGGCAAAATGGCTTAAGGACAACAACGCCCTGACCTCAATTCTATAGAACATTTGTGGGCAAAACTGAAAAAGCATGTGCGAGCAAGGAAGCCTACAAACCTGACTTAGTTACACCAGCTCTGTCAGGAGGAATGGGCCCAACTTATTGTGGAAAGCTACCTGACACGTTGGACCCAAGTGAAAACATTTTAAAGGCAATACAACCAAATACTAATTGAGTGCATGTAAACTTCTGACCCACTGGGAATGTGATGAAATAAACAAAAGCTGAAATAAAATCACTAATCATTATTCTGACATTTCACATTCTTAAAATAAAGTGGTGATCCTAACTGACCCAAGACAGGGAATTTTTACTGGGATTAAATGTATTTGGCTAAGGTGTATGTAAACTTCAACTGTATATATAATTTTTTAGATACCTTAAAAAGGAGTCTTTCTATTCAAAATCAAATAGCTAAATAATCCTTGGTATGACCATCTTAAAACAATTCCATATGTTAGCTTAGAACCCCCCCAATCTAGAGGGTTAAACAGGGGGATTTTGATATGTTAAAATTCGATTTCCGCAGGGAAATGTAAGGCCAATGTCTAAAAATATTTGGTAATAAGTGGAAGGAAAGGCATCTTGTGAAATGCCAGTGACTTCCTCTTCCCCAGTTGACTAGTTACGATTATGAAGGTATGGGCAGCAATTAGAGAAGCTTTTATTTGTGCCAGCCTGACATTAACAGTAGCCAAATGAGGAGCCGTTAAGTGATCCATCCATTTCCTGACTGTTCAGCACTCCTGGCCAGTAAACGCTGTGGTAACACACTTAACAATTCAGCACACAGAAGCATTTTGTGTAATACGTGTGGTGTACTGAACCATGTACTGTATGCTACTGTGGAAGCAGCCAATAACCAACAGTATAGAATCTCAGAGTCAGGAGCTTGTGTCTTTGTTTTGCTCCCTGATTTGATTAATGAAAATATTGAATACATACTGGTAAATTATAGAAACATTCTATAATATTTTCCAGAATGCAATACTGTCTTCAATCACGAAGTTGCATTGAATCAAAAACCAACTAGTAGCTGAAGGATGGGACTAAAAACAAAATATAACTATTGTAAAATGTATAAGCTAGAAGTAAAAGCCTGTGTTGTTGTCCATTAGTTTACTTCATATGAATTCAACATTTTTATTAGGGATGCACAATATAGTCGATGAACATATCGGAATTGGTCGATATTAGCTAAAAATGCCAACATCGGTATCAGCCGATGTCTAGTTTAACGCCGATATGGAAAACCGATGTCAAATCTGACGTGCATACCTATATAACGTACAGGTACATGACATAATGACGCCACATAAAATGATGCGCTATGCGTGCAATACAGCATTCCTAAACTAGCCCATGTAAGCTGTGTGGATCGAGAGCGGTCATTTGAAAGTAACACAATTTCAGCGAGACGAAATCCATTAAAGCCAAGAATAGAATTCATTGCCCTTGACAATCAACTGTTTTGACGCCGACTGGTTGAGCACCGGTACACACTACCAAGTGATCTATTTTTCAGATGTTGCCCTACCGGAGTTACAGTAATACCGTCACTACTATTAGCTTCACGACATATACTATGGAACGCCGTTTGGGTCTTTGTGTGTCAAAAAAATATACTTAACCCTGTTGCCCAAAGCTAACGTTACAGCTATATAGTTAGCTAGCTAACTATAGCTACTGAAAACAGATGATGTCGTTTTGCTATGTTTTTGGGGAACAATATTGTTTGCATCCATGAGCGAGCTAGCTTTTTTTATGACCAGCACTGTAGGTGCGAGACAACTTTACCAGCATCATAGCATACGTATCGATGAAGCGTTTTCGCTCCTCCCTTGTACTTGACTGAAGAATTAAGACCACTAATTGGTAAGAAACTCCCCTCACCTGGTTGTCTCGGTCTTAATTGAAAAGAAAAAACCCCAGAAGACACTAGGCCCTCCATGGAATGCATTTGAGTCCCCCGATTTCGAGCTTTGAACCAAGACTCAAAGCGCCAATGTGTAACATCCCTGGTATTGGCATCTTGGAAACCAATTCGCCAAACCTTTTCTCACCAATTAGTGGACGTCTAACAAGTACAGGATCTTCAGCAAGGCACACAATAAATCAACCACTAAGTACTATCGATATAAGCAGTCATTCAATAACAGTAGCAAGAGCAGTATAGAGGCCTAAACCCCTCAGTCAAGGGTGATTTACCACCAAAAAAAAAAAGAATAAAGTGGGAACATCGCACTCACCAGGCAACCAATACTAAACAGTAGGCAACATTTGACTCATACTGACGTTACTGCATGATGAGGTTGAAGCAAATCCCATTTCTTCCCAATGGGGAAAATAATGCTCTTCCAATGAGGGGCTGCCAAAGTGTCAACACTGTTCTGGAATTCCCCAAGTTGTAAAGAGGGGGAGTCAGACCCACATTCTTCAAGGCCTTGGCGCGAACAGTCTTGGAGTTGAACAATGAAGCAAAACTATGGAAGCTCCACCACGACAAGACCAGAAGAAAATTAAGCCTACATCCACCCGTTCTGAATGAAAGCATATGTTCATCATGAGAACATCTAAAAAAGGACACAGACCTGCCATGGATAACATGGGTTGAGAAGTCAGAAAACCGTTTAAGATGGATACATAAATCTCAGACGCATGGCCTTGAACACGATACTGAAAAGAGGTGAAATAACAATTCAAAAGAACATGTAAACCTGTTATTAAATAGAGAGCCAATGGCAATGTAGGACATGTGGGTTAAGCATGACATGCTAGTGAAATCTCCCCACATCTAAAACCATCAGAAGTCCCTCTGATTCAAAGGAGCATGAAAAACCTATTATTACAGTCAGCTACACTAGGATGGTTACCTTAAACAAAATGGTGTGGGTTTAGTAGACAGGGGAGGCCGAAACTACTCTACATTGTCATTAAAAAATAATAAGAAATGTAATAAAATGAATGAAACTGACAAGTAGCTACGTTTCTATCCAATTGGCGACAGATTTTTATGCGAATATTAAAAATTCTGCATTAAAAATAAATAAACTCTTAAAATAAATTTGTTTTATCGCATTTTCAACTCTACCAATGGTTTTATCAAACTTGAACGATAATATAGCAAATTTGCCCAGTCTTGTTTTGACGCATGCTCTCGAGAAGTTCGCTGATAAAGTGGACAGGTTATATGATGAGATATGGATAAGAGCAATAATTGTATTTGCTAATTGGCAGCCAAGCACCGATCATCATCATTAATTTTACCAACAGGATCCCACCACGTCGAATGAACAAATGGCGTGTCGACATTTATGGAATTGTACAGACATGTCCTGTTTCCATCAGCCCTGTTGTGAAGTTTTTTTTTTACGCGTCAGGTAATTCATCTGCATTAGATAGTTGGATGAAAACCTGGTTATTGTCAAGAATTGCCGAAAGTAGTGTCAACTTTCTGCCCTTTCCATCTTTCAACTCAAGGAAACGTGACAGCATTAAAGAGGGTACACTGAAAACACAAGGCCCTCCCCATCAGAAAAGGGAGGGCTTTCACAGTGGTTATGTGGAGGAAGGGCTCATTACCTAACCTCAAGCCCTCACCTTCATTACCAGCCAACACGATGGCTCTTCTGCCAAGTCTAGTTCATGAAAGGCAATACCTCAAGGGAATGATGTAACAGAGGTCAAAGGTAAGAGTACACTATGACTAATTATGTACGAGTTTGGAAGTGATGAATTGTATTTATTTTTTTATTTTTTTAAATGCTTCAACGTCAAGCCTTCAATAATTGGGTCAAAATAAACAGCATTCAAGTTAACGCATAGCACTCACCCGTTATATGTAATCAATGTACTTTTGTATGGCACCTGGGTATGTACTGTTCAAACATCTAACAATGAGTTGCCACACTAAAGCCAATTCATCTTAGCACACCGTCGTCTCTAACATCCTTCCAATAGTTATCCTCATTTCAAATGAGCCAAATCACTGTCCCAAAAGGCCTTGATTAGTACTCGTATTTACATAGTGTCCTAATTTATTCACGCCTACCTTATCTGGTTTCCAGGCTTTCACCTGGGAGTCATTACCCAGCCTTTTCCTCCAGCAGGGAGGGAGGAGCCTCAGCCGGGCTCTTGGTCCCAGCAGCAGAGTCCCACATAAGGCCACAGCTAACCCACAGCCCCACAGAGAGAGCCAAGGGGCCCGCAGGGGCCTCTAACCACCTCTCTCCACTCTCTAATCACAGGCTGCACAGACTGTTCCATCTGTCCACAGCCAACCCAGATATTCCCCCTTTGGTGCGAGGCCAGCAGCCACCAGGCCTTGACCGAGGCACACAAAGAAACACACTGGGACGGCCCAAGGCAAACACACACGTGCAAAGGGTCTGTGCTTGGTTCTGTAGTTTTTGCAAGCTGCAAAGGTTTCTTCCAAGTATGGCTGTTCAGGGAGGATGGGAAAACTGCACCCCCCCCCCCCCTTAATAGTCCTCCTGCCTCCAAATGTGGTCAATGTCAGCAAAATAAAATAAAACAAAACATGGTCAACCAGCTGAGGTTCAGGGAGCACACACACTGACTTCCATTTCTCCAAACAACCTACTGTCCTTCTGCCGGTCCAATAACAGAGATAGAACTACGGTCCATTTCACTGGGTAATCAAATAGAAAAATTATATCTGTAGGCCAATATTGTTTGAATCTTGAATCCCACAAATGGATGATGGCAATTCCAGAACGGTGGGGAATATACTTCAAGTAATTACACAACTCTTTCATTTAGCGTTGTTCTGGAATAAATCCAGCACTCATTGCAGTGCTAAAGGTTTTTATCAAGATATCACAATACGAGGTCCCAAAATAACTTCACACAGAACTTACTAACAGGAAGGTGATTACACTCAAAACAAAAACAAATATTCACGACAAAAACAACACGCATCAAGGCCCGTGGAAATTAATCTCCGATCCCGCACAACCATCTGGGTGGGGTCCAACAAAATGTCCACAAAGGGGAAATGTTTTCCAATCCCTGTTTGACTACTCTCTCGCTCTCCATTTTTTCCCTGTCCAGCCGCTTAACAAAAACAAGAAGTACAAACATTCTGAAAATAATAGCCAAATACCAGCCGCGGATTAGGTGGTTTTACAACGTTGGAGGTTAGTTGTATGTTTTTCGCTACTTATTTTGGGGCTCACATCTGCTTCATTATTTTATTTGCTCCTCTCCCTCTTCATTCTTCCCTCACTTGTTCCATTTCGCACCTGTATTGAAATGGCTCTTTTACGAGCCTCGCTCGGTTCCAAGATGGAATGCAACATGCTGTAGAATAAGCCTAGGTGGGTTCGTTTGTTCTCATTGTCCAACATGTGAACTGTTAATTTCTTTGCCTTTCAGATGGCTATCGAGAAAAACTTGAGGAAAAATGCTTAAGTCTCAAGGACAAAACCCCACTCAGGCAGATCAAGAAAAGGGGGAGAAAGCCACACTAAAAAGGATGGCTTTGTTCACACATATTTAAAACGGAACCGTCACAGATCACGACCACATTCCAGAGAGGAGGAAAGAAAAGGCTCAAAGACAGAGATGGCGAACAAGTTTACCAGAGAGGCTTTACTCACTGAGTTTACATTTGCATAATGGGGCCCTCTCCCCAACCACTTTGTCACTACTGTACGACTAACAGAGGACAGTGAAGAATTGAGAAAAACATGAGCAGGAGAGCCACTAAGAACTAAATACCAGTTTAAGTTTACTGGTTGCTGAAACTTCCTGAAGCTTGACGTAAATCATGAGCATATTTACTAAAGCTCCCTAAGTCAGATGTAGGCTACACAGAACATTCAAATCAATGCTGGGCATTATTTAGTGTAGAGAGCATGACTCTTACACTGCATAAAAAGTCTACTTGGCAACATCTTGGCAGTAAACGTTTGAAGAATGCTACAAAGCAGGACGGAGCATGATTTCTGGGATGCCATATGTTCTGGGAGCCACAAAGACTCCACCCCACTGTACATGTCCTGTAATTCTGCACTTTACAGTGGTGTTGGCAGCGTTTGAGAAAGATTAACAGTGGCCAATTTGAAGTGGTGAGACAACATGCCCGAATGCATGCTTGCCTTCTCTGTCGTTTCATCTTGTTCTGCAGCACCAGGAGAAGTGGGTCTACGGTGGAGACTGACCCACCCTTAAAGACATTTAGCTGAATAGCAGAATACCAATACTCATCATCATGGGAGAAGCCAGTGTGCAATATTCCCTGGGTTCAGCACTACATGTGGAGCGTTCAATAGATGGGGATTCTTGTGAAATTGCTCTGGTGTTCGGTTGTTATGTTGGCAAGGCAAAAACAAAGTGAGGTAAAAAAATATCTATTGGGGTGCTTAATGAAGTGGCTGCACCAGTGCAGAAATCAAACAAAGGCAATAATGCCTAAAAAGAGAAGTACATTACTGTTTTGAGCTTACTTTGAAGGCATTTTAAATCCATCCTGAAAACAACAGTTCCAAATTGTACTGGTGAAAAATACACAGTAAATCTAGCCCTGAGTGTGTGTGTGTGTGTGTGTGGTACTTTCCTGCAGCAGTGTGACGATGGCCTTCAAGTTTCTCGCTTGCGGGAATATTTGTAGAAATTAGTGTGTGGCCTGTTGGGAATCGTACTACTGTGCGAGGTCAACTGACCTGACTCCGATCAGAATGGAGATGCACATGGAGCAGATGGGGTCAGCGATCATCAGGTCATACTTCTGCATCAGGAGCGCTGAGATGATCACTCCCACACTGCCCAGAGTGTCAGCTACGATATGTAAAAACACCCCTGTAAAACAACATGGGCTGTCTTAAGTATTTCATATCATCCTCATCTACAAATAATTTGTCCCGCAGCAAAACACAATATAGATATATATATATATATATATATATATATATATATATAGTACCAGTCAAAAGTTTACGAACACCTACTCATTCAAGGGTTTTCCTTTAATTTTACTATTTTCTACATTGTAGAATAAGTGAAGACAGCAAAACTATGAAATAACACACATATGGAATCCTGTAGTAACCAAAACAAGTGTTAAACAAATCCAAATGTTTTATTTGAAATTCTTCAAAGTAGCCAACCTTTGCCTTGATGACAGCTTTGCACACTCTTGGCATTCTCTCAACCAGCTTCATGAGCTAGTCACCTGGAATGCATTTCAACTAACAGGTGTGCCTTGTTAAGTACATTTGTGGAATTTCTCTCCTTCTTAATGTGTTTGAGCCAATCAGTTATGCTGTAACAAGGTAGGGGTGGTACACAGAAGATAGCCCTATTTGGTAAAAGACCAAGTCCATATTATTGCAAGGACAGTTCAAATAAGCAAAGATAAAAATGACAGTCCATCATTACTTTAAGGTCAGTCAATCGGGAAAGTTTTTGCGACTACACTTGAAATTATCAAGCGCTATGATGAAACTGGCTCTCATGAGGACCGCCACAGGAAAGGAAGACCCAGAGTTTCCTCTGCTGCAGAGGATAAGTTACCAGCCTCAGACATTTCAGCCCAAATAAATGCTTCAGAGTTTAAATAAGACACATCAACAGTACAGAGGAGACTACGTGAATCAGGCAGAGTGAAGGAAAACAAGTGCTCAGCATATGTGGGAACTACAAGACTGTTGGAAAAGCATTCCAGGTGAAGAGTGCCAAGAGTGTGCAAAGCTGTCATCAAGGCAACGGGTGATTACTTTGAGGAATCTCAAATATATTTAGATTTTTGGGGTTTCTACATGGTTCCATAGGTGTCATTTCATATAGTTGGTCTTCACTATTATTCTACAACGCAGAAAATAGTAAAAATAAACAGTCAAGGCCATGACTAGTATCAGAACAGTATCAGTATATAGAACAGTATATACAGTATCAGAACATTTAAATAGTGGGCAATTACCATTTTTTTTATAACTCCATTTTATCCACTTTTGTTTAGTCCTTCAATTGAAATGCAACATGAATGGAATTCCATTTTGGAGTTTGGCTGGGGTTAGCCTTCGGAAGTTGAGAACTTTTGTGAACTATTGTGTAACACATTCATTGTAGCACAAAATACATTTAAAAAAAAGAGGAAAAAGGCATTTACCAGGTATTTAAAGGAGCACGTCAATAAGAAAAAAATATAATTTGCTACTGTGCCTATAACCTATAATTTGACAAAAGAAATACCAACCAACCTCCTGGGTTCTAGGTTCATAACAATGCCACCCAAAGAAGAGGAAAGGTCCTCAATCAATGGCCAAAAGGGAACAGTGGTTAAGTCACCTTTTGCACTGTCAGCTCCCCCTTCCCCTCTCCTATCCACCTCCTCCATTCTCCAGAGCCCCCTACGCCACCCCAACTTCTGTGTGGGCCCAGTGTTTCCCCTGAGCAGGCCTCCCAAAAGGCCCAGTCGCTCTCCCTCTCTTCATTGCTCTCTATGTGCCGGGTGAAAGGGACAAACTACTTTATCCTTTCAGCCCTTTCCCACAGAAGCCTGGACAAAGGAGTTTAGTGACAGTGCTCCTGGACTCTTTCTCAGATGTAATGGTGCCTTGACATTTCCCCACCAAATTCAAGTTACCAGACCCTTAAAATCTCACACCATTTCAAAGGTTTTTTTGCAGAGATGTTGGAAATACTGTCAAACAGATAGTAGGACTATGTCAAGGCAGCCGTACCCTATCATCTATGCATAACCCCCCCACAGTATTCTTCCCTTGAACTGAATGAAAATGTATCCCTACAATCTCACATACATTATAGCCCATTAAGGAGGTGTCGAATGGTAGTTTACCAAGTCTGACGTGAGGAAATATTTTAAGAAGATCAAAATAGTTTGTGCACAGTCCACATACAGTGCATTCGGAAAGTATTCAGACCCCTTGACTTTACACATTTTGTTAAGGACCAGCCTTATTCTAAAATGGATTACATATCCATTATTCTCAGAAATAATTATTCATGGATTATTCTCAGAAATCTACACACAATACCCCATAATGACAAAGCAAAAAACATGTTTAGATTTTTTTTTACAAATGTATAAAAAACAGAAATACCTTATTTACATAAGTATTCAGATCCTTTTCTATGATACTCGAAATTGAGCTCAAGTGCATCCTGCTTCCATTTGATTGGAGTCCACCTGTGGTAAATTCAATTGATTGGACATCATTTGGAAAGGCACAGAGATGACAGTGATTGTCAGTGCATAAACCAAGCCATGAGTTAGAAGGAATTGTCCGTAGAGCTCTGAGACAGGATTGTGTCAAGGCACAGATCTGGGGATGGGTACCAAAACATTTATGCAGCATTGAAGGTCCGCAAGAACATAGTGGCCTCCATCATTCTTAAATGGAAGAGGTTTGGAACCACCAAGACTCTTCCTAGAGCTGGCCGCCCGGCCAAACTGAGCAACAGGGCGGGAGAGAATGGCTTGGTAAGGGAGGTGACCAAGAACCCGATGGTCACTCTGACAGAGCTCTAGAGTTCTTCTGTGGAGATGGGAGAACCTTCCAGAAGGACAACCATCTCTGCAGCACTTTATGGCCTTTATGGTAGAGTGGCCAGACGGAAGCCACTCCTCAGTAAGACAGCCCACTTGGAGTTTGGCAAAAAGGCACCTCTTTGGCCTGAATGCCAAGCGTGACGTCTGGAGTAAACCTGGCACCACCCCTACGGTGAAGCATGGTGGTGGCAGCGTCATGCTGTGGGGATGTTTTTCAGCGGCAGGGACTGAGACACTAGTCAGGATCGAAGTAAAGATGAACGGAGCAAAGTACAAAGAGATCCTAGATGAAAACCTGCTCCAGAGCGCTCGGGACCTCAGACTGAGGTGAAGATTCACCTTACAACAGGACAGCGACCCTAAGCACAAAGCCAAAACACATGAGGATCTGCAGAGAAGAATGGTACAAACTCCCCAAATACAGGTGTGCCAAGCTTGTAGCGTCATACCCAAGAAGACTCGAGGCTGTAATCGCTGCCAAAGGTGCTTCAACAAAGTGCTGAGTAAAGAGTCTGAATACTTATGTTAATGGATTATAAAAAATAAAAAAATTATAAACACAAATAAACTGTTTTTACTTTGTCATTATGGGATAGTGTGTACAAATTGATGAGGGAAAATATATATTTTTAAATCAATTTTAGAATAAGGCTGTAAGGTGAACAAAGACGAGTAAAAAGCTGCATCAAATTAGTCAAGTCATTTCAATGTTCAGTACCTTGCAAAATCTGTTTGCTGGAGCCCTTCCCTGGCGTGTGCAGTTCATCTGAAATAAAATACAATTCATGCATTAATTAAATACAGCAGACAATTAGTATTGACTATAGAAAACAGGGTAAACCACAAATGAGATTTACAACAGCCTTTCAACTACCTGGATAGGTTAATCTAGACTTCTGCTGGGACACAACGAAAGGGGAGTGAAGTGTTGCCACATATGCTTAAAGCTCCAGCTCACATATCAAGTTCTAGCAAATACTAAATTGTGTGAATAGCAATAGACAACAGTAGAGCGAACAGTCAAGAATTGCATAGTGAACATTCAGGCCTAATAAACTAATCCCCCTGCCCCGACATCAATGAGTCCCCTTGAGCAGACAGCATCAGCAGTGTGGCAATAGCGCCACCTAGTGTTTTAGGCAAGGTGGAATTTTGCACATTTGGGCAACTTATCCAGTGTGTGCAGAGCTTTAAAAAAATATATATATATATATTTTTTTTTTAAAAGGCATCAACACAGACCCAGCTAGGAATTGATTTGGGATTGGACTGCTAAAGCAAACACACAGAAGCAGAAAACAAATTTAAAATGGGCTTCAATAAAATCACCAACAACTGTGACAAAAAAACAATTTTTGGGAAATTGTTGCCAGTTGCCACAAATCATACACTGCACATTCACTCTCCTCAAATGGTTTTGCGTATTTACCTAAATGAAGATTTTAAAACATTGGATGCCACTGAAATAACTACCAATTCTAGAACAAAAGTATTCTCTCATACTGCATTACAGGCATTTGGTTCTGTGCTAGGAAGTGCTGTTGCCTTACCATGGCAGTGGGGCTCCTTGTGGGAGTGGCTGTGCCCATGTCCGTGGCTGTGCCCTCCGTGGCTGTGCCCGTGTCCATCTCCATGGCTGTGCTCGTGCCCATCTCCATGTTTGGACTCGTGCCCATGACCCCCATGGCTGTGTCCGTGACCTGCATTGCCATTGAACAGAGAGTGGCTGTGGCTGTGACCTGCAAAAGACCGTAAAACACACATTACACCTACAAATACATTTGTGTTGTCAGTTCCATTGAACATAAAAAGGCGAATGACTAATAATTTGGTCTTGGTGTTTAGGGTCTATTAGGGGGTGCGCCCTACTTGAGGAATGTGTTCTGTAAAAAGCACTCAATGTTTGGAGAGGTGCCGACTATGGGAAAGTACAGTGGGAAAGTATTCCGACGCCTTGACTTTTCACATTGTTACGTTACAGCCTCTTTTTTTAATTTTTTATTCCTCAATCTACACACAATACCCCATAAAGACAAAGCATAAACAGGTTTTTAGAAATATTTGCAAAATACAAAACTGAATTATCACACACACATATCCAGACCCCTTTACTCAGTACTTTGAAGCACCTTTGGCAGCGATAACAGCCGTGAGTAGGACGGTATACGCTTGGCACACCTGTACTTGGGGAGTTTCTCCCATTCTTTCTCCACAGACCCTCTCAAGCTCTGCCAGGTTGGATGAGGCACAGATATTTTCTCTCCAGAGATGTTTGATCGGGCTCTGGCTCGGCCACTCAAGGACATTGAGACTTGTCCTGAAGCCACTCCTGTGTTGTCTTGGCTGTGTGTCGCACCAGCCTGAGGTCCTGAGCACTTTGGAGCAGGTTTTCATCAAAGATCTCAGTACTTTGCTCCGTTCATCTTTCCCTCGATCCTGACTGATCTCCCAGTCCCTGCTGCTGAAAAACATCCCCACAGCATGATGCTGCCACCACCATGCTTCACCCTAGTGATGGTGCCAGGTTTCCTCCAGATGTGATGCTTGGGTATTCAGGCCAATCAGGTCAATCTTGGTTTCATCAGACCAGTGAAGCTTGTTTCTCATGGTCAGAGTCCTTTATTAGGTGCTTTCTGGTAAACTCCAAGCGGGCTGTCATGTGCCTATTACTGAGGAGTGGCTTCCGTCTGCCCAGTCTACCATTAAGGCCTGATTAGTGGAGTGCTGCAGAGATGGTTGTCCTTCTGGAAGGTTCTCCCATCTCCAGAGGAACCCTGGAGCTCTGTCAGAGTGACCATCGGGTTCTGGTCACCTCACTGACCAAGGCCCTTCTCCCCAGATTGCTCAGTTTGGCCGTACGGCCAGCTCTAGGAAGAGTCTTGGTGGTTCCAAACTTCTCCATTTAAAAAAGATGGAGGCCACTGTGTTCTTGGGGACCTTCAATTGTGCAAACATTTTTTGGTACCCTTCCCCAGATCTGTGCCTCGACACAATCCTGTCTCAGAGCTCTATGGACAACTCCTTTGGCCTCATGGCTTGGTTTTTGTGCTGACATGAACTGTCAACTTATATAGACAGGTGTATGCCTTTCCAAAACATGTTCAATCAATTGAATTTACCACGTGTACTCCAAATCAAGTTGTAGAAACATCTCAACCATGATCAATGGAAACAGGATGAGCTCAATTTCAAGTCTCATAGCAAAGGGTATGAATACTTAAGTAAATAATGTTTCGTTTTATTTAATTTTTTATAAATTAACTAAAAACAAATCTAAAAACCTGTTTTTGCTTTGTTTTGTGGTATTGTGTGTAGATTGATGACAAACTTTTTTTTATTGAATCTATTTTAGATTAAGGCTGTAACGTAAGAATGTGGAAAAAGGGAAGGGGTCTGAACACTTTCCAAATGCACTGTATAATTTCTAAAAAAATAAAGTTGCACACTTTGTCCCCACCAATTTAATGGGTAAACCTTAACCGTTAGGTTTACCCATTCAATTGTTGAGAGCATATATAGCTAATCAAACTGACCAAAGCCACACTATAGGCAGAGCAGAGTCAATCTCCCCTGACAGACAGAAGAGCAAACCACGAAAGGTGGAGCTGAGGTGAGCACAAGCAGCAGCAATGACGTTTGCAGAATGGTGAACTAAATTAAACGGCCATTGCAGAGGAGTGTTTGTCATCTTCGACTGGATGCGAAGCTCAGCAGACTGAGCTGCATATCATGTGCTGCAGCTTTAAGTCGGGTGCAGGTAGTGCGACTCAATTTCCTGCCATAACTAAACTCAGTAAAAAATAAATAATTAAAAACACGTCACTTTCTTAGGACCCTGATAATTCATAAAAATCCAAATAACTTCACAGATCTCTATTGTAAAGGGTTTAAACACTGTTTCGCATGCTTGTTCAATGAACCATAACAATTAATGAACATGCACCTGTGGAACGGTCGTTAAGACACTAACAGCTTACAGACGGTAGGCAATTAAGGTCACAGTTATGAAAACATAGGACACTAAAGAGATGTGGCCAGGGCAATAAATTGCAATGTCTGTACAGTGAGACACCTAATACAGCGCTACAGTGAGATGGGATGGACAGCTGATCGTCCTCGCAGTGGCAGACCATGTGTAACACCTGCACAGGATCGGTACATCCGAACATCACACCTGCAGGACAGGTACAGGATGGCAACAACAACTGCCAGAGTTACACCAGGAACACAATCCCTCCATCAGTGTTCAGACTGCCCGCAATAGGCTGAGAGAGGCTGGACTGAGGGCTTGTACGCCTGTTGTAAGGCAGGTCCTCAGACGTCATCAGCAACAACATCGCCTATGGGCACAAACCCACTGTCGCTGGACCAGACAGGACTGTCTCACCGGGGGTGAGGGTCGGATTCCCGTTTATCGTTGAAGGAATGAGCGTTACACCGAGTCCTGTACTCTGGAGTGGGATCGATTTGGAGGTGGATTGTCCGTCAAGGTCTGGGACGGTGTGTCACAGCATCATCGGACTGAGCTTGTTGTCATTGCAAGTAATCTCAACGCTGTGCGTTACAGGGAATACATCCTCCTCCCTCATGTGGTACCCTTCCTGCAGGCTCATCCTTACATGACCCTCCAGCATGACAATACCACCAGCCATATTCCTCGTTCTGTGCGTGATTTCCTGCAAGACAGGAATGTCTGTTCTGCCATGGCCAGCGAAGAGCCCGGATCGCAACCCTATTGAGCACGTCTGGGACCTGTTGGATCGGAGGGTGAGGGCTAGGGCCATTCCCCCCAGAAATGTTCGGGAACTTGCAGGTGCCTTGGTAGAAGAGTGGGGTAACATCTCACAGCAAGAACCTGCAAATCTGGTGCAGTTCATGAGGAGGAGATGCACTGCAGTACTTAATGCAGCTGGTGGCCACACCAGATGCCGACTGTTACTTTTGATTTTGACCCCCCTTTGTTCAGGGACACATTATTCCATTTCTATTAGTCACATGTCTGTGGAACTTGTTCAGGTTATGTCTCAGTTATTTAATCTAGTTATGTTCATACAAATATTTACACATGTTAAGTTTGGAGAAAATAAACGCAGTTGACAGTGAGAGGACGTCTCTTTTTTTGCTGAGTTTAGTATCGCGCCACATATGAGGCAAGCTATTAGAGTGTTTGAAAAGTGTACAGTGACTGGTGACTTAAGAGCAGAAAGGGGTTAGGCAGTGTGCCTGAGGGAATTTGAGAGAACAACTTGGGGGACCACCAAGTAAAGGAACTTTAGGGGACACAAGTGAAGGGTGCATGAGTTGAATCAACTCATGGCTCCACCCCAACACTATATGCTTTTAGGCCTAGCATAGAAGCAGTACAGGGACTATCAGGAAAGCGTGGAGTGACCACTTGCGAGAGAATGAAGATGAGGAAAACATGGAGTGATATGGTAGATGTGTAAAGTGACTACGGGGAGAGAGAGAGCGCGTGCGATGTCCTCATCTTACCTTCATCCCCTCCGTGAGAGTGGCCGTGGCCCCCGTGCTGGAACACAAAGATGCCCACCAGGTTCACCAGCAGCCCAGCGACAGACACGGGGAGCAGACGATCGTGATTCACGTGTGGCGGCTCCAAAAACCTCTGTCAGATGCAGCAGGAGACAAGACCAGTCAAATCAACATCGTTATTGAGAATTGGCCATCTTAAATAAAATGTGACAATATTGTTGAATCACAGGTGCTTAGACAATATAAGACAAGGCCTATCAAAATCATTCAAATCAATGTTCTTTTCAATATGTGAAATACTCCTAATCAAACCCATTGTGTTCTGAGGCATACCTCTACGCCTTCTGAGAAAATGAAGAAGGCGGTGAAGATGAGGAACAGGCCATTCACAAACCCTGCCAACACCTCCGCCCTCACATATCTGAAAACAGAAAGGGAAGTACAGTACACACAGGTCAACAAGAGGCTAATCAATGTGACTTAAAAACAGCGGGAGCTATTTCAGTGCCAACAGAAATTGTATTTGAATTCCATAATTTTGTATTAGGATATTGAATTTGAATGTAATATTTTTTTAAAACGTGTAATGCACAAATGAAATCATTTCATTCATAAATTGATAGTATTTGATTTGAAACTGAAATGAATTATTGCAGAGTTAAATGTAATTGAATATTCAAATTCAATATTTATATATTCAGTTTCAATATGGTAGATATTGCATTAATTGTGTATCAAGTTCACAAACTATAATTTCAAGTTAATCAGATTCAAAACCAGAGAGAACATCCTGGTACCTTGCCAACCAGGAAAGGCAGAGGAGAACAGAGGATTAAACTCTACAGTAAACAGGAGCTTCTGGTGGTTTCTAAAGCCAATGTGGCATGTTGAATACATTTTCTGCCTATGAATTTGGCGCTAACGTCCCAACTATTTTGGCTAATGGTTCACAAAAAAAATAAGATAGATAACTGTTACACTCCCTATCGTCAAACATCTCATTCCATAATCATGGGCATTAATATGGAGTTGGTCCCCCTTTTGCTGCCATAGCAGCCTCCACTTTTCT
The DNA here is from genome assembly GCF_057628025.1 of Oncorhynchus mykiss. Taxonomy (NCBI): domain Eukaryota; kingdom Metazoa; phylum Chordata; class Actinopteri; order Salmoniformes; family Salmonidae; genus Oncorhynchus; species Oncorhynchus mykiss. The sequence goes on from NC_143026.1 coordinate 58,401,827, forward strand.
GGGAAGGCTTTCCACTAGATGTTGGAACATTGGTCTGGGGACTTGCTTCCATTCAGCCACAAGAGCATCAGTGAGGTTGGGTACTGATGTTGGGGGATTAGGCCTGGCTCGCAGTCGGCGTTCCAATTCATCCCAAAGGTCTTTGATGGGGTTGAGGTCAGGGATCAGTTCAGGCCAGTCAAGTTCTTCCACATCGATCTCGACAAACCATTTCTGTATGGACCTTGCTTTGCACACAGGGGCATTGTCATGCTGAAACAGGAAAGGGCCTTCCCCAAACTGGTGCAACAATGTTTGAAGCACAAAATGTCATTGTATGCTGTAGCTCTAAGATTTCCCGATTTCCTAGCCCGAACCATGAAATACAGCCCCAGACCATGATTCATCCACCAAACTTTACAGTATGCACTATGCAGTCGGGCAGAGAGTGTTCTCCTGGCATCCACCAAACCCAGATTTGTCTGTCGGACTGCCAGACGGTAAAGCGTGATTCATCACTCCAGAGAATGCATTTCCACAATGGAAACCCATTTCATGAAGCTCCCGACGAACAGTTCTTGTGCCGACGTTGCTTCCAGAGGCAGTTTGGAACTCGGTAGTGAGCGTTGAAACCTGAGGAAAGACTATTTTTACATGCTAAGCGCTTCAGTGAGTTTGTGTGCCCTACCACTTCGCGGCTGAGCAGTTGTTGCTCCTAGACGCTTCCACTTCACAATAACAGCACAGTTGACCGGGGCAGTTCTAGCAGGGCAGAAATTTCACAGGCCAATGTTTTTCTATGGAGATTGCATGGCTGTGTGATTTTATACACCCATCAGCAACATGTGGCTGAAATAGCCAAATCTACAAATTTGAAGTGGTGTCCACATCCTTCGCATATATCGTGTAGATTTAAGTCTCCATCAAGGGTCATCATTATATGTGACTGACTGGGTTAAGACTGTTGGCCTGCTGAACTAAAGCCTAGGCATTAGTCCTGTGACTTGGATGGTCTCTTCAAGGAAGTCAAAGGGGGGTGAAGTGTAACACAAGTGGTTCGGTGACAACGCTCATGTGATGAGTGACTTGTCTGAGACCTGAAAAGTTGCATTGTCTGGCGCTCAGGATACCTGGGCCAGAACCCCATTAGTAAAACAAGTCTTCAGGTCTCAGGCAAGGTTGCTCATCACATGCATAGATCACCAAACCACCTCTGTTGCAATCATTAAAATGGAGGGCACAGATCCTTATGCCGCCGTTTGCCACGGAAAATGGTAGGCCTGATTTCGAACCCAGACAGTTTGGTGCCGTGATCTCTGAATAGGAGGTCAAAGGGCGGTGAAATGTGACCGAGGTGGTCCGATGAACCACGCTCTTTTGAGGAGTAACCTTGCTGCAGACATGTGTTAGCTTCCTGAGTTCCTCCCCATGGGCTTTATCTAAGTGGATCGGCACAGTCTTGTGACATATAGGAGACATGGTTCAAACCCAGTCAGTCACAAGAGCAAAATGAAATAGGACGTAGAAAGGCTATGACAGGGTTATTTAAATATATTCTTATGGAGGTCCAACTTGTGGCACGTCCTTCTAACGTGTCCTACGCGGCCTGTGATCAGCATCCATGTCCAATGCGCGTCCATGTCCAAGAGCGTTAGCTTCAGGAATGGGGTCATAATAGCTTATAGCCAAAACGGTTCAAACATTAGAGGCAAATTCATTGGAAAAAAATATTCAACATGCAACATTGGCTTCAGAAACTTTACCACAGACAGAGGAGAACAGATAGCTTTTGACTACCTTTCCTGTCTGGAAAAGTACCAGGCTTACATCTCTGGTTTTTTAATCTGAATTTAGAGAACTGAAAGCCTCCGAGAAGCTGAATATATTAAATATTGATCAACTTGAAATTATAGTTTGTAAACTTGATACACAGACAATGAATTCAATATCTACCATATTGTAACTGAAAATAAAAAAAATCAATTCAATTTGACATTCTATTGAACATTCAATGCAATATTCATTCAATTCAGTATCAAATCATGAAATACAAGGTCAATTAGGACTTCAACGATTCCATTTGTGCATTACAAATTCAAAATCCTAATTCAGAATTATAGAACCTAAATACAATTTCAGTTTGAACTGAAATCACTCCATACAGGTGCAACACCTTTGCTACATTAGTAGCAATACACACATCCAAATATGTACTAAAGGTGCAGATTTTTGCAATCACCAGCAGGATTGGCAACCCTGGATATCAATAAAGGCATAAGATCAAAAATACAGGTAATCATGCACGCTTGGTAAGACGTCACAAACTTCAAAATGTAAACATTAGCAGAGACTCCTTAGCAGTGCTGGAGGCGGCGTTACCTTTGCTAGTGAAGCTACAGTCTACATTGACTGCATACGTACCCATATGAGAATGAGTCATTCGACCTCCACCTGGAAATCACAGAGGCTGCAAGTCCGGCTAAAAGTGCAGTGCAGTCAAAGAACATGTGAAAGGAATCTGATATCAAACCTAAACTGAGAGCATATACACACACACACAACAACAACAAAAAACTTGTTAGACTGGACTGTCTCCCGCACCAGATATCCTCCCCAAGCTTTGCAATTGCCGTGGGTAAAAGTTACACTAAAACAAAGTTTTTTTAATGAATGACTAAGTTATGGCTGATAGAACTAATATGTGCAGTAATGTTTTAATTGGCTAGTTACTTGTCTATGGGAACACATGGATTTTATAACAGTGACATTTTAACCCCAGCAGCTGGTTCCAGGCAACAATTTGAACACATGTTGCAGATAGGATGTCCTGGCAGAAATCCATGCATAAAATACAGCTATCAAGATGGATAGCCATTTCAAAACACATAACCAGGGAATAACATGTGTCTAGCTAGATGTTATAATGTAGTTTGTGGTGCAGTCCCACTGATGGGCGCCAGTGCAAGCAACGGGCATTGTTGGTACAACGCTTGCTTAGACATACGTGGCACATCCTGATATAAGAGTTGCGTTTTTTAGGCTTTTCCCGTCGAATGATACGGAACTTACCTGTTACTCCATATGCCGTACGATAATTCAACAAAAGCAAATGACAGATTCAGACAGAGAAAGAAAAACAAATTGCGTGATGTTTTATCAGATAGGATTGATCTGGGGGAAAAAAAAGAAATTTCACTGAGTTAGTCGCAGCTAGCGCGAGTTATCAACCAAGCCAACGTCACCTAACTAACGTTTGCTAGCTTGCGCTCATCAAAACAGTAGAGCCAGTTAAGAATGAGAAGTAGCTACCTATGTCAAATGTGCAAAATTGCATCAATTTCCTGAACACGCATGTTGACCGCACACAAATATTTAATACTATACAACCCCCCCCTCTCCCTCCCTCCCTCCCTCCCTAGGCTAGCTAAGTAAGTCGGGAAGTAACGAACTTCCATTCGTGCATCTGAAGCTAACTGGCTATCTAGACAGCTAACTTAGCCTTATGTTTGTCTATGGAGCTAACTAACAAATATCTATTTGGTCAGCAACCAAGGTGGATGGTCCCATACCCCTAGCAAGCTGTTTTTGGTAGCTAACGTTAGCTAGGTAACTACAGCATAATATTTTGCATCATGTTTTTCACATCTGAATTAAACTAGCCAGTGAGCATAGAATCAAAATAGCTAGCTAACAAGCTAATTAAGACCTAACAAAAATACATCAAGAACACAAACAAATATGACAATTTACCTGAACCATCCTGAAATCTTGGCGAGGAGGTTGAATTTGGGTGGCTTGTACTCGTCGTCTTTTATAGATAATGGTAACATTTTAGCAGTCCCTCCCAGGTTGTGCCAAGCTAGCTAGCTAAATACTGCTGGTTTGAGCTGGAACCACCAACTCAGCTCTCAGCCAATACATCCGATCAATAGAGGGCGCTTGCACTACCAAAACATGCAATACATGTTATAGGGACTGTACTGCCTGCCTACAGCTATGGTTCAAGTGGTTTTCAGACAGATTCTCAAATAAAGCCAATGAATGGTATGTTGGTGTATGGATATAGTAGGCAATCCTATATTCTGGGGTTCCCATATGGAGGTCCAAGGGCCCCCAGAGTTCTCATTAATGTGCTAAGAACCCCCTATCAGATATGGTATTTGGTATTTTATTAGGATCCACAATCCTTTGTATTTTATCTAAGGTCATGGAAAAGATTATGTTCGAGCAGATTAATATTAGCAGATATTTCCTTACATAACCTACTATATGAGCTCCAATCTGGCTTTAGGAAATCCCATACAACCAATACTTGCCTACTATATCTAACTGACTACATCAGGAAGGAAGAAGATGGAGGGAACTTTTGTGGTATGGTTATGTTAGATCTCCAAAAGGCGCTTGATGCAGTGGATCATGAGATTCTGTTTAATCAAACTAAGAGCCATGGGCTTTAATAACGTCTCAGTAAAATGGGTTAGCTCTTATCTGCAAGAAAGAAAGATGGTGAATGTGGATGAGATCCTGTCTAAAACCCAAATCTTGAACTGCGGAAAATCCCAAGGGAGTGTGCTGGGTTCACTTTTCTTTTTGTTGAATATAAATGATTTGAAATCTGCCTGTACCTGTGACCTTTTCCTCTATGCAGATGATTCTCTGCTGTTGGTTTCCCACAAAGACAAAAATGTGGTTGAGAAAGACCTCAGTGCTGAACTTCGGAATGTCAGTAAATGGCAATAAGCTGTCACTTCCCCTTGGAAAGTCCATCTTGTTCGGCTCCAAAGTGAAACTGAGGAAATACCCTGATTTTAAGGTGGTAGTAGATGACTTAGTGCTCACAGTAAAGTACTGTTAATTATCTTGGATGTGTGCTAGTGTAACCTATGTAAAATGGCGTGCTACTTAGCGGTGGTGCGCGCTAATAGCGTTTCAATCGGTGACGTGACTCGCTCTGAGGCCTTGAAGTAGTGGTTCCCCTTGCAGAGCTGCGGCTTTTGTGGCGAGATGGTTAACAATGCTTCCAGGGTGGCTGTTGTTGATGTGTGGAGAGGGTCCCTGGTTCGAGCCCAGGTTGGGGTGAGGAGAGGGGCGGAAGCTGCTATACTGTTACACTAGATAACCATCTGACAGAAGAGAGCACGGCACAAAAAAATTATCTCCAAAGTGGAACATAAAATTTGGTTTCTGGCAAGAACCTCCAAATATCTGGATAATAATGCAATGGTGGCATTGGCAGGGGCTCTTGTTCAGTGCCACTTCAACTATGCGTGCTCTTCCTGGTACAATAGTGCCCCACAGATAATACAAAATCAATTGCAGACATCTCAGAACAAATTAGTCAGGATAACTCTTAAACTTCCAGCACGTATTAATCTTGACCATTCCCACTTTGAAAGCCTTAGATTGCTCCAAAGTGGAACGAGAGAGTCTCTCAGACTAAATTGTCTTGTCCATAAGATTGTCCACAGGACGGTCCTCATGTAACTCCTTTAACTTGGTGAAACTGAAAGAGTGAAACTGACATTGTTAATTTTAGATTTAATAGTGGTATGGGGAAATTAAAAACAATTTAAACTCAGCTACCATTCTTTGGAATGGTCTTCCAAATAATAGCTTCAAGTTCTCGCTGAAAAAATTGCTAAACAGTAGCATGTCTCAAAAGTGAGCAGTAAGATTATAGTGCGTGGCTGAGAAGGAAATACCCGGGATAGCATATAGTCTGCCTTTTGGTGCCTATTGTGTGTCATATTGTGATTGTCTTGTATATAGTAGGTATTGGTTGTTTTATATATTAAGGGTATGTGAGACAATGGAGATGAAACAAACAACAATTCTGTCTGTCATTGTCTGTTGCAACTACAACTGCCGCCTAAACTTGCTGCATCCCTCGTCCCCCTTCCGAAAGGACCACAATGGTAATAAGCTTTTAAGCGTTGTGTTATCCTTGATGATTTTCTTAAATTGAATGTGGAGGCGTCACTGGCTGGAGCACCCTTATGTACAGTATGTATTGAAAAAATTGACTAATAAATTAAATCCATCAATGAAAACTGTTGCAAAAGCAGCAGCTACTCTTCCTGGGGCCCACACAAAACATGACCTAATACAGCACATTAATAGACAAGAACAGCTCAAGGACAGAACTACATACATTACATAAAAAAACGGCACAAATAGCCTACATATCAATACATACACACAGAATATCCCAGGGACCCCCGTCAGATTCTGTTCCCCAGAGTGTTTCGTTGTAATATAAGGCTTTGTGCCCCGTCATATAGATATGGTTCCACCATCACATCAAATCAAATCAAATTGTATTGGTCACATACACATGGTTAGCAGATGTTATTGCGAGTGTATCGAAATGCAAGTTCTGACAGTGCAACAATAGCTAACAAGTAATATCTATCAATTCCACAACAAATACCTAATACACACAAATCTAAGTAAAGTAATGGAATGAGAATGTATAAATATATGAATAAGCAATGTGTCACGTTCTGACCTTAGTTCTTTTGTTATGTCTTTGTTTTAGTATGGTCAGAGCGTGAGTTGGGTGGGTTGTCTATGTTCTTTTTTCTATGATTTGGGATTTCTGTGTTTGGCCTGGTATGGTTCTCAATTAGAGGCAGCTGTCAATCGTTGTCCCTGATTGAGAACCATACTTAGGTAGCCTGGTTTCTCTTTTGAGTTGTGTGTGCTTATTTCCTGTTTAGTGTTTTTGTCTTTCACCTTACGGGACTGTTCGTTTGTTATTTATTGTTTTGTTCAGTGTTCTAGTATGTCCTTAAAGCTATGAACACTTACCACACTGCGCATTAGTCCTCCTCTCTTTCTCCCAACGACGAACGTTACAGAAGCACCCACCACCAAAGGACCAAGCAGCGTGGTAACGGGCAGCAGTAGCGATCTCAGGACTCCTGGACATGGGAGGAGATTCTGGACGGCAAGGGACCCTGGGCACAGGCTGGAGAGTATCGCCGCCCCAAGGCAGAGCTGGAGGCAGCGAAAGCCGAGAGGCGGTGGTATGAAGAGGCAGCACGGCAGCGCAGTTGGAAGCCCGAGAGGCAGCCCCAAAAATGGATTGGGGGGTGGCACACGGAGAGTGTGACTAAGTCAGGTAGAAGACCTGAGCCAACTCCCCGTGCTTACCGTGGTGGAGAGAAAGGGACCGGGCAGGCACCGTGTTGGCGGGGCTAGAGTGGGCATCGAGCCAGGTGCCATGAATGCCGGCTCAGCGCATCTTGTCTCCAGTGTGTCTCCTCGGGCCGGGGTACATGGCACTAGCCCTACGCATGGTGTCCCCGGTTCGCCAGCACAGCCCAGTGCGGGCTATTCCACCTCGCCGCACTGGCCTGGCTACAGGGAGCATTCAGCCAGGTAGGGTTGGGCAGGCTCGGTGCTCGAGACCTCCAGTGCGCCTTCACGGTCTGGTCTATCCGGTGCCACCTCCACGCACCAGCCCTCCGGTGGCAGCGCCCCGCAACAGGCTGTCTCTCCGTCTCCTCTCTACAGGTGCTCCCGTCTGCCCAGTGCTGCCAGAGTCTTCCTCCTGCCCAGCGCTGCCAGAGTCTTCCTCCTTCTCAGCGCTGCCAGAGTCTCCCGCCTGTCCTGAGCCGCCGGAGTCTCCCGCCTATCCTGAGCCGCCGGAGTCTCCCGCCTGTCCTGAGCCGCCGGAGTCTCCCGCCTGTCCTGAGCCGCCGGAGTCTCCCGCCTGTCCTGAGCCGCCGGAGTCTCCCGCCTGTCCTGAGCCGCCTTAGTCTCCCGCCTGTTCTGAGCCGCCGGAGTCTCCCGCCTGTCCTGAGCCGCCGGAGTCTCCCGCCTGTCCTGAGCCGCCGGAGTCTCCCGCCTGTCCTGAGCCGCCGGAGTCTCCCGCCTGTCCTGAGCCGCCGGAGTCTCCCGCCCGTCCTGAGCCCCGGAGTCTCCCGCCTGTCCTGAGCCGCCGGAGCCGCCCGTCTGTCCTGAGCCGCCGGAGCCGCTGGTCAGCTGCCGGAGTCTCCCGCCTGTCCGGTGCTGCTGGAATATCCCGTCCGTCCGGTGCTGCCGGAATCTCCCATCTATTCGGACCCGTGGCTAGGGTCCCCAGTCCGGCGGCGAGGCCACGGAGGCGGTTAAAGAGGCGCAGAAAGACTATGGTGGAGTGGGGTCCACGTCCCGCGCCAGAGCCACCACCGCGGACAGACACCCACCCAGACGCCCTCCCCCCTATAGGTTCAGGTTTTGCGGCCGGAGCCCGCACCTTTGGGGGGGGGGGGGGTACTGTCACGTTCTGACTTTAGTTATTTTGTTATGTCTTTGTTTTAGTATGGTCAGGGCGTGAGTTGGGTGGGTTGTCTATGTTCTTTTTTCTATGATTTGGGATTTCTGTGTTTGGCCTGGTATGGTTCTCAATTAGAGGCAGCTGTCAATCGTTGTCCCTGATTGAGAACTATACTTAGGTAGCCTGGTTTAACTTTTGAGTTATGGGTGCTTACTATACTATTTTGTATAGTGTTTTTTTGTCTTTCACCTTACGGGACTGTTCATTTTGTTATTTATTGTTTTGTTCAGTGTTCTAGTACGTCATTAAAGGCTATGAACACTTACCACGCTGTGCATTGGTCCTCCTCTCTTTCTCCCAACGACGAACGTTACAGAACACTTACCACGCTGCGCATTGGTCCTCCTCTCTTTCTCCCAACGACGAACGTTACAGAACACTTACCACGCTGCGCATTGGTCCTCCTCTCTTTCTCCCAACGACGAACGTTACAGAACACTTACCACGCTGCGCATTGGTCCTCCTCTCTTTCTCCCAACGACGAACGTTACAGAACACTTACCACGCTGCGCATTGGTCCTCCTCTCTTTCTCCCAACGACGAACGTTACACAATGTCAGAGCGCATAGGCTAAGATGCAATTGATAGTATCGAAAACAGTATATACATATGAGATGAGTAATGCAAGATATGTTAACATTATTAAAGGGGCATTATTAAAGTGACTAGTGTTCCATTTATTAAAGTGGCCAAGGATTTCAAGTCTGTATGTCGGCAGCAGCCTCTCTGTGCTAGGGATGGCTGTTAAACAGTCTGATGGCCTTGAGATAGAAGCTGTTTTTCAGTCTCTTGGTCCCAGCATTGATGCACCTGTACTGACCCCATCAGATCAGCCTACAGTCCATTACCCTAAGCAGGTTACGTTGCCCTGATTGCACAATAGTGCTTACAAATAAAGTCATTACAAAAGGTTTTTATGATTTATTCAACAAAATAATGTATTTGTTGTAATATAAATGAAACACAAAAACATGCTAATGGAAGCCTATCGGCATAATGCAAATCTTTTGAAAATAAGGTTTTAAATATAACAACGTTTTCTTGGTTCCTCGTTTAAAAATATAGTAAGGAAAGTTGACATAATTGCAACTTAGCTCACAGTTTGCCTTTATAGGAAAAACATATAGGCTACCCCGTGTCATTTTTTTCATACTCTAGTAGAAAACTGAAAAGAATTGCAATTTTAACAGCTTTTGTTATGATCAGAAATGTATTCAAATGAACCCCTCAATAATGTCATGCACTTTTGTTAAACTTTAGACTGAGTTTGGTAAAAAAGGAAGGTACAACCGGCAACATGGAGAATCTGCCAATGTATTCCTCTTTTTGACCACTAGATACCCCCCAAGCTCTGGATAAGCAAGCTGGACCTCAATGCTGATGGTATGAAATCTACATTTCTGTGTAGGCTGTTGAATAACATAAATAAAAGTCAGTACGTAGTTTTAGAAAACATAATTAAGATAATACTATACATAACTATACATAATTGGACTGCAAACACTACAAAACATTGATTCTTCCACTGTGAGAATAGTGCTGCACGTGCTGGCCCACTGGGCACAGATGTCAATTCAACATCTATTCCAAGTTGGTTCAACGTAATTCCATTGAAATGATGTGGAAACAACGTTGATTCAACCAGTATGTGCTGAGTGGGGGTGAGCATATGGGGGTCTATAACTGAACCATAGGCACTCTGAGCCATTTCCTGCTCTTCTGGATTTTATTACAAAAGAATACTGCATGAATCCCAGTGAGGATACCACAGTATGGCAATAAGGGCATCCTGGGAAATAACCATCATCTCAAGTTTGATAGCTTCCTGTGCTTAAAGAAAGATCAAATGAAATTCCTCTCCTCCATGTTTCACACCAACAGTATTACCCTCCTTTGCCAAAAGAAGGATTATGTCTGTGCTATATATGTTATATGCTATTCAATGTAGTTGTCATGGACAATGCATTCATTATGTCTGTCTGCTGAATTAAATGAGAAGAAATGGGGGAAAGTGGACCAGTCGGTGACAAAGAGACACTTCACAAACATAAGAGCTGTTGGATTCTGAGATAATGAACCAACAAGCGTAGGTAATGATGAGAAACTGGGCGTAAGGACTGAATATCAAACAGTTGAAAAAAGCGATGTTTGTGAACATAAAAACTGTACTTCCAGAGGGGACATGTTTCCATGGTAACTGTGTCTGTTGATCCAAATAGGCACAATTATCTTGTTGCCTGAGTTACTAAGAACCAGACAGGCACAATAAGTGTCAGCACTGATAAAATCCAAGTACTGATTGGTACAAAAAACAGGCAGGGTGCCTAAAAAGCTAAACACACACGACCATCTCGCAAATTGCCACTAACATAATGTTGGCTGTTTTAACAGGATTTATTTAGTCAAGCAATTGTTTTTCTGTCTGATTTTTGTACATTTTTTGTTCAAGTATGCCAGTTCAAGTATGGGGACTGGCAATGGTTGTGACGTTGCAGTGCCATGAGTTTGTTACCCATGCCCCCCAAAAAATCACTTAATGCCAACCCTTTATTTAGCCTCTGAAATTGTGATCCTTATTCAACTGTTGGTACACTTAAGCCCAAGCAGGAAATAAGTGACAATATCTTTAAATGCGTATGTCTTTCATTCAATGACTTCATGAATATGTATTACGACAATATGATAACAAGTGCTTTGTTTGGAAAAAAATAACACGTAAATCGTGACTGGCAATGAATGGCTAACCTATGTTCTTCTGGTCTCATGAACATGAAGTGGTCTGCAAAACAACAAGCCACTTGATCTTGTCTAACACATAAAACAGGGACAAATCCCTGTTTTATGTCTGCAGAATAACAGATGCTCCTCAAATGTACAAATGTACATGAGGTTATTTTGTAAAAGATCCTGTCACACTGGTTCTGCATGTCATCTGACATGAATGCATATTATCTAAGGGAGACTAGCATGGCTCTTGTGCTGCCTAAATAGGTACTAGTCTGTTTCCGCATAAGCCAATTGTATTCTATTGCTCAAGTTCTATAATCTGAAAATAAATGTGCCTTTTTCAAAACAACCATACAAGTTTCGCTATCATACTACTGTGTGTGGGATGTAACATCACGTGGCTTAACCAACCTTGCCAAGATTCCTTTTCGGCCCTTGTGTCCATGGTACGAGCTATGTGTTTAACATCTTGCATTGTGCATTATTGCAAAATACTTAGTAAATGTAGTGTACAGCACAGTATAGAGTTGGATAGAGAACTGGAGTGTCCTCCTGTTGAGAAATGGCCCAGATCTGATGTTTTTATTATCAGACCACCATCACATAGTTCATCTTTCCAAAGGCAAGTCTGACTAGCACAACTGTGTTTGCCTTGGCACTTCTCCAGCAACCAGACACTGGGTCAGAGTGTAAGTCAGCCTGGTTTTAGTTTGCACACATCCATTTCTAATAAGACCTGAAGAATGTGAGTCTCTTCCTTTACAAAGATGGTGAAAATCACAATCTAAACCATCAGTTATAGAAACCACCTCTTTTGTGCTGAAATCGTTTTTTGTGCTTGTGATAAGTTGGCATACATAAGCATGCATGTCAAATTTGTATTAGTGAATTAATGAGATCTAGTTGCCTGTCCTATAGTGATCTTAAAAGGCATGCATTGATGTCCATTTGACCAAATGTTTAGTTCCCTTGTTTACAGGGAGAAGCATACACAGGGACTTCTGGGTCATCACAAATTATGCAGCATGTTGTTCTCCAAGAGCATAGAACACAAAGTACGGTACATAGATTTCTGCTTAAGTAAGCATGCAAGTCTTGGCCAAGCATTTCATTCATCATTGCTTCAACTACTTTAACCAAGGCAGGAACATGGCAAAGCAAAGTTTCCATTCAATGGGTCAAGCTGGTACTTCCGCCTAAAAGGCTCGGTTCCACCGGAGATAGCTCCTTAATCAACCCATCTGCAGCAGGCAACAGGAAAGCAAGCATAACTTCGGTGTCACTTTGAATACTCATGTGACCTCTGTATCCTGGCCATGTTGTTATTTAGAGACATAAGTGCTTGCTTTCCTCATTGATTTTCATGAGGAACTTACTTGGAACTTCAAACATGGGGTTCCTGCATGGGTCAGCAAGCTTTGGTTAGGCCTCAGTGATCTGGGGGAGGGCAGGGGGAACATGCAAGAGGGAACATGAGCACATGGGTAATTGGAAAAAATTAACACTCTTCCTCCCTTTTACTCCCTTACATTTGTCTCCCATGACACATTTTTAGACATTTACTAATTAATAATAATGGTTGTTTTAGAAGTGCACTCACACAAAGAGCAAACTGGCGAGCATTGTCATGAAATATTACAAGTCAATTGTAAGGCAGTGCCGGCTCAGCCAATAAGCGACATAAGCAGTTATTATTCTTTTTGGGAACTCAGTAGGGGTCTCAACTTACTGTAGAGGAATTAGAATCCGCAAAAGATGCAATTTTGAAATTTGGTAGTGCATCAGTAGTTCTCCTCTTGTTATGTCAGTCACTGACAGTCAGTCAAATATCCCATGTCAGCCAAAATGTTTTGATTGCTAGGTAAATTAGTCTAACCAGCTATTTAAAGTTTGTAGTAATCATGGCCAATTTACTGACTGGGCACAAAGGGCACCTGCCCAATGGCCCTGACCTCTATGGGGCCACCATTGATTTTGTTAGTCACTCAGAGATCATATGAACATGGAATAAGTCATGGGAAAATGTGTAGAATTGCAGGAAATTAGCTTTAAAACTGCAACATTTTCTCTGCACCCCATGGCAAAATCCCGAAACGGGGACAGTTGTTGCTAACGTGCGCTAATGTGACTAGATTGATGTTGTATACAACAGCCAACTTTCCGGGACATAGACATGTCTTATATGGGCAGAAAGCTTAAATTCTTGTTAATCTAACTGCAGTGTCCAAAGAACAGTAGCTATTACAGTGGAAAAAAACATGCTATTGTTAGAGGAGAGTGCACAACAACAACACATTTTTTTAGCACAGCAACTGGTCTGATACATTCACCTCTGAAGGTAAATAATGTACTTACATTCAGTAATGTTGCTCTGGTTTGTCATCCTGAGGGCCCCAGAGATAAAATGTAGCATAGTTTTGTTTGATAAAATCTATTTTTATGTTCAATGTAGGAACTGGGGTCTACAGAAAGTTAGTGTATAAGCTAATGATCCATCATGTATGACATTCCTGGGAGTGTGTAAACTTACATTTTTCATTACCATAGCATTATTGTATGTTCTCTATAGCTATTGTACTTGAAAATGTATCAATTGACCAATTCGGCACATTTGGGCAAAATCCTGGCAGACTTGATACAAAATATTGTGCAGTAATGTAATTGTAATTGTAAATGTAATTCTTCACTGGATCAGTCTGAAACTTTGCACACACACTGCTGCAATCTGGTGGCCAAACTGTAAATTACACCTAGACTCCTATGTGAAAGTATGGCCTTTCTCTTGCATTTCAAAGATAATGGAACAAAAAATAAAATAAAACGCATCTTTTACCAGATATAATGTGTTATATTCTCCTACAAACTTCAAAGTATTTCCTTTAAAATGGTTTCAAGAATATGGATATTCTTGCTTCAGGTCCTGAGCTACAGGCAGTTAGATTTTAGTATGTCATTTTATGCAGAAACTGGAAAAAGGGTACGATCCTTAAGAGGTTTTAAACGGGAACATTTCTCTGCACCCCTTGGCAAAATATTTAGAATTACAGCAAATTAGCTTTAAAACGTATTTTCCTTAAATTTTTAGATTTGTGTGTATTGTATTGAATTGTTAGACACTACTGCACTGTTGGAGCCAGGAACAAAAGCATTTCGCTACACCCGCAATAATATCTGCTAAATATGTGTATGAGACCAATCAAATTTGATTTGATTTGAACTATAATATCTTCTCTCTGTCCCCATGGTAGAATGTGTTGAATCGCAGTTGATGAACTTTAAAGCTGCACATTTTTCTCTCCACTGCCAAACCTTGCTTAGAGCCCCCAAAAGGCTGCTTGCTCTGTTGTAATGTATGCTGTAAGTATAAACTATGAGGAATTCTCATCCAGTCTTGTCGTGCAAACAACACAAACAAGAATCCAAATCAGGTGTGCTGGAGTGGAGAGCGACAACCCAAACCCAGACGACATTCCCCCCTGGCAACAGGGGTTCAAGCTCTGTCTTGGCCATTCTATCTGTTTCTCAATTCTCTCCTGTCTACTTTCCCGATGTCCTGTCTGACAAAATGAATACAAATATGAAAGGAGGTCAGAAAACCAGATCCCCTTTACAAAGAAGGGGGGGGAAGATAGTTAAAAGCCGGTGTTTTGTTTTAATCAACAGAACATAATACACGGGGGAAAATGTGCTGGCACTACAGATATGTTATTCAGATAATCATTGTGTTGGAGCCCAACAGTTAAATTAGCCCTCCACGTGAAACATAGCCTGGTCCCAGATATTGTTGTGTTATCTTGCCAACTCCTATAGTCATTGGCAATACAGCAAAATAAGATCTGGGATCAGGCTGTATGAAACGACCCTGGGTCAACCAACATCTGCTGAATCATGGGGTCCCCTCCCCATAAAATTATTGAAGTGATAATCAACAACAACAAAAAACTCTAGACAGCAGCTTCAGTTCGTCTAAGCAAAACAGCAAAGACTTGTGCCTCCCGTTCCAGAGGCCAGGAAATACCCCCAGCACAAATCATTGTCCCCATGTCAAAGATGGGCGAACATCTGCAGAACATCCTTCTTTGGTCTTACATAATTTACACAATTTCTTCACGACAAGGTTAACGGTCATTGGGATCCAGTATGAAACTTCAACACAACTCAAGGCTCCCCACAGGAAAGCTCTTTAAAACGGAAAAGCACTTCAAGTGTTAGCCGCAAGAGATTTATCTCCTTTAATTGCCTCGGTAGATGAATAGTCTGAAGCAGCATAAGTTGTCCAGTTCATTCCCCTTTAATACCACTATCCACCATGTCACAGGACAGTGAAGCAAGAGGAGCAGCTCATGTGCTTCACCATGTACAGAAGTGACATTGACTCTTATTCAATTAGAATCTGCCATTGTTTTTATATTAATTTTATCATGCCTATTTATGAGTGCCAACTTAATCACCTGTGCTGTGTGTTGGTTTTACTTGGCTTGAACTTAGTTCATGACATTCTCACCTGTGAAATGGAATTACATGAACTGTTTGTTTGATTGCATGGTGTGCTGTGATCCCCTAGATTGGCATAGACTACGTTGACTTGAGACAGTTGTTGCCAATTCCTTATCACCCCCCCCCCCCCCCAAACGAATTGCTAAACATTCCTCAGAACTAGAGTCAAAAGGAACATACCGTCAGGACGCCATTCAGACCGGGGGAACCTCTCGACCGACAGACGTCCACCTCGTTGCTGCTGCATGCCTACTCTGGTAAAAATATACAAATCTACCGGTCGCTATAGCACTACTAAAGGAAAGCACTTGTTTCAAACGTGTGAGTGTGACTCCAATTGTTGACCAGTACATGCGAGAGACAACACCCAACACTACAACCCAGCAGGCCTGGCGTAGAGCGAGAGACAACACCCAACACTACAACCCAGCAGGCCTGGCGTAGAGCGAGAGACAACACCCAACACTACAACCCAGCAGGCCTGGCGTAGAGCGAGAGACAACACCCAACACTACAACCCAGCAGGCCTGGCGTAGAGCGAGAGACAACACCCAACACTACAACCCAGCAGGCCTGACGCACCTGCGAGAGACAACACCCAACACTACAACCCAGCAGGCCTGGCGTAGAGCGAGAGACAACACCCAACACTACAACCCAGCAGGCCTGGCGTAGAGCGAGAGACAACACCCAACACTACAACCCAGCAGGCCTGACGCACCTGCGAGAGACAACACCCAACACTGCAACCCAGCAGGCCTGACGCACCTGCGAGAGACAACACCCAACACTACAACCCAGCAGGCCTGGCGTAGAGCGAGAGACAACACCCAACACTACAACCCAGCAGGCCTGGCGTAGAGCGAGAGACAACACCCAACACTACAACCCAGCAGGCCTGGCGTAGAGCGAGAGACAACACCCAACACTACAACCCAGCAGGCCTGGCGTAGAGCAAGAGACAACACCCAACACTACAACCCAGCAGGCCTGACGCACCTGCGAGAGACAACACCCAACACTGCAACCCAGCAGGCCTGGCGTAGAGCGAGAGACAACACCCAACACTACAACCCAGCAGGCCTAGCATAGAGCGAGAGACAACACCCAACACTACAACCCAGCAGGCCTGGCGTAGAGCGAGAGACAACACCCAACACTACAACCCAGCAGGCCTGACGCACCTGCGAGAGACAACACCCAACACTACAACCCAGCAGGCCTGGCGTAGAGCGAGAGACAACACCCAACACTACAACCCAGCAGGCCTGACGCACCTGCGAGAGACAACACCCAACACTACAACCCAGCAGGCCTGGCGTAGAGCGAGAGACAACACCCAACACTACAACCCAGCAGGCCTGACGCACCTGCGAGAGACAACACCCAACACTACAACCCAGCAGGCCTGGTGTAGAGCGAGAGACAACACCCAACACTACAACCCAGCAGGCCTGGCGTAGAGCGAGAGACAACACCCAACACTACAACCCAGCAGGCCTGACGCACCTGCGAGAGACAACACCCAACACTGCAACCCAGCAGGCCTGACGCACCTGCGAGAGACAACACCCAACACTACAACCCAGCAGGCCTGGCGTAGAGCGAGAGACAACACCCAACACTACAACCCAGCAGGCCTGGCGTAGAGCGAGAGACAACACCCAACACTACAACCCAGCAGGCCTGGCGTAGAGCGAGAGACAACACCCAACACTACAACCCAGCAGGCCTGACACACCTGCGAGAGACAACACCCAACACTACAACCCAGCAGGCCTGGCGTAGAGCGAGAGACAACACCCAACACTACAACCCAGCAGGCCTGGCGTAGAGCGAGAGACAACACCCAACACTACAACCCAGCAGGCCTGACGCACCTGCGAGAGACAACACCCAACACTACAACCCAGCAGGCCTGGCGTAGAGCGAGAGACAACACCCAACACTACAACCCAGCAGGCCTGGCGTAGAGCGAGAGACAACACCCAACACTACAACCCAGCAGGCCTGGCGTAGAGCGAGAGACAACACCCAACACTACAACCCAGCAGGCCTGGCGTAGAGCGAGAGACTGCCCAGCAGAAGCCACCGACAACCGAACCTGCCATTGAAGACCGAACCTGCCATCAACTAGTCATCAACTAACGACCGCTGCTTGGGAGGAACAGCCGATTCCTGCTCAGGTAGAGCCAAACGAACAAACCCTGGTTGGGAAGGGTCGAACAAATGAACCCTGCTCGGAAAGAGTAGGACGAACATTGACCATCTCTCCATGAGTAAATCAACTGCTGTGTTAGTTTCCCCGGTGCTCATAGCCCTAAATCCCAGCCTTTTTAAATGTTTTTAATTGGGCTGTAGTGATACTCTGGATGGACATTGTTGTACTTTGGACTGTCTCTGTGGTTGTTTGCTGGGAGATTTTAGAACTCTGCTTGTGACACGTGTAACTAAAGTACATGTTCTGTTAGCTAAACTCCATTGACTTTATCATAGCTAATTTTGTAAATCTGATTATCTATTTTGAAAAAGTCATTTCTGGAACTCTTAGAGTAAGGCTGACCCTAGACTGGCCAAGTGCATTCTTGAACAACACCACTATCAATGCCCGCCCCACATGCCCAACCTTTTCGTGGCTGTTTATTTACCACCACAGACAGATGCTGGCACTAAGAACGCACTCAGTCAGCTGTATAAGGAAATAAGCAAACAGGAAACCACTCAACCAGAGGCGGCGCTCCTAGTGGCCGGAGACTTTAATGCAGGGAAACTTAAATCAGTTCTACCTAATTTCTATCAACACATCTGCCACTCTGATCCTCAACACTGGAGCCCCCCAGGGGTGCGTGCTCAGTCCCCTCCTGTATTCCCTGTTCACCCACGAATGCATGGCCAGGCACGACTCCAACACCATCATTACGTTTGCAGACGACACAACAGGGGCAGGCCTGATCACCGACAACGACGAGACAGCCTATAAGGAGGAGGTCAGAGACGAGGACGTGTGGTGCCAGAATAACAACCTATCCCTCAACGTAACCAAGACTAAGGAGATTATTGTGGACTACAGGAAAAGGAGGACCAAGCATGCCCCCATTCTCATCGACGGGGCTGTAGTGGAGCAGGTTGAGAGCTTCAAGTTCCTTGGTGTCCACATCACCAACAAAATAGAATGGTCCAAACACACCAAGATAGTCGTGAAGAGGGCACGACAAAGTGCCCAGGAAACTAAAAAGATTTTGCATTGGTCCTGAGATCCTCAAAAGGTTCTACAGCTGCAACATCGAGAGCATGGTTGCATCACTGCCTGGTACGGCATTTGCTCGGCCTCCGACCTCAAGGCACTACAGAGGGTAGTGCATACGGCCCAGTACATCACCGGGGCTAAGCTTCCTGCCATCCAGGACTTCCACACCAGGCGGTGCCAGAGGAAGGCCCTAAAAATTGTTAAAGACCCCAACCACCCCAGTCATAGACTGTTCTCTCTACTACCGCATGGCAAGCGGTACCGGAGTGCCAAGTCTAGGACAAAAAGGCTTCTCAATAGTTTTTACCCCCGAGCCATAAGACTCCTGAACAAGTAATCAAATGGTTACCCGGACTATTTGAACTCTGTGCCCCCCCAACCCTTCTTTTACGCTGCTGCTACTCTCTGTTTATCATATATGCATAGTCACTTTAACTATACATTCATGTACATACTACCTCAATTGGCCCGACCAACCAGTGCTCCCGCACATTGGCTAACCGGGCTATCACCCACCACCCGCCAACCCCTCTTTTACGCTACTGCTACTCTCTGTTCATCATATACTGTCACACCCTGACCTTAGAGAGATGTTTTATTCCTCTATTTGGTTAGGTCAGGGTGTGATGTGGGGTGGGTATTCTATGTTCTATTTTCCATGTTTTGTATTTCTTTTTTTTTGGCCGGGTATGGTTCTCAATCAGGGACAGCTGTCCATCGTTGTCTCTGACTGGGAACCATACTTAGGCGGCCCTTTTTCCCACCTGTGATTGTGGGTAGTTAACTTTGTTTGTGGCACTTAGCCCTGTTGAACTTCACGGTTGTTTTCTGGTTTTGTTGGCGACATTCATCCTAAATAAAAGGAATATGTACGCTCACTACGCTGCGCTTTGGTCTAGTTCTTTCGACGGCCGTGACATATAAGCATAGTCACTTTAACCATATCTACATGTACTGTGCATACTACCTCAATCAGCCCGTCTAACCGGTGTCTGCATGTAGCCTTGTTACTTTTATAGCTTCGCTACTGTTATTTTTCACTGTGTTTTTACTGCTGTTTTTATTTTGCACTATTGGTTAGAGCCTGTAAGTAAGCATTTCACTGCAAGGTCTACACCTGTTGTATTAGGCGCACGTGACAAATAAACTTTGATTTGATTTCATGTGTTCACCCATTTTATGTTGTGCTGTAGCGAGAACCTAATACAAATACAGCTATGTACTATGAGGAGAACAATCTCTGACAAATCAATTATATTTATTTCCAAAATCGTTCTATGTGCTTTTTAAATCCTTATTCAGGAATAAGTACAGGGCTGCTTACATCGGAAACCAATAAAAGTACACTCAAATCAAATCAAATGTATTTATATAGCCCTTCGTACATCAGCTGATATCTCAAAGTGCTGTACAGAAACCCAACCTAAAACCCCAAACAGCAAGTAATGCAGGTGTAGAAACACGGTGGCTAGGAAAAACTCCCTAGAAAGGCTAAAACCTAGGAAGAAACCTAGAGAGGAACCAGGCTATGTGGGGTGGCCAGTCCTCTTCTGGCTGTGCCGGGTGGAGATTATAACAGAACATGGCCAAGATGTTCAAATGTTCATAAATGATCAGTATGGTCAAATAATAATAATCACAGGCAGAACAGTTGAAACTGGAGCAGCAGCACGGCCAGGTGGACTGGGGACAGCAAGGAGTCACCATGTCAGGTAGTCCTGAGGCATGGTCCTAGGGCTCAGGTCCTCTGAGAGAGAGAAAGAAAGAGAGAAAGAGAGAATTAGAGCAAGCATACTTAACCAGTTTTAGAAATGATTGTAAATCCCCCCCCCCCCCACCAAAAGAAACAGAAATGTCAAATTTACATAAGCATTCAGACCCTTTACTCAGTACTTTGCTGAAGCACCTTTGGCAGCGATTACAGCCTTGAGTCTTCTTGGGTATGACGCTACAAGCTTGGCATGTCTGTATTCTCGTATTATTTTCTGCAAATCCTCTCAAGCCCTGTCAGGTTGGATGGAGAAGGTCGCTGCACAGCTGTTTTCAGGTCTCTCCAGAGATGTTAGATCGGGTTCAAGTCCAGGCTCTGGCTGGGACACTCAAGAACATTCAAAGTCTTGTCCCGAAGCCACTCCTGCGTTATTTTGGCTGTGTGCTTAGGGTCGTTGTCCTGTTGGAAGGTGAACCTTCGCCCCAGTCTGAGGTCCTGAGAGCTCTGGAGCAGGTTTTTATAAAGGATCTCTCTGTACTTTGCTCCGTTCATCTTTCCCTCGATCCTGATTAGTCTCCCAGTCCATGTCACTGAAAAACATCCCCAAAGCATGATGCTTCCCCCACCATACTTCACCGTAGGTATGGTGCCAGGTTTCCTCCAAACTTGACACTTGGCATTCAGGCCAAAGAGTTCAATCTTGATTTCATCAGACCAGAGAATCTTGTTTCTCATGGTCTGAGTCCGTTAGGTGCCTTTTGACGAACACCAAGCGGGCTGTATTTGTATTTATTATGGATCCCCATTAGTTCCTGCCAAAGCAGCAGCTACTCTTCCTGGGGTCCAGCAAAATGAAGGCAGTTTATACAATTTTAAAAACATTACAATACATTCACAACACACTGTGTGCCCTCGGGCCCCTACTCCACCACTACCACATATCTACAGTACTAAGTCCATGTGTATGTATAGTGCGTATGTTATCATGTATGTGTGTCTGTGTGTCTGTGTGTGTGTGTGTGTGTGTGTGTGTGTGTGTGTGTATGTGTATGTGTGTGTGTGTGTGTGTGTGTGTGTGTGTGTGTGTGTGTGTGTGTGTGTGTGTGTGTGTGTGTGTGTGTGTGTGTGTGTGTGTGTGTGTGCCAATGTTTGTGTTGCTTCACAGTTCCCGCTGTTCCATAAAGTGTTTTTTTAATCTGTTTTTTAAATCTAATTTTACTGCTTGCGTCAGTTACTTGATGTGGAATAGAGTTCCATGTAGTCATGGCTCTATGTAGTACTGAGTGCCTCCCATAATCTGTTCTGGACTGTGAAGAGACCTCTTGTGGCATGTCTTGTGGGTTATGCATGCGGTGTCCGAGCTGTGTGCCAGTAGTTTAGACAGACAGCTCGGTGCATTCAACATGTCAATACCTCTCATAAAAGAAAGTAGCAATGAAGTCAATCTCTCCTCCACTTTCAGCCAGGAGAGATTGACATGCATATTATTAATATTAGCTCTCTGTGTACATCCAAGAGCCAGCCGTGCTGCCCTGTTCTGAGCCAATTGCAATTTTCACAAGTCCTTTTTTGTGGCACCTGACCACACGACTGAACAGTAGTCAAGGTGCGACAAAACCAGGGCCTGTAGGACCTGCCTTGTTGATAGTGTTGTTAAGAAGGCCGAGCATCGCTTTATTATATACAGACTTCTCCCCATCTTAGCTACTACTGCATCAATATGTTTGGACAGTTTACAATCTAGAGTTACTCCAAGCAGTTTAGTCATCTCAACTTGCTCAATCTCCACATTATTAAATACAAGATTTGTCATGTGCCTATTACTGATGAGTGGCTTCCGTCTGGCCACTATTCCATTATGACCGGATTGGTGGAGGGCTGCAGAGATGGTTGCCCTTCTGGATGATTCTCCCATCTCCACAGAGGAAATCTGGAGCTCTGTCAGAGTCATCATCAGGTTCTTGGTAACCTCTCTGACCAAGGCCCTTCTCCCCCGATTGCTCAGTTTGGCTGGGCAGACAGCTCTAGGAAGAGTCTTGGTGGTTCCAAACTTCTTCCATTTAAGAATGATGGAGGTCCCTGTGTTCTTGGGAACCTTCAATGCTGCAGACATTTTTTGGTACCCTTGCCAAGATCTGTGCCTCGACACAATCCTGTCTCTGAGCTCTACGGACAATTCCTTCGACCTCATGGCTTGGTTTTTGCTCTGACATGCACTGCTAACTGTGGGACCTTATATAGACAGGTGTATGCCTTTCCAAATCATGTCCAATAATTGAATTTACCACAGTTGGACTCCAATCAAGTTGTATAAACATCTCAAGGAAGATCAAAGGAAACAGGATGCTCCTGAGCTCAATTTCAAGTCTCATAGCAGAGGATCTGAATACGTATGGAAATAAGGTATTTCTGTTTTTATTTTTACTACATTTGCAAAAATGTCTAAAAACTTGGTTTCACTTTGTCTTTATGGGGTATTGTGTGTAGAATTTTTTAAAATCAATTGTTGAGTAAGGCTGTAACGTAACGAAGTGTGGGAAATGTTAAGGGGTCTGAATACTTTCCAAATGCACTGTATACGGAATACAAATGCAACCATTTCAAGGATTTTAGTGAGTTACAGTTCATATAAGGAAATCAGTTAATTGAAATAAATGTGTTAATCGCTAATCTATGGGCATAGGCCCACCCACTTGGGAACCAGGCCCAGCCAATCAGAATGTGTTCTTCCCCAGACAGAAATACTCCTCAGTTTCATCAGCTGTCCAGGTGGCTGGTCTCAGACAATCCTGCAGATGAAGATGCTGGATGTGGAGGTCCTAGGCTGGCGTGGTTACACGTGGTCTGCGGTTGTGAGGCCATTTGGAAGTACTGCCAAATTCTCTAAAACGACATTGGATGCGGTTTATGTTAAATAAATGAACATTCAGTTCTCTAGCAACAGCTCTGGTGGGCATTCCTACAGTCAGCATGCCAATTGCATGGTACGTCAAAACCTGAGACATCCATGGCATTGTGTTGTGTGACAAAGCTGCACATTTTAGAGTGGCCTTTTATTGTCCCCAGCACAAGGTGCACCTGTGTAATGACCATGCTGTTTAATCAGCTTCTTGATATGCCACACCTGTCAGGTGGATGGATTATCTTGGCAAAGGAGAAATGCTCACTAACAGGGATGCAAACAAATGTGTGCACAACATTTGAGAGAAATACGCTTTTTGTGCACATGGAACATTTTTGGGATCTTTTATTTCAGCTCATGAAACATGGGAACACTTTACATGATACATATATTTGTTTGTTCAGTATAAATCAAGAGCAGTGTTTTCTACCCCATGAATGTCAACAGAAAATGTATCTCAATGGAGCCGCTTGCAAACACAAACTCATTCCACAGAAGGACTTTGCTGGTTATTTTCACATTCAGCAACAGCACTGCATTACTATCCCATACTCTTTGGATCCCAAAATAGGCCTACAGCCAAGGAGCTCCTCTTCACACCTAAAATGGTGCTCCGCTCCAATGGGTACATTTGGAAGACCGCAGTGGCCTGGAGAAACCTTGTCTCTTACTTTGCCACCTCTCTTAAGAAGGACCTCAATGTTCCATTTGCACCTCCCCTACTCTCTCACACATCTTTGTCCTCTGGGTATTAACAACCCTGACACCCCTCTTTCCTTCTGGAGCCAGGCTTTGGGACTGTTTCCATGGTGACTAGCCATTATGGAGGAAAGGGAAAAGAGAATCAATAGACAATGTGCTGAAGAAAGAAGCTGGGAACATGATACAGGCTTGTTACAGCAGTAACGCTTGGCCCTCATTAATCCGCCTTCGTTTGTTTTCCCTATTAAGCGCATTGAGAACGACTATCAGTGTCTATGGGGGCTCAATATGCGCTTGATTCAAGACGTCAATGGCCATCTTTAAGGACAGAACATGGAAGCTCATGGACACTAACGATGTTGGAACTCAATGATTCACCAGTTTAGCTTTGTGTGACACATCCCCAGCCTACTAGGGGCTCTATTCAATCTGTATCACTAAAGTGTTACAGATTGCGTGATAGAAATGTAAATGTAATTTCCAATTCAGCCAACATGTGCAGCATTTACTGTGAATGCAGTCTCCGCTAACGCGGGAACATTGCCTTTACGTTTTCAGCACATTTCAATCATGCTGTAAAGCTGAACTGCCGTGATATGGATTGAATAGAGCCCTAGGTATCAGGTCAATTTCAGGAAAATAGAGCTCTTTGGTGGGTGTAGAGTCTAAATGAGAATGCACTGACAGCAACCCCATACCTACTGTAAAATATGGTGGTTGATCTTTGATGTTATGGGGCTATTTTGCTTCCACTAGTCCTGGGGCCCTTGTAGAGGTCAATGGAATCATTAACTTTACCAAAATGCAAGAACGTTTCAGTCAAAAACCTGGTTGCCTCTGCCAGGAGGCTGAAACTTGGCCGCAAGTGGATCTTCCAGCAACATAATAACCCCAAGCACACATCAAAATAAATGGTTAATTGGCCGCAAAATCAACATTTTACAATGGCCATCTCAGCCTTCGGACTTGAACCCCATTGAAAACCTGTGGTTTGAATTGAAGAGGGCCGTCCATACGCACAGACTAAGGATATCAAGGATCTGGAAGGATTCTGTATGGAGGAATGGTCTAAGATCCCACCAACTCATAAACGTCTCAGTGCTGTTATCCTCCAAGGTGAGGTATTAAAAGATATTGAAAACAGGGGTGTCAATCATTTTGACCCCTGACTTTTTCAGAAAACAAAATATTATTTGTTAAACCAAATCTCTATCTCTGAGTAATTGTATTAGTATATAATAATATAATTTCAAACATTTTTGGAACATACAATATAGCTAAGGTTTTTATTATTTATTTTATACAGTCATTAATGCTCAGCTTTATCAAGGGTGTCAATAATTTCAGACTGTACACTTCTAATATCCGTTCATTATTGACCTGTGACAATTTTCAAGTAGGTTATCTTGTTGTCTGACTAGCTAGCCAAAAGGAATGAATCACAAGGCTGCAAGCCTGTAGCTAGCCACTGCCAGCCGTAGCTAACGGTTTGTCCACATGTTTTTAGTAAACCAAGTGCTTGTAACACCCAAATAGGCCATTGTGATTTTAGTCCCATGACGAAAGTTTCCAGTTAGCTACATCATTGTATTTAAACCAGGGACTTGTGTATCCACCATGATGACACAATGACACTTACACAAGTCCTCTGGATTACATTTGTAACTTTTCTGAATTTAAACTCTTATTGTACTAGTAACCTAACCAAAGGTAGGAACTGTAGGCAGGAGCGTAGCTGAAATGGATTCAATAGGGTTGGTTGTTGGAAAAGTTGAACTAAAAATATTTTTTTCCATTCGTTTTCAAATCAGTTTTTCTCTCGCGTTAAAATAATTGTTTTCTTTTGATATCATTGTTTTTGTTTAAAATTCTATACATTTTTCTTTCATTTTTTTCTATAGATTTATTTAACTTTTCCTCAAATTCTTTTTTTTTTAATACTTAAAGATGCAATCCTGGCTCTTAAGCAAAATAAATGTGTAACATATAGTACAAATTGCATTCTTAACATATTATGTGAATTGCAAAAAAAAACATTTATAATAATTTGCAGAAAGTAACATATCAGACAAAATTGATAACATAGTACACAATTTGATGACATAGCACACAACAAATGGGGATCCCTTTTGGCTCGTGAGCACCACTTTCAAAATTACTGGCTGAAATTATACAAGCGTTCAAGAGTGCATCTTTAAGGTGTGAAATTGAACCCATACCTAGGACTCTCTGCACTGTAAGCCAAGTGGGTCTCTTTTCATTAGCTTTTCACTATGTAATTGAGAAACTCAATGTTCCCTGTAACTAAGAATAGATACTTGAATGAAAAGAGGTTGAGTTTTTCCCAAAGCTGTGGTCTATTCAGTACATTGGTTAAGACATCGATTTGAGTTCATAGTCAAACAATTTTATTCCCACAACCAGCATGCACAAGGCATATAACCTTGATCAATCTGTTACTGACTTGAATTTCAATGTTTCATATCCACTTGCCCTTCTCCATCCTCACCTTGGATTGCAAGTGGGGAGACAATCACAAAAGTGAGGAAAGAGAGTTTCGCTCTAACTAGTCACAGCACCCATAGTACTACTTCCAGGAACTGAAAGTGAAATTCATGCTGAACATGCTGACTCACACAAAAGCCCCCATTAATTATCTTCACTTCCCCTGGCTTTTTCCACCGCAACAGGAGATCCCAAAACCCAAAGCTACTATTTCAATTAACAGCTTTTAGTTATGGAAATAAATATTTATTAATAATGAAACAAACTTACATTCAAACACAATTCACAGAAAACAGGGAAAAACTTTTCACCGCTTCAATAGTGATTACGAACAGTCATAAACAAAACAAATTAAGTTATATACAGGCTTTGATTTTTTTTAAAAACAGCTTTTTAAACACGTACCAAACCGGCTCTCATATCCCACAAAATTTAAGTAAATGGTGGGGAACAAAAATACCCCACACACATTGCAACCTCTCCACACATACAAACACTTCTAATAAGGGTAGCCCACATTAGAGACCTAAATAACAGTCAAAACAACGAGGCAAATACGTGTTGCTTTCATATTGTATTACATTACCACAACACTGTCTATTCCTTTCCTTGGGAAACCATAGTGTCGTTTCTGACACACATCATACTGATATAGTTCAAAGTTCATATATACAATGTCAATACATTGTATTCACTTTTTTTTAAGTTCAATTTCTTATCACTGCTAATTTCATTGTATGATTTAGTTTGAAGAAATGTAACATATTGCATTCATCCTACTGTTGTGACACTTAGACATCAATGGGTTTAAATGAAAGCTGCCAAGAAATTATAATGGAGCAAATTACAGTGAGATGCAGTTTGATTATTACACCTATTACAGTTTTTTTGCGTAGGTTTCTATAGAAATGGGAACCTAAGGCCCAACGGATATACACCGTAAAACACAAACATACACACTAAGTCAATGTTTGACACATACACACATATCCAGAAGACCCAACATCCAACCACAAAGGTGCGTCTCTATTTCTTACCCTGTTCTAGTAACTTCCAAAGGTCATAAGGCCTTGTCCCCTGTCCTTTGACTGAGGCCGTGTCTACACTGGACACTTACATGCGACTTCTGCTATCAGAATACGAAGATCGCATTGAAAAGACGGGTCTAGGCGCACAAAAGTTGCTTTGTGGTCTGATTGTGTTCAGATCGAGAGGCACCTCAAAAATCCTAGCCAACTACCTAATATTTAGACAAATTATTTTTTGTTTGACTAGAGATATGGTAACCCATTTGCAATCCCTTTAGCATTGCTTGTTAGCTTGCTGTCTAGCTACAGAGGTTAGCTGAGTAGTTAGCTACTGCCATCACTTATTGTGTATTATCATATTTAGCCTATTCCACCGTTTGTAGACTGCATACTTGCATTTGAATATAGCGCGGGAAAAGGGTATCTGTGGACACAATGGGGACGCAGTAGACACATTTAAATGTAGGTGCAGATGCATGACATGTTCGGAATTCCATGGTCAGAACTCTATGATCAGAATACTAAAGCTGCATGAACTGTCAAGACTAGACACGGCCAAAGGCCTGGACACGGGACAATGGGCAAGGTTCTCGTCTGTAGGCCAGGAGTTCACTCCAGGTGAGTCTGTCCCTTGGTATGTCTTTACATCATGAGTGTCAAAGTCATTTTGCCTGAAGAACCATTTTTAGACAGTACATGTTCATGTTGGTAGCACAAGTGGGGGCCGTAATCTGGCTCCCGGGCCACAGGTTTTAGACTCCTCTAGTCTATGCAGTGCTGGGCTTACACTTGGCCAGCTCATAGGAGCCCTTCCTCCTGGCTCTCCTAAGATTGTCCAGGACTAGGACTGTGGTGGTCACCATCATTCCCACGCAGACAGCAGGAATGACTATCTGGTTCCAGTCAGGTGAAGGACTGGAATGCTTCTCTGTAGGCAAAGGGAAGATGGGAAGAACAGGGAGATAGTGAGGACGAGGCATATTGGCCAAAAATTGCATTTTATGTTTTCACAGCTTTCGAGTCCTCTCAAATGACACCGGTGTTTGTTATGGGTGGATGGAATTTTCTTGACTTTTTAAAGCTTCACTTCACTGTTCTCAAATTCCACTGTTGTTTGTTTTGGGGAGAAAGCGATATCTCCGTTCTCCCTGTTTCCAATTTCTCAGTTGAACGTGGGGTTCAAAGCTGTGAAGGGAAATAAAGAGCTCTCTACACTAAACCATTTCACTCACCCATGACGTTAATGCTGAAGATCTTAGTCTCGTAGCCCAGGTCATTGGTCACATTCACCTGGTATAGGCCTGTATCTTTGGGCGTAAGGTTCACCAGCAGGAAGTTCCCATCCGGGGAGTAGAGCTCTGTGCCATTGTCCAGTTTTCTCAAAACCACCACAGGTGGGGGGAAGCTAACAGAGCGACAGCATACAGTGACATTTTGGCCCTCCTGAACCTCAGTGGACGGATAGACCAGGACTGTTGTATTCCTAGGAGGTGCTGGACAAAAGTGAAATAGAACACACCTGAACACTGAGGGAAGACAATGCCTTGAGAAAACAAATGTAAAACAAACATGAATATGGTGCAGTGCAGTTACAGTGCAAAATACTGTAAGACATTCAGTCTTTTGGCAGTTTGCAACACAACATAACATTACCGTCCGCTATAAAGTAGATAGCTGAGCAAAATGTGTGAAATTACTGACGGCAATGTGTGAAATGTCAATGAGACAAGCTCTATAGAACCATTATCTAGAATTACGTTATGTCATTTCATGTTGTTGAGTTCCTGTGCAGTGTTAAGTGTCATACGAGTGTCTTGTGGCATGGTGTGACAACACTACAGCCGATGGCTAACTTAAACATCATGTTCTTAGATACCGACAGCTGTGACATGACAAGGAAAAGGCCACGCTCCAACCCACGAGAGCAAACAATACTAAACAGGAAGTGAAAACAAAAAGGGTCTGTCGGCGTAGAGAACAGTACCTTAATTAAAGAACCAAAAAAAAACGAACTGGGGTTAGGGAAAGTTTCCTGTTGTTGCCAGTACGAATGCATGGTAGTGAACTAAAAGAAGAATGTGGTGTGTGCGTTCCGGAAGCCTGGCACCCACCTTTAACTGTAACGTGTGTGCTAGCTTTCTGGCTGCCGTGCTCATTGAAGGCCTCACACTGGTAGAGAGCAGAGTCTGCTAGCAGGGCAGAGGAGAGGGTGAAGGAGGTGGAGGAGCCGTTGTGGGACTGGAGCTTTACATCCTGGTCCTCAGAGAGTCTCCTCAGCACCATCCATCCCACTGGAGCGCCGTCCGACAGGCAGGACACCGTCACGCTCTCCCCTTCCTTCACCTCACTGGCTGGGCTCACTGTGATGGTGGTTCCCCTGGGGGCATCTGCACAGGAATTATCAGACTCAGTTTAGGTTTATAAAAACACATATAGGTTATAAGGCTTCCAAAACCTGCACGACACAACCGCCATTAACACCTCAAGGACTGAAGTTCGGCATGACAGATTGCCTAAATTGAAAGCTCCAAGGGCAGTGTGTGGACACCCTAGGGTAAATACAAGTGATTTAAGCAATCAACTGTTCATGGTCCTCTATTCAGAACACAATGGGTGGATCAGGTGTGTTATGATGCTGGGGTGGAACAAAGGCCTGCACCACCCTGCGGCTCTCGAGGACCATCAAGAAACGTATCCACCCAATGGCCAAGGGCATCAACAATTCATGATTTGAGCTCGACTTCAATAATCTGTACAACCACTTACAGTGGAGCTCCAGTACAGTCACCGTTTTCCTCTCTCTCCGACTTTGATGGACCACGTCCATCTGAAGACCGACTCTGCAGGTGATCCGCCTCCCCTGGTCCTCCGGTTCCACCGAAAAAGATAACGTTGACGTCACATTCTGGAGCTCACTGGAGTACCGACCCACGCCGGAGTGCAGCTCCGTTTCCCCATCGAGCCATTGAATCTGCACGTGACTGGCTGGGTAGACATCGGCTACAGAACAATATAAGGTGGCCTCCCCGTCTTCCAGAAAGGGTCCCGGGTTCTCGATGATAGGGTCCAAGGGGAAAGCTGGGAGAGAGAAATGGGTAGAGGAAAATATCAACACGTGGCTAAAAGCACATGAGACCAGATAGCGCTGTGAGAGACTTAGTCAGTCATGTTAAAAGGGTAGACTCTTCACTTTGGAGGTTTAAAGATGGGGTGTTTCAGATTGTGACGTGCCGATATGGGGAACTGACACTTTTCCATAGGATAGCAGATTTTTAAAGAGACTGAGAGTAAGGAAGGCATTAATCAGCACAATTTGTGGAACAGCCCTTTCCATAGAATCATGTGAGTCAGGGGTTTAGAACGCACTAACGCTTATACCCACTTTAATACAATGACAACACTTCCGCGAAACTCGACATTTCACCGAATTTGAGAATTTGAGAAGTCTTCAGTGACCCTGGAGTACTTTTATCATTATTCACTTTATGTAATCTCTCTCCCACATTGAACCAGACTACTGATACCAGTGCATTCCGGCAAAAAAAAAAAACTGGACTTCTGCCCATGTTGCGTGGGAGAGCAGCATGGTTTCGAGTGATCATTCAGGCTTTAAGTCTTAAGTTCGGTTTCATAAGAGGATGCTTATTCTTCCAACCTCCTACAAAGGGTCACTGTACTCTTTCCAAGTCAGTGAAGTGAACCGAAGCATTACCCCACACCAAGCAAAACAGTTGCTATATCTACATAAACCTTTAGAATGTATTGTGCCACGCCTTGGTACCACTGAACAAGTGTCAGGCAAATTACAAACAACCCCAATTAACTTTATTTTCATCTGGACATTTCTAAACAAAATGTAATAAATTATATCAAACTGGCATTGGACTTCTG
Source organism: Oncorhynchus mykiss (assembly GCF_057628025.1). NCBI lineage: Eukaryota > Metazoa > Chordata > Actinopteri > Salmoniformes > Salmonidae > Oncorhynchus > Oncorhynchus mykiss. The sequence continues at coordinate 58,433,339 of NC_143026.1, forward strand.
TAAAAAGTGGCCAATGACAAGCACATTTATGTGATTTATTTCTACGCACATTTCTTTCTTCCTTCTCATAACATACAAACTCAAAGTAAATACATTGAACTAAACAAAGCCAAGTCATCTTTCTCAAGATGTATAGTATACCCACAGAAGACCTTGACCTCTGCTTGCTTGGACTTGATGACAGAGCCACACTTGGCCTCACAGGTGTAGGCTTGCTCATGGGCCAGCCCAAGTGGGCCCAGGTGGAGCTGGGAGAGGGAGTCCTGGTTGAGTGCGTGGCTGTGGACGGGCATGTCCAGCATGCTCCTCCAGGAGAAGGCTGGCTGGGGACAGCCCGAAGCCAGGCAGGAGAGCACCAGTTTGGATCCCATCTCAGCCATCACCCCCGATACCATCTCCACCTCCAGGGGATACGCTGAGAGAAAAGAACCACCGGAGAAAGGATAGATGACTCCTCTGCTCAATTCAGTTGAATAGAAATCAAGTTCAATTGGATTCTGCGCCATTTCAGTTCAATTCAGTTCAGTTAATTCAATTCAATTAAAACCAATTCACTATCCGGCAAGAAAATCTCTTAGCGAAATCAAATCTAGCCTCAACTTAATCCACAACAGAAAAAACAAAGCAAACATAAGAGTATATTAAAAAGAGTCAAGCTACATCACAAAGGCAGGTAAGCATTATAGAAATCGGTAAAACAATGAACATTTAGCATTGAGCCCTCTACTCCACACGATCATGACCATTATTATAATCTTTACCATCGACTACTTCATACCGGTAATGGTTTTAATTATTACTCTGAGTAATAATAATAATCATTATATAATAATAATAATTATCTCCTGTATTCAAACCCACTCATGTCATCGAACCCGGAGGTGGGAAACACATGCAATCCACATTGGAGTCCCTCGAACGTCTGTATGCATGTGAACAGAACATTGACTATTTCTGTTATCTGGGGTGTCACTTTTCTAGGGCTCTTGTACACAGAAGAAGCTTGGTGACTCAATGGCTTGGTGACTCAAACACTCAGTTTGCTCTCCCCAGGGAAATTGGGTTTCAGTGCGTTGACTAAGACACATTTCCACCTTTTCCTCAGGACATGTCTCTTACGTGATTTATCTGAACATTGTTATAGTTCAACTGAAGGAGTATTTTTTGCAGCACAACAGTACAGCTTCAGGTTACACTTTACATTTAAATGTATTATGCGGTTACATGGGTGTAATTAGGCCTACATGTAATTAACTCTAACTATACTGGCAATGATTTTGAAACATCATTATTCCAGTTTCCATGATTAGAATCCAGCCATTGTTTCATGTACAATGCTACAATTATGTAATTATAATGTGGTTACCAAAGTCGTTACAATAACTACTGCACAAAGCCTAAGGTCAACTTATGATTTCGCCAGAATCCACCATGTTACCTAAATATACATTTTAAAAAAATCTCACCTTCAACGGAGAGCAAGGTGCTGACTTTCTGGCTGCCGTGCTCATTGAAGGCCTCGCACTGGTAGAGAGCAGAGTCTGCTAGCAGGGCAGAGGAGAGGGTGAAGGAGGTGGAGGAGCCGTTGCTGGACTGAAGAGCTACATCCTGGTCCTCAGAGAGTCTCCTCAGCACCATCCGTCCCACCGGAGCTCCGTCTGACAGGCAAGACACCGTCACGTTCTCCCCTTCTTTCACCTTACTGGCTGGGCTTACTTTGATGGAGGTGTTTGTTGGGGGAGCTACCAGAGGGGAAGGTCATCAAGGATACATAACATAAGACAGAAGTTTAGATCGCTAATTAAGAGGTTGTTTTAATGAGATTGCTCCCCCAAACAGACTTTTTAGACAAAGCTATAAAGATGATTCCTTACTATTACACTATCATAGAGTGACACCAAACAGAACTTATTCAAAATACAAGACCAAGGAGAAATTCATTTTCATTTTTAGAAATTCAGGTAGTTATTATCCTACCTTCAACAATGACGTTCACGCTGGCTGTGATGTTTCCAATGGTGTTGCTTGCCACACACTCATATTGACCAGAATCCACCAGTGTCATCTCTGTAAGGACAAGCTCCTCGCTCTGCCCTACTATGACAGCCTGTCCGTGTGGACCAATGGTCTTCCACTGTATCTCTGGTCTGGGGTTCCCTTCAGCATGGCACATCAATGTGGGACTGGAACCAACTCTCACAACAGTCAACTCAGATATTGACGTAATCTGTGGTGCATCTGAAAAAATATATATATGAATGATGTTGTTGTTGTTGTAGGCCTCAATTGTGAACTATGGATGACATTTGGTCGTTGCAGAATAACTGCCTAAACAACACTGACTTTAAGATCAGTGCTTATATGGGTAATTTGATATTAATCATATAACGTCAACCATGCTTCAATCTATCACTAGCAACTTCCCTTTGCCTAACAGTTACGCTGCAGTAGTAACTTACAAAGCACTGTGAGAGAAACAGAGGTTTCCTTGGTCTTCTCATCATCAGGCACACCCTCCTGATCGTGAGTGGCTCTGCATGTGATGCTCGTCTGTTTGTCCTCGGGGGTGGGCGTGAACGTGTAGGTGGACACAACAGACTCTGCATCTGTCTGGAGCATGCTGTCTCCTCGCAGCCACTCAAGCCTCAGGTGCTCTGCAGGATAAGCGTCTGTCACCTCACATGTCAGAGTGTTGGTCTGGCCCAAGAGAAGTCGGTCATGGCCTGATATGACAGGGGCCTCTGGAAATGCTGGAATATCAAATTGCGATCTTATTGCATGCAGCTGCACATGTTTGAAATTCAAATTCAAAGGCCTACTTTAAACATGTACATTTAAAACTGATTCAATTGGACTGATTTAATTCAGTAAATACTTTACAATACATTGCATGATTATTAAAGCATTAATAAACTATTTATGAATAAATTAGAATTTCATGTATTAGCATTTAAGCATGATAAGCATTACAATTCATAAGCATTCAGAATATTTATAACAATGAATAAAGAACCTATAAGCATGTATTATACATTTCTATTGGCTTATAACAATGGCTGATGATGGCTTATTCTGAATTAAGTTGATTGGACGTACAGTATACTTTGACAACCGCACGCTGTTGTTTGGTCGATTCTCCGCAACTGCCTTTGCAGAGAAGTGTGTCATCGTGTGCTGTCGACACAGGGTCAAAGACCGCCACTGATTCCGACCCGGAGGTGTGTATTTTCGCAAACACTGGCTTGTCCTCCAGCAAAGCCCAGGAGATGGTAACCTTTTCATTGCAATCCTTCACCGAGCATTGCAGCTCATGCCTATCACCGACTTTCAAAAGTGCATTCTTTGGTTTCAGCTCCATATGAAATGCAAATGCTGAAATGAAAAAAATAACAATGAATTAGAGTTCACATTCATGATTACTGACATATTTCAAAACTATAAAGTAGGGTAAGGAAACTTCATGATCGTTTATTATTATTTGTATTCAATTTGAATTCTAGGTTATAAGCCTATTAGTAAACTATCATATTTCGCCAACTACGGCTGCATTTAAATATGTACACATCGTTAAGTACAATGCTGACATTTTCAGATGAGTTTACATCCCAAGGCTACCCACAATCCTATTAAAATGCCATACACTTCCACACAGTAGGCTACCTACAGTACATAGCTTGAAGGCATGTCACATTGATTGTGAAGTGTTAATGATAAAAATAGAATCACTGCTTACCTGTTACTGGTAGTATCAATACCCATAACAGAATGAGATACATTTTTGTGTTGGATAGGCTGAATTAAAAAAAACTGTAAGGAACTGATTTGAGCTAGACTGTAACTTCCCTTGGTCCTGCTATGCTATGTGGGGATGATGGGTCTGGTCAGCCCAGAGTCCAGAGTCTGTGGATTTATAATTTGGAATAGGGAGGGATACCAACAGGGTAAAAAAATAAAAATTTAACACACCCCCTTACAATTCCAAGTATGTCACAGAGGAAGTACCCCACTCCTGGCCTCTCATTGCGTGGCCTTTAGTCAGTCTCTCTCTCCTGTGGTTGTGAATAACAACCCCCTCTGCTGGTTTAAATCAAACTCAAGATGGTTTCCTTAAAGGTCCAATGCAGCAGTTGTAATCTCAATATCTGAATCATTTCTGGGTAACAATTAAGTGCCTTACTGTGATTATTTTCAACAAAAAATGGTCAAATAGAAACAAATATTGCTTCTTATAAAAGAGCAATTTCTCAAAACAAATTCTAGGACTGTCTGGGAGTGTTCTGAGTGGGGAGGGGAAAACTGAAAAGTAGCTGTTATTGGAAGAGAGGTTTGTTAATTAGTTAATTAGTTCATATTGGTCTGTTAACCTTTTTACCACATGGTGACATCACCGTGAAAGGACAAACCTCTATTCCACCACAGCAGGCTGAAATTTCAGACGGCCTTTTCAAACAGCTCTTACACTTAAAGGGGCATTATCATCATTTTCTGAATTTACTAGTGCTATTCCAACCTCATAGTGTGGAAATATCTACAGTTGAAGTCGGAAGTTTACATACACCTTAGCCAAATACATTTAAACTCAGGTTTTCACAATTCCTGACATTTAATCCTAGTAAAAATTCCCTGTCTTAGGTCAGGTAGGATCACCACTTTATTTTAAGAATGTGAAATGTCAGAATAATAGTAGAGAGAATAATTTATTTCAGCTATTATTTCTTTCATCACATTCCCAAGGGGTCAGAAGTTTACATACACTCAATTAGTATTTGGTAGCATTGTCTTTAAATTGTTTAACTTGGGTCAAACGTTTCAGGTAGCCTTCCACAAGCTCCCCACAATAAGTTGGGTGAATTTTGGCCCATTCCTCCTGACAGAGCTGGTGTAACTGAGTCAGGTTTGTAGGCCTCCTTGCTCGCACACGCTTTTTCAGTTTTGCCCACAAATCTTCTATAGGATTGAAGTCAGGGCTTTGTGATGGCCACTCCAAAACCTTGACTTTGTTGTTTTTAAGCCATTTTGCCACAACTTTGGAAGTATGCTTGTGGTCATTGTCCATTTGGAAGACCCATTTGTGACCAAGCTTTAACTTCCTGACTGATGTCTTGAGATGTTGCTTCAATATATCCACATAATTTTACTTCCTCACGATGCCATCTATTTTGTGAAGTGCACCAGTCCCTCCTGCAGCAAAGCACCCACACAACATGATGCTGCCACTCCCATGCTTCACGGTTGGGATGGTGCTCTTCAGCTTGCAAGCCTCCCCCTTTTTCCTCCAAACATAACGATGGTCATTGTGGCCAAACAGTTCTATTCTTGTTTCATCAGACCAGAGGACATTTCTCCAAAAAGTACAATCTTTGTCACCATGTGCAGTTGCAAACCGTAGTCTGTCTTTTTCATCCTTTGCTGTTGTTCTGGGATTGATTTGCACTTTTCACACCAAAGTATGTTCATCTCTAGGAGACAGAATGCGTCTCCTTCCTGAGTGGTATGACAGCTGCGTGGTCCCATGGTGTTTATACTTGTGTACTACTGTTTGTACAGATGAATGTGGTACCTTCAGGTGTTTGGAAATTTCTCCCAAGGATGAGCCAGACCTTTGGAGGTGATAATGATGTCAATTGGCCTATCAGAAGCTTCTAAAGTCATGGCATCATTCTCTGGAATTTTACAAGCTGTTTTAAAGGCACAGTCAACTAGAGTTTGTTAACAAGAAATTTGTGGAGTGGTTGAAAAACGCAATTTAATGACTCCAACCTAAGTGTATGTAAACTTCTGACTTCAACTGTATAAAACACAGGAAAAACACATGTTTGACTGCACTGGACCTTTGAAAACATGTAATGAAATTATCTTTTAGCTGAGGAGAATCACATTTAAGATCCCTTTGAAAATCATAGGCATGCTGTGCTAATTAAAGTATATATGTTCCAAACATGAACTATATGGATTTATTATTTTATCTTTGCCTGCTTGTCTGTCTGTCATATACAAGACACATCTTTTGTTAAAGTCAATCTCCATTAGCCTAAACACATCAAAGTATACCACACCCATAGTTATAGAAATGGAATGTATTTCTATGACCAAACCAATGCATTTGAGGACAAAGACACATATGTGACAAGAGCAGCATGCTCTCCAGACTGTAGTCCTCTCCCACATATGCATGGCCTTGATTGTGAACATGTAACAGGTTCCATTGCAGACCCATTCATGGTGCTGAAGAGACCACATGAAGCCGGTCAGTCCTTGTCCCGTGAGGAGGCAGGAGAACATGACATATGATCAATCCACTTCACTCTGCCACTGAAATACTGTGACCTGGAAAGGAAGCTGTTCATGTGGTCACAGTGAAACAAACAATCAATAGGACAACCTTGGACATCTAGATGTGTGCGTTTCAAATAAAACAAGGCATATTAGGGAAGAGTAGTGGTTGATATTTTATTATTTGATATCCAGAGGCCTTCAAATTCAATGGAACAGAGTTGGACCTCCAGATCCAGACAGATCCAGACTTGCATAGACACATCAGAAATGGTGAGCACAAGGCATATTAGGGAAGAGTTTGAATCATGTGTAAATCATTGAATATCTCTCTGTCCTCACCCACACCAGCCAAAATGGGACAAACGTGTTACCAACAGTAATATAACACACACACAATACCAAAACAAGGAATACTTTATACTGTACATAGTGTACATTTTTTCAAAGATCATATTCTGATGTAGCATAAACATTATATTTAGTCAATTACAACTATCCTCAAAAGAGCTTAGGTTGAAAGAAAATGTATTATGAGGGAACTCTATTTAACACAAGTACCATCATAGTTCAGTTAAATGTTCTGGAAATACTGTTAATCTACGTGATATAAAACAGAACCATTCACCAACTTGATTAAACTTCCTCATCTCAACCCCCCTATTTCTAAATATAGGCTAAAGTGCGCTTTCATTTTGACAAATCAGAGTTATGCAACCGGGACAGCATCAGAGGAAAGTCCAAGCATATTGTATCAGAGTAATGACTATTAGTGTTCCGTGGGTCAAGCGACAATGGAATTTGCTCTGAACCCTGTGGTTCTATCAACAAATAGCTGTCCTCACAGTCATAATGTGATGCAGTGGTGTCTGATACTGCCAAGATTCTGTCTCATTTCACACCAATGGTTGTTTTGATGAATAAGAAAGAGTTTAAGTAATACTTGGTTTTTGCTGTTATAGAATCATCCCACTGGGGAAAAAAACAGGTTGAATCAATGTTGTTTTCATGTAATTTCAACTGAAAATATCTATGTGAGGACATTGAATCAACATGGAAAATGTATTGGATTTGCAAAAAGTCAATGTAAGGGCATTGTCTTTTTTTCACTGAACTATTAACCAAAATCCAATGACATGGTGAAATGTTTTGTTGATTTCATGTTGAATTCATGTTGTTGACAACTCAACCAAATGTAAAAACTACACGCTGAACTGACGTCTGTGCCCAGTGGGTAGTTTATACAAAACTATACTGAACAAAAATATAAATGCAACAACATGTAGTGTTGGTCCCATGTTTATTGAGCTGAAATAAAAGTTCCCAGAAATTTCACGCTGGTATAAAGGATTTGGAGACAGGCGCAGGAATACATCATCTGGGTTTTTAATACACCCTAAACAAACACATATACAAAACACTGGGATGTACCCAAGCAAAGAGCAAGGGTAAACCTTGTAGAACGACAAGGGACGAGACCCGTAATACACGCAGCACAAAACACGCAGCACAGGCTGAGACAACGCATAGGTGCTCACACCACCAACGGACATGGGAACAATAATCCCCAGCCCAATGGGGAAACAAAGGGCACATTTACACAAACACAATCAGTGAGGAATTGGAACCAGGTGTGCGTAATGACACCTTCAGTACAGCCTAGAAGGCTGGTGACGTCGACCTCCGGAACTGGTGAACAGAATGAGCAGCAGTACCGTGGGGGATCCGTGACAATACATTTGCCATACACACAAAAATCTTATTTCTCTCAAATTTTGGGCACACATTTATTTACATCCCTGTTAATGAGCATTTCTCCTTTGCCAAGAGAATCCATCCACCTGATAGGTGTAGCATATCAAGTATCTGATTAAACAGCATGATCATTACACAGGTGCATCTTGTGCTGGGGACAGTAAAAGGCCACTCTAAAATGTGCAGTTATGTCACACAACACATGCCAATTGGCATGCTGACTTGCAGGAATGTCCACCAGAGTTGTCAGCGAATTGAATGTTAATTTTCTCTACCATCAGCTGCCTCCAACCTCATTTTAGAGAATTTGGCAGTACATCCAACAGGCCTCACAGCCGCAGACCACGCTTAACCACGCCATCCCAGGACCTCCACATCCGGCATCTTCACCTGCGGGATCGTCTGATGAAACTGTGGGTTTGCACAACCAAACGATTTTGGCACAAACTGTCAGAAACCGTCTCAGTGAAGCTTATCCGCATGCTCGTAATCCTCACCAGGGTCTTGACCTGACTGCAGGTCGGCGTCGTAACCGACTTCAGTGGGCAAATGCCCACCTTCAATGGCCACTGGAACACTGGAGAAGAGTGCTCTTCATGGATGAATCCCATTTTCAACTGTAGATCAAATATTATTGGTCACATTCACGTGTTTAGCAGATGTTATTGTGGGTGTAGCAAAATGCTTGTGCTTCTAGTTCCGACAGTGCAGCAATATCTAACAATTTCTCAACATATACCCAATACACACAAATGGAATTAAGAATATATAAATATGGACGAGCAATGTCAGAGTGGCATAGACTAAGATACAGTAGAAAAGTATAGAATACAGTATATTCATATGAGATGAGTAATGCAAGATATGTAAACATTATGAAAGTGACATTATTAAAGTGACTAGTTTACCATTTTTTAAAGTGGCCAACTATTTCAAGTTTGTGTATATAGACAGCAGCCTCTCTGTGCTAGTGATGGCTATTTAACAGTCTGATGGCCTTGAGAATCTATTTTTCAGTCTCTCTGTCCCAGATTTGATGCACCTGTATTGACCTCGCCTTCTGGATGATAATGGGGGTGAATAGGCAGTGGCTCGGGTGGTTGTTGTCCTTGATGATCCTTTGGCCTTCCTGTGACATTAGGTGCTGTAGGTGTCCTGGAGGGCAGGAAGTTTGCCCCCGTGATGCGTTGTGCAGACCGCACCACCCTCTGGAGAGCCCTGCGGTTGTGGGCGGTGCAGTTGCTGTACCAGGCGGTGATACAGCCTGACAGGATGCTCTCAATTGTGCATCTGTAAAAGTTTGAGGGTTTTAGGTGATAAGCCAAATTCCTTCAGCCTCCTGAGATCGAAGAGGCACTGTTGCGCCTTCACCACACCATGTGTGTGGGTGGACCATTTCAGTTTGTCAGCAATATGTACCCCGAGGAACTTAAAACGTTCCACCTTCTGCTGTTTGCTAAATTCCATGATCATCTCCTTTGTTTTGTTGACGTTGAGTGAGAGGTTGTTTTCCTGGCACTACACTCCCAGATTCCTCACCTCCTCCATGTAGGCTTTATCATTGTTGTTGGTAATCAAGCCTACTACTGTTGTGTCGTATGCAAACTTGATGAATGAGTTGGAGGCGTGCTTGGCCACGCATTCATGCGTGACCAGGGAGTACAGGAAGGGGCTGAGCATGCACCCTTGTGGGGCCCCAGTTTTGAGGATCAGCTAAGTGGAGGTGTTGTTTCCTACCTTCACCACCGGATGGCGGCCCGTCAGGAAGTCCAAGTACCAATTGCACAGGGTGGGGTTCAGATCCAGGGCCTCAAGCTTAATGATGAGCATGGAGGGTACTATGGTGTTGAATGCTGAGCTTTCGTCAATGAACAGCATTCCTACATAGGTATTTCTCTTGTCCAGATGGGATAGGGCAGTGTGCAGGCGATTGCATTGTCTGTGGACCTGTTGAGGCGGTAAGCAAATTGAAGTGGGTCTAGGGTGGCAGGTAGGGTGTAGGTAATATGATCCTTCACTAGTCTCTCAAAGCACTTCATGATTACAGAAGTGAGTGCTACGGGGCGATAGTCATTTAATTCAGTTACCTTTGCATTCTTGGGTACAGGAACAATGGTGGCCATCTTGAAGCATGTGGGGAGAACAGACTGGGATAGGGAGAGATTGAATATGTCAGTAAACACACCAGCCAGCTGGTCTGTGCATGCTCTGAGGACGCGGCTAGGGATACCATCTGGGCCGGCAGCCTTTCGTGGGTTGACACGTTTAAATGTCTTACTCAGGTCGGCCACGGAAAAGGAGAGCCCACTGTCCTTGGTAGTGGGCCACGTCGGTGGCACTGTAACTATCCTCAAATGCCCTGGCAAGGAACGTGTTTAGCTTGTCCGGAAGCAAGACGTCGGTGTCCGTGACGTGGCTGGTTTTCCCTTTGTAGTCTGTGATTGTCTGTAGACCCTCCTGCCTTTTGCACCCAATGTATATAGATTCTTTTTTCCCCCTACTATGTTATTGACTTGTTTATTGTTTACTCCGTGTGTAACTCTGTGTTGTCTGTTCACACTGCTATGCTTTATCTTGGCCAGGTCGCAGTTGCAAATGAGAACTTGTTCTCAACTAGCCTACCTGGTTAAATAAAGGTGAAATAAAATAAAATAAAAATATGTCTCATGTCTGAGCCATGGAATTGCGACTCCACTTTGTCTCTATACTGACGTTTTGCCTGTTTGATTGCCTTGCGAAGGGAATAACTACTCTGTTTGTATTCTGCCATATTCCCAGTCATCTTGCCATGGTTAAATGCGGTGGTTTGCGCATTCAGTTTTGCGCAAATGCTGCCATCTATCCACGGTTTCTGGTTAGGGTAGGTTTTAAGTCACTGTGGGTACAACATCTCCTATACACTTCCTGATAAACTCACTCACCATCTCAGTGTTTACATCAATACTATTTTCAGAAGCTACCTGGAACATATCCACGTGATCAAAACCATCTTGAAGCGTGGATTCCGTTTGGTCAGACCAGCATTGAATAGTCCTTAGCACGGGTACTTCCTGTTTGAGTTTCTAACTATAGGAAGGGAGGAGCAAAATGGAGTTGTCAGATTTGCCAAAAGGAGGGCGGGGGAGGGCCTTGTATGCATCCTGGAAGTTGGAGTAACAGTGGTCGAGTGTTTTAGCAGCGCGAGTACTACAGTTGATATGCTGATAGAATTTAGGCAGCCTTTTCCTCAAAATATGCTTTGTTAAAATCCCCAGCTACAATAAATGCAGCCTCAGGATATGTGGGTTCCAGTTTGCATAAAGTCCAGTAAAGTTCCTCGAGGGCCGTCGTGGTATCGGCTTAAGGGAGGATACACGGCAGAAACTATAACCAAAGAAAATTATCTTGGGAGATAATACGGATGGCATTTGATTGTGAGGTATTCTAGGTTGGGTGAATAAAAGGACTTGAGTTCCTGTATGTTATCACAACTACACCATGAGCCGTTGATCATGAAACATACACCCCCGCCCTCTTCCCGGAGAGATATTTATTCCTGTCGGTGTGATGAGAATCCAGATGGCTGGACAGACTCCAACAGTATATCCTGAGAAAGCAGTGTTTCCGTGAAACAGAGCATGTTACAATCCCTGATACTCGGAAGCGGTGGGTGGTGTGCGCGCCTCCTAAGTCGGACCAAAAGACTGCTCCGAGTACCTCTCCTTCACCAACATTGTTCTGGGTCGGCCTCTGGTATCAGTTCAATTGCCCCGAGTGGTGCGAACAAAGGATCCGCTTCGGGAAAGTCATATTCCTGGTCATAATGCTGGTAGTACTGGTAGTGCTGGTGAGTTACCGCCGCTCTGATATCCAATAGTTCTTCCCAGCTGTATGTAATAACATACAATTTTATGGGCTAGCAATGTAAGAAATAATACATAAAAAACAAAATACTGCAAAGTTTCCTAAGAACTAAAAGCGAGGCAGCCCTCTCTGTCGGTCCCATTTTTAGATATCGGGCAGATGGCAGACGGGTGGGCGAGCATGGGGTTATGGTATGGGCAGGCATAAGCTACGGACAACGAACACAATTGCATTTTATTTTATTTTATTTTATTTTTAAGGCCCATTGTCGTGCCCTTTATCCACCGCCATCACCTCATGTTTCAGCATGATTGTCACGACTCTGACCGAAGGTGGCTCCCCTTCCCGTTCGGGTGGCGCTTGGCGGTCGTCGTCCTACTAGCTGCCACTGATTATTTCCTCCCCCTCCTTGTGTGTCTATTGAGTGCACCTGTTTTGAGTTGGGTATAATTAGTGATGCTTTATTAGTCAGCCGGCCCGCCTGGTTCCTTGTGCGGGATTAATTATTGTGACCCGTTTTGTGTAAACTTGTGTGCACGTCTGTGGGTTACGTGTTTTCCCATTTCGTGGGTTTTGCTGGACAGTTTAAGTCCCCCTGTTTGGGGCGTTTGTTTTGGTTATACGCCCTGTGTTTTCGTGGGGTTGGCTTATGTTCGCCGTTTTTGTGCATTAAAGTAGCACTCCCCTGAACTCTCTGCTTCCTGCGCCTGACTTCTCACCCACTACACTCAGAACGTTACAATGATAATGTATGGCCCCATGTGGCAAAGATCTGCACACAATTCCTGGAAGCTGAAAATGTCCCAGTTCTTCCATGGCCTGCATATTCACCAGACATCTCACCCATTGAGCAATCTTAGGATGCTCTGGACCGATGTGTACGACAGCGTGTTCTAGTTCCCGCCAATATCCAGCAACTTCGTACAGCCATTGAAGAGGAGTGGGACAACATTCCACAGGCAAAAATCAACAGCCTGATCAACTCTATGAGAAGGAGATGTGTCACGCTGCATGAGGCAAATGGTGGTCACACCAGATACTGACTGGTTTTCCGATTTAAAAAAAAAGATATGTGACAAACAGATGCATATCTGTATTATTTCAATTGACTGATTTGTTTATATGAACTGTAACTCAGTAAAATCTTTGAAATTGTTGCATGATGCGTTTATATTTTTGTGTATAAATAACAAAACACTGGCAGCTAAATGTACAGTTGGTCATCTGGTAGAAAAGACACTTTGATCTCTTGCTACTTGGTAGGAAACAACTGAAAGGAAAAGGGCACCTTGAATATCCTGCTTCTGAGAAAGTCTCTTCCTTCAAAGTTTGTGCATCTGGATCACTCTTCATACATCCATGTGCCTATAATATTCTTGCTTTGAAACATATACAAATATAAGAAGTGTGTTTGGGTGGGGGGGGCACCTATCATACTTGCAAAAGATATGAACGAGCATTAAAGTAAAACCCATGCGCAAGTTGTCGTAGACTGAGTTTTAATTACTTCTGTTGAAAACAAGCAGCAATAACCATTACATTTAGTCAGTCCATTAATTTCATGAAAAATATGTAATTTATTTCATAACAGCTTGTTATCATTAAACTAGACACTAATATCAATATGGACAATACCATACAGACCAAAAAACATTTCCTTTAATTAATGAAGCTGGGCATCTGAAAAGAACTTCAGTCGTTAGTCGTGCAGACCATTGCAATATCTATTGTTTCTTAGAACAACTAAACAAACAAATTGCTTCCTGGCACACTCTTCCACCCACAGTGGTTGGTAACCATATACACTACACGGCCAAGTGTATGTGAACACCCCTTCAAATTAGTGGATTCGGCTATTTCAGCCACACCCGTTGCTGACAGGTGTATAAAATCGAGCACACAGCCATGCAATCTTCAAAGATAAACATTGGCAGTAGAATGGACCGTACTGAAGAGCTCAGTGTCTTTCAACGTGGCACCATCACAGGATGCCACCTTTCCAACATGTCAGCTCATCAAATTTCTGCTGCCCTGTTCAACTGTAAGTGCTGTTATTGTGAAGTGGAAACATCTAGGAGCAACAACGGCTCAGTCGCGAAGTGGTAGGCCACACAAGCTCACAGAACGGTACCGCGGAGTGCTGAAGTGCGTAAAAATTGTCTGTCTTCGGTTGCAACACTCACTACCGAGTTCCAAATTGCCTCTCGAAGCAAAGTCAGTGCAAGAACTGTTCGTCGGGAGCTTCATGAAATGGGTTTCCATGGCCATGCAGCCGCACACAAGCCTAAGATCACCATGCGCAACGCCAAGCGTCGGCTGGAGTGGTGTAAAGCTCTCCGCCATTGGACTCTGAAGCAGTGGAAACGTGTTCTCTGGAGTGATGAATCACGCTTCACCATCTGGCAGTCCAACAAACTAATCTGGGTTTGGTAGATGCCAGCTACCTGGCCGAATGCAAAGTGCCAACTGTAAAGTTTAATGGAGGAGGAATAATGGTCTGGGTCTTTTTCATGGTTCAGGCTCCTTAATTCCAGTGCAGGGAAATCTTAACACTACAGCATAAAATGACATTCTAGACAATTATGTGCTTCCAACTTTGTGGCAACAGTTTGAGAAAGGCCCTTTCCTGTTTCAGCATGACAATGCCCCCGTGCAGAAAGCGAGGTCCATACAGAAATTGTTTGTTGAGATTGGCCTAATCGCCCAACATCAGTGCCCGACCTCACCAATGCTCATGGCTGAACGGAAGCAAGTCCCTGCAGCAATGTTCCAACATCTAGTGGAAAGCCTTCCCAGAAGAGTGGAGACTGTTATAGCAGCAAAGGGGGACCAACTTCATATTAATGCCCATGATTTTGGAATGAGGTTTTCGACAAACGGGTGTCCACATACTTTTGTGTAGTAAAATAACTAGGATTAGACTTATGTACTTTCAGTATTAGCCTATATACATTGCTTATTACAAGCATAGCTGACCATTGTAGGCAAAATTTAGTTTTTCCACATTTTTATATCATATCGCACAGCTGATGAATCGAACACTGTAAAAGAATGGCAACCTTTGATCAGTGTTATTTCCTGATCGGTGGCGATCAGTGCCTTTTAAGATGATTGAGGATTATATTTTTTTAATGAGCATGGCCATATTTCTATTACAGCATATTGGATGACTGTCATTCATATTCCATTCACCCAGCTCAATGTTTCATCGATAGGTTTAGGCTACATGTACCCATCATGAGGTTGCTACAACCTAGCCAATGAATGAAAGTTTACAACGTAGGTGCAAATGTTGAGACAATTTTGAGTAATGAAGGTGACCGTGTTACATTCAATACCACCTTGTACACTCTTGCCTGCATCTAGCTGATCTAGGGTGTAATCATTAGTCCAACAGTTGCAAACAAGAGTTTATATTTTACAAATTCAGGTATGTTAATCCTCGTTTCATTGTTTGAGCCGGTTGTTTGAGTAGGCTAAACTAGTTAGCTGCATTTGCTAGCTAAGTGAGAGTTTAAACACAAAAATACAATCAAATATAGCTAGCTCTCTGTCTCTCTTTTATACATTTTGGAAGAAATTAATGTTCAAAACGGTTTTCTTTTTCTCTCTCTTTGAGTCAACTACTCACCACAGTCTATGCACTGCAGTGCTAGCTAGCTGTAGCTTCTGCTTTCAGTACTAGATTCATTCTCTGATCCTTTGATTGGGTGGACAATATGTCAGTTCATGCTGCAAGAGCTCTGATAGGTTGTAGGACGTCCTCTGGAAATTGTCATAATTACATAATTACTGTTTCCTAGTTTTTGTATTGAAGTCAATGTACCCAGAGGACAGAAGCTAGCTGTCCTCCAGCTACACCATGGTGTTAACCTACAGAGTGCTGCTGAGGTTACTATAGACCTTATTAATTGTGTTTTAATAAATGATTTGTTGACATGTGAACATATTTAGTATAGTTTTATCTAAAAAGGATAACTTTTAAAGTTTCACAATTTTTATGAAATTCACTGAGGATGGTCCTCCCCCTCCTCCTCTCAGGAGCCTCCACTGTTCCTGACAGTTGCTGTTTGAAAATACATTGAGTATACAAAACAAGTTTGGATTTCCCTCTTGGTTGGGTTACGGCAGAGTCCAAGGGAGATGCTTTCTTCTGAGGGATGGATGAATGCTCTTTACTCCAACAATATCTTGTACAAGTGTATAACAACAGTCTAGAATTTACACTGCTCTTTCTGTGACAGACGGACCAGGTGAAAGCTATGATCCCTTATTGACACTTGTTAAATCTACTTCAAATCAGTGTAGATGAAGGGGGAGACAGGTTAAAGAAGGATTCTAAAGCCTGGAGACAATTGGGACATGGATTATGTGTGTGTGCCATTCAGAGGGTGAACAGGCAAGACAAAAGATTTATGGGGGTATGGTAGTATGTTCCGGGCGCACTGGTTTGAGTCTGTCAAGAACTGCAACGCTGCTGGGTTTTTCCACGCTCAACAGTTTCCCATGTGTATCAAGAATTGCCTACCACCCAAAGCACATCCAGCCAACTTGACACAACTGTGGGAAGCATTGGAGTAAACAAGGGACAGCATCCCTGTGGAACGCTTTCAACACCTTGTAGAGTCCATGCCACAATGAATTGAGTCTGTTCTGTGAGCAAAAAGGGGTGGAATTCGATATTAGAAAGGTGATCCTAATGTTTTGTACACTGTGTACAATCTACACAGGAGCTTCTAATCATCAGGTTTGCAAGGCAGCAAATACAGCATGACAATATACTGGTGGCTACTTTGTACCTTGTACAGAGGCATTAAAAAGTGGCTGTTTGTAATCATGGCCTCTTTGGGTAGTATCATATCTGGGATCCTGGTACAGACGTGTACTGCTTGGCTTTGGGGTGCATGTCCGACAAGCAGGTCAGGTTCAGCTGAACCAGTAGGAAATGGTCTGCAACGGGTAGGCCTGGATACCCGTGTTCGCTGATCCATCTAAAAAGAGCATAAACTGTGAAAAACATCATAAGTGATATGGATGCATATACCTGTCAAAATGCTATCATTTTAAAATGCAAATTGTAAAATGACTCATCAAAAGATGCAGTCGTTCAACGACCGTTAGGGATATTATTTCCAATACCGTCATCAGATGAGGCATGCATAAGCTTAACGATGTTGCACCCCTGGATGTTTGCACTGATTAAAGTAGTAAGTAGTTGTACAGTCACGGTGTGCCTCCAGTGTCATCTCTTCCTTGACTCGGACAACACGTTCTTGGCCACACACTGGTAAAACTATTGAAACCAGCCTGTGACGGTTCCATTTTTGTGTTGGTGACAATTCGGGGCAAGTGATTCCCTTTTCTCCCACCGTCAATGGTAAATTGGGGGGTGGCCATCCATGCTGCTCATAGATGAAAAAGCACTGATGGTGACCTCAGGTGCATCTGGACACACAAGGACACTGCACCTAGTCAAGCGTAATAGCCAAACGTGACTAAATGTTTTTTGCACTTTAATTTTCAGCTTTATTAAAATGAACACATAAGCGGATTTACAATTTGCATAAAGGCTTATTACAACCATGGTCCATAAAAAAAATGTATATAGAAAAATACATGAATATAAACAAAAACGAATTTGATACCAAATGAATACATAGTTTGTAAAACATTGTGAGAGTGTTCTTCTGGTTGACCTACAATTTATTGCATAATGGCACTACATAATAATAATAATAATAATAATACCTTAACAGCATCACTAATATTTTACAATGCTGAGCAACCAATAGCGTCATTTTGAGTTGAGTTGCCAGGTAAGCTTTCTAAAACACTGTAGGGATGGATCCTTACAGGGGACCAATGTCATTGCAGTTCAGATGCTGTTCAATTTATCTCAGCCAAAAATGCCCTTCTACTGTTTTGTCTCGGCAGAAGGTGAGATATTGTATTAATTGTGATGGGCTCAACCCCAACTGTAGACCCTCTCCAAAATTCTCCCTTGAGCACGGATCTGAAAGATTTTCTAAACTCCTCGTTCTTCCAAGTGTAGAGAAATGGGTTTGTAACAAAGAGAGTGCAGAAAAACATCCAAGAACAAGTCCTTAGTGCCAATGGCACTGTGGTAAAAAGTGCTATTGATAACACCCAGAAAAGAGGCTGTGTAGTGAGTATGAATATGAAACACACTGCCAACACGTAGAACCCCAAACGTTTGTCCTTTCTGGGGAACGAATATGGAAGGTTATTTACTATAGGAAAATGTAATATGCTGACCCTCTTCACACTGATCTGCACCCTTCGAAAGATTTTTAAATAGCAATACAGAACAACCATTGTCTGACCAATAATAGTCAACGCCAGGGTACCAGCTGCAAATGGGTCAGAGAAAATGGGCTTCCCTCCTTTGAGCAGTGATGCTGCGGAAGCCGGGAGATATGAGCATCCTTCCTGTGGGTACCGTAAAGATGTGATCCAGGGTAAAATAAATCCCAGCGCCGAAAGCCACGAAGCGCTTATCATCCATTCTGTGCGTCTTTTTTGGTAGATTGACAGATAGGTCACTGGTGATTTGGTAATCAACACGTATCGGTTGACGGCGATCAGGGAATGGGAGAGAAGAGAGACAGTGATGCCGAGAAATAAGAGCGCATCTTTGAAGGCTTGGTACCCAGTCGGGAAAGGGCTTCCAGAATAAATTCCCACCGCCTCGTGCGGCATCCAAAATGCGCACACCAACAGGTCGGCTATACAGCCGTTCACAATAAACGCATTGCTAGCCGTCCGAAGTTTCTTAAATGTCACGACCAGGTAGACAACCAAAAGGTTTAAAATGGTCCCAAACAGGCACATGAGAGAATAGAGTGTCGCAAGACTGATTTTGGCATCGTGTCCCACATCGCAGTCTGCCAGTTGCGCCGAGTCGTTTTGCATGTTGGAAGAATCAAATGTTTTTCATACGAAAAAACGGTAAGGAGTCATTTTGCAATCTTGTTGATGTTAGTCTGTTCTCCCTCAGTGGAAATTAGTTTCCATATTGAGGCAGCAGGCAGTTGCATTGAGCGCCTGTGGTGATGCTGCAGACACCAGATCAACAAAGACGTATGAGAAGACTGGAGGAGAGCAGGTTCATGATAACACCTACTCTAAACATCTAGCCTACTGCATGTGGCGTGTTAATAAAGATTGAATGATTTCCATGTGTTATTTCCAATAATTATGATGGAAATGCAAATCGGCCTATATCATACACTAAAAGGAATATAGCATAGGCTATCCTACTAAACTTGAATAAAGGAAAATCCATAATATGTTATTATATAGGAGTTAAGAGTCATAAAACCAATGCATCCACAGAGAATGGCTGGCTGCCTGACATTTAATGTGATGGGAGTCAGAGAAGCCTTTTGAATATCTAGCCAAAACATCCATTTGTTGAAAAAGAATATATTCTTAAATATAATACAGAGATTGACAGTTTTCTGTAATCCCTTTTTATCAATAGGCCTACAATATTAGTAACATGTCTTTCCACCAACACCAAGGCACCAACACCATTCAACCAATTGCAGATTGGCCATTTCCAAAAAGCGTTTTGGAGAGTGTTTGATTTGATACAGCAGGATGTCCAGGAAGGAGGCCGAGGGGAGTTTACACTCGATTCAGAAATGGGCATAACCTGTTCAGTTGATAGCAAACCTGGCTGAGAATTCATTCAGTGCACAAAAATCAGACAGACCCGAATACCTAACTCTCCGTCCATACTGGACTAACTGCTGTGCAAATCTAATACACTTTTGAAAGCAAAAAAATTTGAAATACACCATTTGCCAGATTGAATCGCAGCCTATATAACAGGCAGGAAATGTGAACACCACCGTTTTAATAGATCATTGGTGGGTGTATACAAAGCCAAAACCCATACCAGTCAATGGCATTCCTCTTATTATCCACCATGACTGCAGCATTTCATTAGCAACAAGACATATGAAAGAGAATCAACACGGCCTGGATTGGAACAAACTGAAATGCAAAGACCCCCATGCATTTGGATCCGTTTTAAAATGATTCAACAAAGGGTTTCGAACCATACTGTAGCTCACACAGTACTGTACACAAAACTTTGTATAAAAACACAAAATCCTACTGTAGTGTACATTATAGGTTACACCTTACACAATCTCCAATGGCTGACTTAGAGCAAATTATGTTCTCTAAAAATAATAAAATAAAAACAACCAACAGTCCTATTATGTGTACTTCATAGAGGTACCCCCTGTATATAGCCTCCCTAGTGTTATTGTGTTGCAACTTAATACTTTTTCTATTAAAAAATATATAATAAAATGTTACTTCAGTTTATTTTAGTAAATACTTTAACACTTTTCTCTCCCTTAACTGCATTGTTAGGGCTTATAAGTGAGCATTTCACTCTATTCAGTGTTTGTGACAAATACTCACTATAGCTCTTTACAAAAACAATAAACCCATTTTATTAAAGGGAGAAAAGTAGAGAGAAAACAAGAAATAACAAGAAAAGTCAATTTCACAGTTTTTTTTGTTATGTAATCAAAACAGGGCTGTTTGGCACCAAGCTATGAAGCTGTGAAAAACTAAATGTCATTAGCAATTCAAACACGTGCAGAATTCATTACTGACTTGTCCCTTTATATATAGACTGTGCTCACAGACACACACAGGAGTACCAATTGGTTAAAGGACAGGCAGAAACAAAACGTGGTTTTAATTTTTTTAAACTCGTCACTGATGAATAAAGGGAACATTCACCTAAAAAAAAGCAACGCTTCCTTATCTTGAAATTTGTCTTTATGAACCATAACTAATTAATTGACTCTTGATTTATTTAGTCATCAAATTAAAAATCACCACAAGTACACATATGGAAAATATAGTTAGACTAGAAACACTTCTTCCAAAAAGTTAGTTTCTTCGTGTAATACTTTACACTTTTGTATTTGGTCATCGAAAGATAACTGTCTCTGGCTGTTTTCAATCTCTTTCAAGATAAGAAATTCAGGTGAACTACCCTGCCTAAGTAAAGATTATGCAGAGCCCTTTATTGCAATAGAAGGCTCTGAGTTGATGTGCCTAGGTAGTCATTTGAAATAAGTGCGCTATTTAAAAAAAAAAAAAAAAGATGCTATGTTCGGTTAGCGTTTTCAAACAAATTATTCAACTGTTTGACAGCTGAAAGGATATACAGCTGTGAAACCAAGACAACCAGAATCAGTCGGAGCTAGTGTTCCTTCCTTCCTTAAAATACAAATGTATTCCTCTGTCAAGATGGCGAGTTCTGAAGAGAAAAAAAAATCAAGTAGAATAAATAATTTACAGAGACAATAATCTTTAAAATGTGTTTTTATTTTGTTACTTACTTTAGAAACCTGCATTAACTGTAAATGTAAAATATATACACTGAACAAAAAATATACAACGCAATATGTTAAGTATTGGTCCCATTTTCATGAGCTGAACCAAAAAGATACCAGAAATGTGCTATTTGCACAAAAACGTATTTTGCTCAAGTTTTATGCACACATTTGTTTTCATCCCTCTTAGTGAGCAATTCTCCTTTGCCAAGATAATCCATCCACCTGACAGGTGGGGCATATCAAGAAGCTGATGAAACAGCGTTGTCATTACACAGGTGCACCTTGTGCTGGGGACACATTAAAATATGCCGTATCACTAACTCTGATGGACATTCCTGCGGTCAGCATGCACACAATTGGCATGCTGACCACAGGAATGTCCATCAGAGTTAGTGAATTGAATGTTCATTTTCTCTACCATAAGCCACCTCCAACCCCATTTTAGAGAATATGGCCATATATCCGACCGCAGACCACGTGTAACCACGCCCAGGACCTCCACATCCGGCTTCTTCACCTGCGGGATCGTCTAATGAAACTGTGGGTTTGCACAACCAAAGAATTTTGGCACAAACTGTCTCAGCGAAGCTTATCTGCGTGCTTGTCGTCCTCACCAGGGTCTTGACCCTACTGCAGTACAGCGTCGTAACCGACTTCAGTTGGCAAATGGTGACCTTCAATAGCCACTGGCATGCTGGAGAAGTGTGCTCTTCATGGCTGATGGCAGACAGCGTGTATGGAATCATGTGGGTGAGCGGTTTGCTGATGTCAACATTGTGAGCAGAGTGCCACATGATGGTTGTGCGATTATGGTATGGGCAGGCATAAGCTATGGACAATGAACACAATTACATTTTATCAATGGCAATTTGAATGCACAGACATACTGTGACGAGATACCGAGGCCCATTGTTATGCCATTCATTCGCCGCCATCACCTCATGTTTCCGCATGATAATGCATGGCCCTATGTCGCTAGGATCTGTACACAATTCCCGGAAGCTGAAAATGTCCCAGTTCTTCCATGGCCTGCATACTCACCAGATATGTCACCCATTGAGCACTTTTGGGATGCACTGGATCGATATGTACGACAGCATGTTCCAGTTCCTGCCAATATCCAGCAACTTCGCACAGCCAAGTCATTGAAGAGGAGTGGAACAACATTACACAGGCCACAATCAACAGCCTGATCAACTCCATGCGAAGGAGATGTGTCGCACTGCACGAGGCAAATGGTGGTCACACCAGATACGGACTGTTTTTTCCCCTGGTCCACAGCACTACCTATTTTTTTAAAAGTACAGTAGCTGTGGCCAACAGATGCATATCTGTATCCCCAGTCATGTGAAATCCATAGATTAGGGCCTAATGCAATTATTTTAATTGACTGATTTCCTTAAATAAACTCAGTAAAATCTTTTAAAATGTTGCGTTTATATTTTTGCTCTGTGTACATACAGTAGACATTTGCATTTTAGTATGCTTACTGTATGAAAAATACTGATCTACAGTTATAACATTTTCTTTACATACTGCTTGAAAAAATATATGCATGTAAGAATTTTGCTATTAAAATTGTACATTTCATGGAGGTAGAACACCTGCATTAAGATTCTCCCATTTTGAAACAAAATAATGTCACTGCCAGGAATGTACAGAGGTCTAAAATAATAACAAAAATGATCAAATCAGTGATAAACAAATGCTTCTGTATCCATTTTTTTTCTCTCCCCCAAATCAATTTCAATATTCAACTACATAAAATAAAAAAATAAGAAGCATCCAAATATATGGATCTATTGTTACAAGGTCCAACAGAAAATGTACTTAGTTGGGCCATCGTAGGCCATACTCATTGGTAGAACACCAGCTTTGATAATGACCGCTGCATTGTGCACCCAATGACATCCAGCATTACAGTCTAAAGAAAGCATTTTTTGGGGGGGACAGTTGTGCTTTTCAGTTTTTTTTTTTTTTTAGGAACCTCTACCTGCAAAAGTTCTCTCCATCTACAAGCTGAACTAATTATAATACACACAAGCCAGGAAAAACAGTCTCTGACTAGTTTTTACATTCAACACAAACACGCCACACAACATGGAAATATTTCAGTAATAGCGATGAACTTCCACTGCGCCTTGAATTATAAAACAAACATAATTGGTTCTACAGTAGGGTGTGTGTGTGTGTGTGTGTGCGCGTTTAAAAATAGGCTGCCACAAAATCAAGTTTCGTAATCTACAGCGAGTCAATGAGTGTCGAATAACACTGAAAATCTGCTCTTCCTCTAGTAATGACCACGGTTTGAATCATCCTTTTGGTTCGTCATGCTAAACATACAGTACATAGTCACAAGGCCTACAAAACGCTGGTTGCAGGTATGACTTTAGTATTTATCCTATAGTTGTCCCATTGATATGCAAATCTCCTGTAGGCTTGCGACAGAGGAGAACATTATTTATTAGTTCCAATTGAAACCAGTCGATTGAATTGACTTAATCAAAATCAAAACATTTTTGTTTTAGAATAGTGAAGAAACAGCATTAATTTCTTCCCTATTTGTAATTCTCTTCCATTCACATCTCTTCTCTAGAGCCCATCACCAGAGGACTGCAAACATGATCTCTAGACAACCCCCTACACACACGGTAACCACTCGCTCACATGGGCACATACGTACATATTCTCATAGTCTATGGTACGTACATGCTACTACATGCACACGCGGACGTACACCCCCACCCACGCACAAAACACAATCGTAAATAGGAGAGCACTTTACCCTGAGCCTGGTCCTGTAAATACATTGTTGATAAGGAACACGGCTCGCAAAATACCGTAAGCCGTCTCTCACAATCTCACATATTTTCATCTAGATGTATTGTTAGTGAAGTAGTTACACTCAGAGACAAAAATAGAATTGTCGTAAACCAAAACATGTTCTTTAAACCACTTCTAAATAAACATTTCTTTATCCAGGCAACAAAATTGTCATATTTCATGTATAAAAACATTGTCTAAAATTATTATTATTATTTTTAACTATTCCCCCCCCCAGTACAAGTCATGTGTACACAGTATTAGCACATAAACATATAAAAGAAAACAGAGATATGTGATACAGGAAAGTCTATATGTCCGGATCTCAGCTTTAAAAGAAAGAGCACTCACAGTCACAGCCTGGCCAAACCTAATCATAGCTCGCCAGAAAAAAAAGGGGGAAAAAGCTGGGTAAACAAATCGCCCTTTGTAAGCATTATCCAAACAGTGACTGCAGTTAGGGTGGATCGAGGCCGTCTGAGGCTGACATAAGAAGCCCAAAACTCAAAGTTCCATGAGCACTTGGGAGTTTGTGGCTGTCAATGTGCCCGTCTCCAAAGACCACACCCATTCAGATGCCACGGTTTATTAATTTTTCTTTCAGTATGTAGGAGAGAGTGGGGGAGATATTGCGAGAGAAAAAAAAGGGGGTGGGAGACCCATCCCATCCAGGTCAGAGGTCCAGTGTCAAGGTGTCTGTCCGGTCAACGCAGCACCACCGATTTAGTATTGAACATATTCAGATTGAAGGGACTGCAAGAGATGGAGAGGGGAGACAGAGACAAAATATGACAGTGAATCACAGTGGATTATAACACGGCCTCTGGCTCTGATGCAAATAGAAAAGCAAATCACTGCATCTAATTGTTCAAGTGTTGACAAGAAAAAAAACAAAAGGGTGAAGGTTGTTATCTAACAAGCCTGTGTGAAATATTCTATTCCTAACAGGTTACACTTGAACGGTTGGTTACAAAGGTATAGAAAAGCCATTCAAATAGACAATTTAAATGCCAAATGCATTTTCCTGGACGAATGAATAGATTTATGGTGGACAAGACAGACAGGGTGTCTGTGTGTGGGCAAGAGTAGGAAGCTGCGGAGGTAGAGAGCAGGAATTAGCAGGACTGGCAAACAGATGGGGATGAGATGAATTGTGCAAGAAGGACATGGGATTCTGATAGGGTATTGGAATTCTGACAAAGGAACAACTCCACTGACTGGCAAAACAAGGAGACATTAATACAATATTCTCCATACTCAACCACCCCCCTCTGCAGTGATGTAAAGTATTTAAGTAAAAATACTTCTTAAGTAGTTTCTGGGGTCTGTACTTTACTCATTTATATTTTTGACAACTCTTACTTCACTTCATTCCTAAAGAAAAAAGTGTAGTTTTTACATACATTTTCCCTGACACCCAAAAGTATTGGTTACATTTTGAATGCTTAGCAGGACAGGAAAATAGTCCAATTCACGCACTTATCAAGAGAATATCCCTGGTCATCCCTACTGCCTCTGATCTGGTGGACTCACTAAACATACATGCTTCTTTGTAAATTATGTGTGATGGAGTGTGACCCTGGCTCTCTGTACATAAAAAAACATTAAAATAATAATTTACTTTAGATACTCAAGTATATTTTTAGCAATTACTTTTACTTCTGATATAGTGCATTTGGAAAGTATTCAGACCCGTTGACTTTGTTACATTACAGCCTTATTCTAAAACATTTTCCCCCTCATCTACACAATACCCCATAATAACAAAGCAAAAACAGGTTAAGACATTTTGAAAATGTATTAAAAAAAACTGAAATATCACATTTACGTAAGTGTTCAGACCCTTTACTTAGTACTTTGTTGAAGCACCTTTGGCAGCGACTACAGCCTCGAGTTCTCTTAGATATGACGCTACAAGCTTGGCACACCTGTAATTGGAGAGTATCTCCCATTCTTCTATGCAAATCCTCTCAAGCTCTGTCAGGTTGGATGGGGAGCATCGCTGCACAGCTATTTTCAGCTCCCTCAAGAGATGTCCAATCGGGCTCCAGGCCTTGGCTGGACAACTCAAGGACATTCAGAGACTTGTCCCGAAGCCACTCCTGCGTCGTCTTGGCTGCGTGCTTAGGATCATTGTCCGGTTGGAAGATGAACCTTCACCCCAGTCGGAGGTCCTGAGTTCTCTGGAGCAGGTCTTCATCAAGGATCGCTCTGTACTTGACTCCGTTCAGCTTTCCCTCGATCCTGACTAGTCTCCCAGTCACTAGCGCTGAAAAACATCCCCACAACAGAATCTTGTTTCTCATGGTAAGAGTCCTTTAGGTGGTTTTCGGCAAACTCCAAATCGAGCTGTCATGTGCCTTTTACTGAGGCGTGGCATCGTCTGCCCACTCTACCATTAAGGCCTGATTGGTGGAGGGCTGCAGAGATGGTTGTCCTTCTGGAAGGTTCTCCCAACTCCACAGAGGAACTCTGGAGCTCTGTTAAAGTGACCATTGGGTTCTTAGTCACCTCCCTGACCAAGGCCCTTCTCCCCCGATTGCTCAGTTTGGCCTGGCAGCCAGCTCTAGGAAGAGTCTTGGTGGTTCCAAACTTCTTCCATTTAAGAATGATGGAGGCCATTGTGTTCTTGGGGACCTTCAATGCTGCAGATATCTTTTGGTATCCTTCCCCAGATCTGTGCCTCGACACAATCCTGTCTCGGAGCTCTACAGACAATTCCCTAGACCTCATGGCTTGGTTTTTGCTCTGACATGCACTGTCAACTGTGGGACCTTATATAGGCAGGTGTGTGCCCATCCAAATCATGTCCAATTAATTGAATTTACCACAGGTGGACTCCAATCAAGTTGTAGAAACATCTCAAGGATGATCAATGGCAATAGGATGCACAAACTCAATTTCAAGTCTCTCAGCAAAGGGTCTGAATACTTAAGTAAATAAGGTATGTTTTTTATTTTTAATACATTTGCAAAAATGAAAACAAACTTTTCGCTTTGTCACTATGGGGTATTGTGTGTAGATTAACATTTTTTTTTATTTAATACATTTTAGAATAATGCTGTAACGTAACGTTTGGAATAAGTCAACAGGTCTGAATACACTGTACTTAAGTATATTTAAAACCCAAATACTGACTTTTACTCAAGTAGTATTTTACTGGGTGACTCAGTTTGAGTCATTTTCTATTAAGGCATCTTCACTTTTACTCAAGCATGACAATTGGGTACTTTTTCCACCACTGTCATAAGCACTGTCTGTCACATCACTTGTTATCTTCTTTTCACACCGTTTGTGGGCTGGTGGTTGTGGCTGCTAGTATGGTATGTGTGTTACCATCACCTAGGAAGGGTGAGGGGAGTATATTGGAAGATAGATGAATTTAAAGAATATTATCCTTTACTTATTTAGTAGGCATAGGCAAGGTGATGGGGATTGAATGTGAATTAACTTGATATCTGTGCAAGAGTAGCAAGTTTTGAGCCAGCCAATCCTAAACTGTTAAATGAATGATAACGGTGAAACAATCTAGGTTGGCTGAGAAGCATTGGGTGAGAATTCTGGCACTGGCGTTGCTGGCGCAAGTGTGGGAAGTTCCGGGAACTAGCCTCAGATGTCAGTCCATTGTGGTCAGGGCCTATGAAAGGCCTCCATGAGTTCATGGTAAAGGAAGGAGGTGGATTACTGATCTCGCCTCTCAGGAAATGAGTGAGCTCTACAATATGACTGAGTCTGGCACTGGACCACAACTAACAACTGCTTTTTGGAAGGGAGGTTAGGATGTCCCTAGAGAGATGCTTCCTTCTGAGGGATGGATGAATGCGCTTTACTCCAATAATAGCTTCTACAAATGGATAACAACATCGTTTAAAATTTGCACGTTGTACAAAACATTAGGAACACCGTCTCTTTACATGACAGACTGACCAGGTGAAAGCTATGATCCCTTATTGATGTCAACCATTAAAATCCACTTCAACCAGTGTAGATGAAGGGGAGGAGACTGGTTAAAGAAGGATTTTTAAGCCTGGAGACAAATCAAATTTTATTTGTCACATGTGCCGAATACAACAGGTGTAGACCATACTGTGAAATGCTTACTCACAAGCCCTTAACCAATTGATACATGGGTGTGTGTGTGCCATTCAGAGGGTGAATGGGCAAGAAAGAAGATTTAAGTGCCTTTGAACGGGGTATGGTAGCAGCTGTCAGGCACAGCGGCTTGTGCCAAGAACTGCAACGCTGCTGTGTTTTTCACACTCAACAGTTTCCCGTGTGTATCAAGAATGGTCCACCACCCAAAAGACAACCAGCCAACTTGA
Source organism: Oncorhynchus mykiss (assembly GCF_057628025.1). Taxonomy (NCBI): domain Eukaryota; kingdom Metazoa; phylum Chordata; class Actinopteri; order Salmoniformes; family Salmonidae; genus Oncorhynchus; species Oncorhynchus mykiss. The sequence continues at coordinate 58,461,747 of NC_143026.1, forward strand.
CAACTGCGGGAAGCATTGGAGTCAACATGGGCCAGCATCCCTGTGGAACACTGTCGAGGGGGGACACAAAAACATTTGGCCACACTAAGCTTGCAGTCACACAGATCCACAGTGTAATTGCGATCCACTTGCATCTACCGAACAGCAGCACGTGTTAGAAGTTAGTGTCATGTTTAAAAAGTGTTGTTTGATGTCTCAGTTATTTTATTTCCTTTTGTTAAAGCCAGAAACCTGAAGGAACCTTGTTGACATCCAGCCAATCACCCAACCACATGTGATTCCAGGAGGAATCACATGACTGTTGCCACAGCCAATGAGGCCAGTGCACAATGGCCCTTTGTTTACACAGATTCAACCTGGTTTGTCGTTAAAGCGCATTTCCAGTTTAGTGTTTTTTCTGTTGCAGAGCTTTATTATTTTTAATTGGTATGTGATGCTAGGATCCACTCAATAGAGGTGAATAAGAAAGGGATAGTTTGGTATCTACTTCACCAGAGTCTGATGAACTCATGTACACCTTTCTTATGTCTGTGTCCAGTATGAAAGAAGTTAGGAGGTTAATGCTAACTAGCGCTAACTAGCGTGTGCTAATGCTAGTTAGCAATTGTGCTAGCGTTATTTAGCAACTTCCATCAACTTCGGGCAGAGACATACAATTTTTATCTGTTCTGGGGAAGTAGATAAAAGGGCCACATTGCCAAAATCCCCAAGTATACATTTAACAGGTTAGGAAAGAACAGAGTGAATTAGCTAAATGTCTCCCCACCAATACACAATGGAAGAGGAACTTCATTGTTCATAACACTAATTAGGGTTCTGCCCAAATGTTCCAGTAAATGCTTTCAACTCTAGATGGGTGGCTGGTGTGAAATGGCCTAATAGCCGTAGTTGGTGTGTATGAAGTAGGCATTTAGAGTGGAACTAGGCCATAGTAGGTCCTTATTCAGCACCATGAAGACAACAGACAAGGAATAGAGTTCAGTGGAGCCGCCAGAGAGTTAAGACACACAAACAGCGGAGAAGCTACAGCAGCAGCAGGAAGAGGACGACTGGCTACGATCATAACAAGACAACATCCACACAAAAAGGAAGGAAACTTGTGTTTGAGGGACAAGTGCAGAGGGGAAACACAAGAGGTCAAAAAAGGGTCACAGTGGAAATACCAAAAAGATGCTACTGTTTGAGTTTTGTTTTTTCAGGTGGTGAGCACACACACTTACGGGGATTGAGCGACTGAGGTAGCGGCCAGAGGGTCCGCTCAGGCCGGAGTAGCCCCCCTTTTGGGATCTGTAGGGGCCATAATCCTCAGGCCTGGGCCCCAGCCTGCCTGCAGCGTGGTGTGGGGCCCCCGCAAGGCCACCGTGGCTGAAGATCCCGGCGGGGGAGGAATTATACTGATTGTTGTTGGCCTCGGAGTGGTGGTAATTGGTGCCGCGCGAGCCGTTAGCCACGTAGCAGGGACCAGGAGCCGTCCGGCCCGATGGAGTGATGGTGACGATGGACGAGGGGGGAGAGGAGGGTGGTGATGAAGTGGGAGCGAAAGGCAGCTTCTTATTGTCCTCACCGCCGTTGGCTGCATACAGGTTGCCTAGGGAGCTGGCTAGCCTGGAGTTGATGGAGGAGCTGAGATGTGTGGGGGGTGGACAAATATATGGAGGGAAAGGTAGCAGGAGTGGGAACATATAAATACACAGGGACACACCCCAAACAAACACAATGACAAGGGGATAGCCACTGCCTTTGCTTTCACAGGCTAAGGACAGGGCAGCTGCCTTTGAGTACATTGGCTCTGATAGGAGACTGATTAACACACAACCGGTTTATACAATCAGCTAACAGTGGAATAGGGGATTGAGTCAGACATAGACAATCTATATTGTCAATGTGCAGTCTGATGCAGGAGCCTGACTACCCCATGTTAGTGTAACGCACACCTTCGGCACTGCAGGCATTTTGCCAGATTCACTGGGGGGGAATCTGGAGTTCTCATTGCCATGGCTACCTACCTACACACTCACAGTTATATCACGCAGTAGAATATAAAAAGAAACATTCACAAATCCTCCACAGAGCAAAGTAGATCCGGTAGTGCTCAAGGGGGAAGAGGTTGATGATGCATATTTTCTCGGTTGTGTGTATCTGCCTGTGCCGGTCTCTTGCACAGCAAAATGCGGGGGATTTACATTCAGTCTGTTGGGAAAGCGCACTGCCTGCAGCACATCAACCCTTTATGTGAATCGGTCTAGTGAGCCCCACACACAAACACTGTTCTGCCCTGCATATCCTTCCACTGGTTCTCAGGGCATTGGTTAGTCACAGACAGGCAGAAACACAACCAGGGGACTGAGACAGCCAAGAAAGATATGACAGGAAAGAGCAAGAAAGAGGGGGAAGAGAGAAAGGCTATAGAATAAACCAATCTACAGGAGGCAAGAGAAAGGGTAAGTGGATAAATGGAGGGATGGGAGGCTACACAGGATGAAAAGGGAAGAAAGAAAGAAGTGTTTAGATAAAAATAAAATAAAAAGAGGAGTAAAGGGTAAGAAGCTTCCGGGGAGGGGTGTAGGCTCACCTCTTGAGGTTGGACGCTGAAGAGGAGCTGCTGCCGATTCTCTTGGCGCTGGCCGAAGCAGAGGATGACGGGACTTTGGAGGACTTGAGAGGGGAGATGGTGCCCTGAGTGCCCATTCCGAGGTTCATCCTGCTGGGAGAGAAAGAGAAAGATGATTTGGACGTCCATATTGTGAGGTGGAGTAACAAACGTAACAGCCGTTAACAGAAGAAAACAACTTTTGCCAACATACACAATAGTGTCTTCTACTACACACGTAGAAAACATGATCTTGTCGGGTACACAAATTGGATAGTGTACACCCCTTAGACACTAAGGACCTACAGTACAAATCCCATTGTTAGAAACAAACAGCGTATGGGCAAGACTTCAATGACGACATCCAGTGAAAGATGTACCCAGTAACACTAGACAACATTAAGGAACGGTATCTGAAGGACTATTTATTAGGTAAGGCACTTCAACAGCACTATAGTTGAATCTTCAATATTAGTATAATATATTTGAAGTGTGAAGGGAGTGGGAATGAATGAGATAATAGGAGACAGAAAAAAAAAAAGATAGTTCTGGTACGAGGCATCACTCCCAGCTCCTTCATAAAAGCAGTCGGTCTTTGCTGCTCGTGGGCATCCGTGAACTATCAGTCTGTACTGGGCTGAAGGACTCTCTTATTTCAGGAGAGTACAACAATTAGAGATGTGCTAGCCTGAGTAGCCTCTGCCTTTCAGTGACACACACACGGAGACACACCTTTGAGTAGATGAAAGGAAGATGGCTAAAGTAGTGGGAGGAGAGAGCTGTCTAAGGGCACTCTTCACTCGCTCCTCTTTGAGGAACACTTATTAAGGGCCGTACTCTAGCACAAAAGAGGGAGTTCAATTTCCATCCCCTCTTTTCACACTCCAAGCCGCCTCTCCTCTCCTCTAAATCGGTCCCATACACGTGCTTAGCAGATGTTATTGCGGGTGTAGTGAAATGTTTGTGCGTCTAGATGACAGTGCAGCAACATCTAACAATTGCACAACATATACCCAATACACACAAATCTAAGTAAGGAATGGAATTAAGAATATAGAAATATATGGACGAGCAATGTCAGAGCGGCATAGACTAACATACAGTAGAATAGTGTAAAATACAGCATATACATAGGAGATGAGGGGCGGCCTAGTGGTTAGAGCGTTGGACTAGTAACTGGAAGGTTGCAAGTTCAAATCCCCGAGCTGACAAGGTACAAATCTGTCGTTAACAGGCAGTTAACCCACTGTTCCTAGGCCGTCACTGAAAATAAGAATTTGTTCTTAACTGACTTGCCAAGTTAAATAAAAAAAATAAAAAAATGAGTAACGCAAGATATGTAAACATTAAAGTGACATTATTAAAGTGTCCAATGAAGTCTGTGTATTTAGACAGCAGCCTCTCTGTGCTAGTGATGGCTATTTAACACTGATGGCCTTGAGATAAAAGCTGTTTTTCAGTCTCTCGGTCCCAGCTTTGAAGCACCTTTACTGACCTCGCCTTCTGGATGATAGCGGGGTGAACAGGCAGTGGCTCGGGTGGGTGTTGTCCTTGATGATCTGGTTAGGGTAGGGTTTTAATAATCCCAGTGGGTACAACATCTCCTATACACTTCCTGATAAACTCAGTTACCGTTTCAGTGAATTCGTCAATATTATTCTCAGAAGCTACCCGGAATATATCCCAGTCAAAACCATCTTGAAGCGTGGATTCCGTTTGGTCAAACCAGCGTTGAATAGTTCTTAGCACGGGTACTTCCTGTTGAGTTTCTGCCTATAGGAAGGGATGTACACAAGGTGTACACGGCCGTGACTATAATCAAAGTAAATGAGTAAATGTAAGTAAATGAACTGAGAATCCAGATGGCTGGACCGACTCCAATAGTATATCCCGAGAGAGCCATGTTTCCATGAAACAGAGTATGTTACAACCCCTGATGTCTCTCTGGAAAGAAACTCTTGCCCTGATCTTGTCAACTTTGTTATCCAGGGACTGAACATTAGCGAGTAATATACTTCGGAAGCGGTGGGTGGTGTGCACACTTAAGTCGTGCCAGAAGACCACTCCTAGTACCCCTTTTCCGCCCGCGTTGTTTTGGGTCGGCCTCTGGAATCAGTTCAATTGCCCAGAACAAAGGATCCGCTTCAGGAAAGTCGTATTCCTGGTCGTGCTGGTGAGTAACCGCCACTCTGATATCCAACATTTCTTACCAGCTGTATGTAATAACAACATTTTCTGGGCTAACAACGTAGGAAATAATACAGAAAATAAATAAATACTGCAAAGTTTCCTAAGAACCAGAAGCGAGGCAGCCTCCTCTGTCGGCACCACCTTAAAAAGTTACTCGGCGTACACGTCACTGACAAACTGAAATGATCCACCCACACAGACAGTGTGGTGAAGGCGCAACAGAGCCTCTTCAACCTCAGGAGGCTGAAGAAATATGACTTGTCACCTAAAACCCTGAAAAACTTTTACAGATGCATAATTGAGAGCATCCTGTCTGGCTGTATCACTGGTAAGGCAACTGCACCACCAACAACCGCAGTGCTCTCCAGAGGGTGGTGCGGTCCACACAACGCATCACTAGGGGCAAACTACCTGCCCTCCAGGACACCTACAGCACCCAAAGTCACAGGAAGGCCAAAAATATCATCAAGGACTACCACTGTGTTGGATGTAGCCTAGTTCCAGCTTGAGTTGAGTTGTGCTTTACTTTGCACTGAATTGAATGACTCGAGAGCGAGAGCGAGATGTTAATGCCACTTATATTGATGAGACTGTGTGAATTGTGTTTTGTGACAGCAGTTCAATCTGTGTGAGTGAAAACTGGGCAAACAGACAAACAGCAAAATCAACACTATTGTAATGGTACCTAAAAGGTTGGGACGGTGACCTGGTGTGCATTTTCATGTCTTCAAGTCTGAAAAAGAGACACAAAGATGGAGGGTTCACACGTCCAAAGGCAGCATGTTTGCACATGTATATATTTACTTAGAGCACAGGGTATGGGGAAAGTAGTGATTACTAAGTCATTTTGGAAGAGAGCATCCATTAGGCTACATGACTAAAACGAAAGCTTAAAAGTGACTTTCTAGAGGAAAACCAAATTGAGTATTTTTCAACAGAAACCCCAACGTGAAACAGAGCCATTATCCTGAAAATTCTGCTCTGCCTGGCAGGGCCTGTGTTATTTCAGCTAGATAACCATGGAAACCTGAGCCCCGAATCAGATCAGAGCAACAGACTGTCTTACTTGTTAGAACAGTGATCCCACATCTTTTTTGAACTGTGGCCCACCTTGACACGATATACAATTCTGCAATACACCTAAAATGTCCCAATTAATTTAGTTTTTTTTTATAGATTAAATACAGTTAATTTGAAATATTCATAGTTTTCATAGTTCCTTACTCTAACTGGTTAATGCGTGTACCTCTTCAAGAGGTCAGGTAAATTAAGTCTTTAGTTTTAACAGTTTATGCTAGAGACTAGCAGTTCTCTTCATTATAAAAGGTGAAACCACAGACAAAGCCATGTTGTTTCTTTCTATAGCAAGAGGCTGTGGTATAAAGTAAGAAATCATCACGATAAGGAAAAGTTGTGCGGCACACCTGAGAGTTCCTCGGTTGGGAACCAATGAGCTAGAAGACGGAGCTAGACAGATGAATTTAAGTCATTCCAGTTTACAACTGTCCGCCAGCGAGGTGGTTTTCATGCCTCCCAGAATTTTTTCCTGTGGGTTATAACCTTAAATATGCATTACTTTCTGTAGTGCAGAGGACGAAGTTCATCAAAATGTGGAAAGCAATACTGCTAAGGGAGGAAAGGCTGAATTCCTCACCTGAGATCTCAAAAAGGTGCCAACTAATAAGATGGGAGGATCTTAAAGGGGAAGTTTGAGGTATCCATGGCAATTCTTACCTTAGGGCTCCCGTTGTGGCAGACCTGGGCTGCCGCCGGCCCTTTAAGGCACGCAGTTTATCTCCTTGGGTCATGCAGAGCCCGTTCTCTCCAATGTAGTCGTTCTGTGGAGAGAACGCATGAACCCGTAAGATATGCGCCGAAGCATGTACAGTAGATCACGATGAAACAAAGCAGAACACGCCCGTGTTTTGTGCATAAGAACAGCTGTCTACGGAAATAGCTCTCCCACCCCTATAGTATGTCTAGTGCTGGTTTGATAAATAAACTCAGCAAAAAAATAAACAAACATTCTGACTGTCAACTGTGTTTTTTCCCCAGCAAACTTAACTTGTGTAAATATTTGTATGAACATAACAAGATTCAGCAAATGAGACAAACTGAACGTTCCACAGACATGTGACTAATAGAAATTGAATAATGTGTCCCTGAACAAAGGGGGAGTTCAAAAGTAAGTCAGTATCTCGTGTGGCCACCAGCTGCATTAAGTACTGCAGTGCATCTCCTCCTCAGTTTGCACCAGATTTGCCAGTTCTTGCTGTGAGATGTTACCCCACTCTTCCACCAAGGCACCTGCAAGTTCCCGGACAATTCTGGGGGGAACAGTCCTAGCCCTCACCCTCCGATCCAACAGGTCCCAGACGTGCTCGATGGGGTTGAGATCCAGGCTCTTCGCTGGCCATGGCAGAATATTGACATTCCTGTCTTGCAGGAAATCATGCACAGAACGAGGAGTATGGCTGGTAGCATTGTCATGCTGGAGGGTCAGGATGAGCCTGCAGGAAAGGTACCACGAGGGAGGAGGATGTCTTCCCTGTAATGCACAGCGTTGAGATTGCCTGCAATGACGACAAGCTCAGTCCGATGATGCTGTGACACACCACCCCAGACCATGACAGACCCTCCACCTTCAAATTGATCCCGCTCCAGAGTGCAGGCCTCGGTGTAACGCTCATTCCTTCAACGATATACGTCGAATCCGACCATCACCCCTGGTGAGACAAAACCGCGACTCCTCAGTGAAGAGCACTTTTTGCCAGTCCTGTCTGGTCAAGCGACGGTGGGTTTGTGCCCATAGACAATGTTGTTGCCGGTGATGTCTGGTGAGGACCTGCCTTACAACAGGCCTACAAGCCCTCAGTCCAGCCTCTCTCAGCCGATTGCAGACAGTCTGAGCACTGATGGAGGGATTGTGCATTTCTGGTGTAACTCGGGCAGTTGTTGTTGCCATCCTGTACCTGTTCCGCAGGTGTGATGTTCGGGTGTACCGATCCTGTGCAGGTGTTGTTACACGTGGTCTGCCACTGAGGATGATCAGCTGTCTGTCCTGTCTCCCTGTAGCGCCGTCTTAGGCGTCTCACAGTACGGACATTGCAATTTATTGCCCTGTCCACATGTGCAGTCCTCATGCCTCCTTGCATGCCTAAGGCACGTTCACATAGATGAGCAGGGACCCTGGGCATCTTTCTTTTGGTGTTTTTCAGAGTCAGTAGAAAGTTCTCTTTAGTGTCCTAAGTTTTCATAACTGTGACCTTAATTACCTACCGTCTGTAAGCTGTTAGTGTCTTAACGATGTTCCACAATTGTTTATGGTTCATTGAACAAGCATGGGAAACAGTGTTTAAACCCTTTACAATAGAGATCTGTGAAGTTATTTGGATTTTTACGAATTATCTTTGAAAGACAGGGTCCTGAAAAAAGGGAAGTTTTTGCCGAGTTTACATTAGGTACGAAATAATACACCCTAGACCTCTCAGATTTTCTTCAGGTCAACAGTTGTGTGATTCATTTGATATAAATAATTTGACCCTGGGATAAGAGTACAAGATCAGAAGCAAAAATCTACTGTCTGTCCTCACAGCCCCCAGAACTTACGGACAACCACCGACTACGCACACACACACACTCTCCGCAGGGAAATCGAGTCAGCCTCCACAAGAGTAGACAATACTTAGTCATCCCCACGCTACAGCTCCAAACAACAGAGGGGGTAAGGGTATGTGAGGGTAAGGGAAGCAGGCCACCTATAACTGAACATTCTAGAAGGAACACTAGAATGGTTTTACATCAAAAGTGGGGGGAATAGCTGTAGCCTCAGATGTTTCACATCCACGGGGATATTGGGCATTATCAGGGTTATTAGGCACCAAACAGAAAATAACAGATTAAAAACAGGGTTGAAACAATTCGGAATTTCCTAAGTGAACACAGGGTTGTATTGATTATGGTGAAACAAGTGTTTCTTATTGGACAAGTTCAGATACTCCCTCGCTGTTTCAGTTTGTTTTTATTCCTTTTAGTGCCTAACAAACAGGACCCCGGGAAGTGTTGTGGGGTGGCACTGACCTCTTGGAGGCGGTCGATGCTGTGGGACTTGAGGATGCCACCAGGGCTGGTGGTGAGGGTGGGGTTGAGGGTGAGGTCATCCATGCTGGAGGTGAGGCGAGACACGCTCCTCGGCTGCTTCTGCTGCGAACGCTGCACGTCTCCTTGCATCCACATGGCTGCTTGCCTCCTGACAGAGAAACAGATTGGCGAGAGCGATGAGCGGAAGACGAAAAGGGAGAGAAATATGGAAAGGTGTGGGGGGGTTGAGGAGGGAGAGAGGTTGCATTAGGACGTACTCACCGACCGTGTGACCTTAACTTATTTGAGATAGGGGGCAGCATTTTCACTTTTGGATGATAGCGTGCCCAGAGTAAACTGCCTCCTACTCAGTCCCAGATGCTAATATATGCATATTATTAGTAGTATTGGATAGAAAACACTCTGAAGTTTCTAAAACTGTTTGAACGATGTCTGTGAGTATAACAGAACTCATATGGCAGGCAAAAACCTGAGAGAAAATACAAACAGGAAGTGGGAAATCTGAAGTTTGTAGTTTTTGAACTCAGCCCCTATCAAATACACAGTGGGATATGGGTCATTTTGCACTTCCTAAGGCTTCCACTATATGTCAACCGTCTTTAGAACGTTGTTTCAGGCTTCTACTGTGAAGGGGGGCCGGATGAGAGCGGTTTGACTAAGGGGTCTGGCAGCAGCCTCGTTCTCAGTTACGAGCATTTCACATGAGGTAGCTCTCGTTACATTGCTTTTCTACAGACAATGGAATTCTCAGGTTGGAACATTATTGAACATTTATGATAAAAACATCCTAAAGATTGATTCTATACTTAGTTTGACAAGTTTCTACGACCTGTAATATACCTTATTGAACTTTTCGTCTGACGTTCGGTTGGACCTGAACGCGCGTTTGGATTTGTTTACCAAACGCCCTAACAAACGAAGCTATTTGGACATAATTGATGGACTTTATGGAACAAATCAAACATTTGTCTTACAGGGATTCCTGGGCGTGCATTCTGATGAAGATCATCAAAGGTAAGTGAATATTTATAATGCTATTTCTGACTAATGTTGACTGCGCAACATGGCGGATATTTATTTTGGCTGGTTTGGGCTATGAGCGCCATACTCAGATTATGCTTTTTCCGTAAAGTCATTTTGAAATCTGACACAGCGGTTGCAGTATTTTAATTGTTGGAAAAATAGCATTCCCGTAGTAAACGGGATATTTTGTCAGGACAAGATGCTAGAATATGCATATAATTGACAGCTTAGGATAGAAAACACTCTAAAGTTACCAAAACTGTAAAAATATGGTCTGTGAGTATAACAGAACTGATATTGCAGGCGAAAGCCTGAGAAAAATCCAATCCGGAAGTGCCTCATGTTTTGAAAGCGCTGCGTTCCAATGCGTCCCTTTTGAGCAGTGAATGGGCTATCAACCAGATTACTTTTTCTCCGCATTCCCCAAGGTGTCTACAGCATTGTGACTTAGTTGTACGCATTTATGTTGAAGAATACCCGTAAGCGGCTACATTGCGCAAGTGGTCACCTGATGCTCTCAGAGTGATTCTCGTGTAAAATTATTCCAATCGGTCCTACTGAAAAACCAATTGTCCCGGTGGATATATTATCGAATAGATATTTGAAAAACACCTTGAGGATTGATTATAAACAACGTTTGCCATGTTTCTGTCAATATTATGGAGCTAATTTGGAATATTTTTCGGCGTTTTCGGGACTGCAATTTCCAGGCGATTTCTCAGCCAAACGTGAAGAACAAACGGAGCTATTACGCCTAGAAAAATAATATTTTTGGAATAAAGGAACATTGGCTATCTAACTGGGAGTCTCGTGAGTGAAAACATCCAAAGCTCATCAAAAGTAAACGATTTAATTTGTTTGCTTTACTGATTTCCGTGACCAAGTTACCTGCTGCTAGCTGGACAAAATGCTATGCTAGGCTATCGATAAACTTACACAAATGCTTGTGTAAAGCATTTTGAAAATCTGAGATGACAGGGTGATTAACAAAAGGCTAAGCTGTGTCTCAATATATTTCACTTGTGATTATCATGAATAGGAATATTTTCTAGGAATATTTATGTCCGTTGCATTATGCTAATTAGTGTCAGTCGATGATTACGCTCCCTCGTGCGGGATGGGGAGTCACTAGAGGTTAAGGAGAAGTTTATCTATATTTCCATGTATAACACGTGTATTTTCATCAACATTTATAATGAGTATTTCTGTAAATTCGCTCTCTACAAAATCACTGCATGTTTTGAAACTACTGAAAATAACACGCCAATGTAAAATGAGATTTTTGGATATAAATATTTACTTTACCGAACAAAACATACATGTATTGTGTAACATGAAGTCCTATGAGTGCTATCTGATGAAGCTCAAAGGTTAGTGATTCATTTTATCTTTATTTGTGCTTTTTGTGACTCCTCTCTTTGGCTGGAAAAATGGCTGGGTTTTTCTGTGACTTGGTGGTGACCTAACATAATCGTTTGTGGAGCTTTCGCTGTAAAGCATTTTTAGAAAATCCGACACTGTGGATGGATTAACGAGAATTGTCTCTTTAAAATGGTGCCTAATACTTGTATGTTTCAGAAATTTGATTTATGAGATTTCTGTTGACTTGTATTTGGCGCATTGCAATTTCATTGGCGGTTGGCGAGGGGTTCCGCTTCCCAGACAGGTTAAGTCTATAAGACCATGTCACTTGTGGCCTGACCAGAGAGAGACAGTTTATATCCCAGGACAATGGAATTGATGCTAAGAGATAATACTACAACTTCTGTTGAAGGGCTGAGAGGGGGGGGGGGGCACAGATTTATCCAACAATTTACCCCATTTAATCTTTACCCATTTGTTCACCCAGAACATGGCAGACAGCTTTGGAGAGACTAGGACCAACAACAAGCTGTGGATAACCAGGACAGGAATCTGTTCTGCTTCATAGATGATGGATGGACTGGGAACAAGTTCGGAGCACTGTTTAAAACACACACACACTTCCCACAAAACTGCAGTTGAGCAAGCCTGAAAAGCTGTCCAAAGTATCCTACTGGTATGTGAGTAAGATCTTTCATCTGTCCTTGCATTTCCTGTTAGACTCTCCCCCATGGAGGAGTATGTTTTCCCCCTTCACAACACACACGAGTGCCAGACTTTCTGGTTTAGTCAGCAAGTTGAAAAAAAAAGTGGTCAGCCAACACATTTGGATGAACTGGTATAAAGACTGAAGAACATTTAAGAACAAATTCTCCCACGACAAAATCTACAGCAGAGCATGTTATCAGGCCATAACCTGAGGCACAAACGTTTCATTGGCTCTGAAGATGCCCATGGCCCTCCCCTAAATTCCCCCTCCTCTGAATGAACAAGACAAATTGCCAATCAAGGGCACAGAGACTATGTCAAGACAGTGGCTTGCTTGAGAAACTGTGGATTCTAACAATTGCTCTTCCAAAGGCTTATAATGTATATGAATGACAAGTAGCTAGAGGAAATGATCTGGGACCAGCCATAAGGAATACGTACTCCTCCAGGAAGTGCTGCTGAGGGCCGATGACGGAGCCTGGTCGGCAGACTCTGATCCAGGCAATGGTCTCTGCTGCTGTAAAGCGGTAGTGCTTCATCAGGTAACAGCCTATGAGAGTGCCTGTACGCCCAAGGCCAGCTGATTGATAGAGAGAGAGAGCGAGATAAGTGATACATAAAAAGAGAGATGAGATGAGAGAAAGAGACAGGTAAAAGAGACAAATTACCTTATGTCATCATCAGATTTGTTCTATAAATAAGACTTTTAGGAACATAGGCTTCACCACATAAGACATAGGTACAGTATCACTGCAATACTAAAGCACTATGGTAACACTGGTAAGTAATACGCCTGACAAGGGGCATACATTGAACAACACTGCCCCCTAATGTAAGACCTGCAGACCTGCGTTCAGTGGCAAAGAATACAAAATACAGTTGAGCGTTGCATTACTGATCAACTTGGATCCGCCAACTTGGCAGCCAAATAACATTCCAATGAAGAGTGAACTCTTTAAAATCCCTCTTAACAGACATAAAATACGTAAGGTGTGTTTGATTTAGCTTGCCAGCCACACAATGGAAACAGTCCAAATAGTGCAGACCCCATATGACAGGCAAGCCACATCAAGCACACCTCAGATATCAGATATTTGAAATATCTCAACATATACTGCAGTGTGCGCACGTGCATGCACCTTTGCAGTGGACGGCCACGGCGCCGTCAGTGCTCTCGCAGATGTGCAGGAAGCGGCGGGTGATGATGTCGCTTGGCGTGCTGCCGTCTACAAAGAACAGGTCGTAGTGGTCGAAGCCGGCATCCGTGAAGCGCTGGGCATCGTAGATCTTCTTGTTGAGCCGGACGACCGAGGTAACGTTGTGCTGTCGGAAGTAGGGGAAGTATGCTTCTGGAGCGTGAAGAGGGTAGCCTGGTTTAGGGGGGGGGGGGTTAAGGACAGTTAAATTGTGTAAAACTTAGGTAAGGACAACTAATTCTAAACCTGCCAGTGAATACAAAAAGTACAATCTTTGGTTTGTTGTCAAACTTATTACTACTCCAATGACTCTGCTGTTACAGAGGAGAACAGACGAGGGAAAACAGATGCATAGGGAAAGTCTACCTAAATCTCCAATCTAAACCCGAACCATGTCAAGGTTCATTGGTCGAGACAACTATTAAATTACTCTGGAACGGCTGTTGATTCTTAAAGAAAAAGGGTCCATAAAAGGTCACGGAGAGAATCCAAAGCTATTCTCACCATTTTCTATTTTACTTTTGGGATGGGGTCCACTGAAGGCCAGAAATTTCCCAGGCACGATCCAGTTGAAGTCTCCATTTTCCACTCGCTATAACAGAGAAAGATATCCAACAGGGGCCCAGAAGAAAAGGGATAGGGACATTTTGTTCTGACTGAAAATTCGACTTCAACACTAAATGCTTTATTCAGACTTTCCAGGCTGGCCAGTTAGTAGCCATCTTCAGTATCAACCTAAACTGATGGCTCCCACTAGCCTGGTCCCAGATCTGTTTGTACCGCCTTGCCAACTCCTATTGTCACTGTTAATCCATGGCACAAACAGCTCTGGGACCAGGCTAGACTGCAACATCAACATTATCAAAAAAGTAATTTGTGACTATGTGCCACACACTTTAGCAGTAGACAACAATATTCTGCACGATTTTGCATAGTCGGGTCAAACTAACCGATGTCACTCACACAGGACGTTCTCATTAAATTAAAAAGGTGCACGTCAGCTCATCAGTCGAGCGCAGCGTAACAGAGTGGGATTGTGAACATTGTAGGGGTGCTGCCGTTTGCGATTTACAGACGCTCTGCCGTTCAAACTGATGGGCGGACGCTTACTATTGGAGCAGGTCCAAGGTCAACGTGTCATCATTACCTCGTAGTGCTCGTATTCGTCCACATCAAACGACTCAAAGTCAAAGAATCCATGCTGCAGGGCCTGAAGAGGAAAGAAAAGAACAGAGACAGTTTAATATATGTATGTGTTTGTCTGGGTCTCAGTTCATTCATGACCAAGCAAAACTGAAGTGACCTAGGCAGCCCCAGAACTAGATTCACCTCAAGCCTGCGGTCCACCGGAAAACCTGACGCACAAAAGCCTTTGCAGGGTCATGATGACCGATTACAATCTGCGTCGCTCAGAACAGATACTGTTACAGCGGAGGACGGCAAAGTGACCCAGACAGTCATTATCAGCTGCATCAAACTAAGCCATGTTGATGATAATGTGGGCTTACAAGGATAGGGATAATAAAGCAACAATAACATAAGAGGGTTACTGGCATGACAAAGAGATGCGTTTGCTTGGTGCAAGGCTAAATTACTAAGGATAATATATGTAGGCACTTTAACCCACCAACTCAATTATAGCCTTGGTGAGGATCGATGCATAGTGAACAGTCAGCAACCAACCAAAGCCTTGAGGGTCATTGTGAGTAGAGAACGTGGAACCACCGTGCTCCTTCCCAGTATTCTACCCCACACCACTGTGTGTCTCCTGTCTAAGGCCTGTGACATTTGCAGCAGTTGTGTCAAATAGGGAGTGTCTGATTAAGCGTGTGAAGTCGGTACTACACCGTACCAGCCATACACTGTCGAACTATCATTGGTAAGCATTAGGGGGTTGTGATTCACAGAATTGTAAAATTAAGTTGAAATTATTTAGTAAATTTTATATAATAATTCGGCTGAGCCAATAGTTTTTATTTTTAAAGTTTTGCTTCTCCAAGGCAGCGAGCCAAAGGGCTATTCAGCTTCAGTCCCCAGAAGAGTTGACTGGTTTTCTTTATCCACCAGAAATCAATTCTCAATTGGTTTAATTGATCAGCCACTGAGTTCATAGTTCTGGATTCCCATGTCTAGACCAGTCACAGATTCTAAAGCCAGAAGGATAGCCAAAGGGATATTAAAAACAATTTGATCTATTTTACTTCAACAAAAGGTCAGATGGGAGAGATCGGGTCTTTACTGTCCAGACCTTAATTCTTAAATCAAAACTAATTATCGCATTTCATGTCACCAGTTGAGTTCTAAAGAAACCACCCGATCCAGCTCTCCAGCCTGTGAATTAACAGTAAATCAAGGTAACAGCTCTTCTCGGTCAGGTCTGTAGTGTTGACAATTGTCTGAGCTGCTCTCCCCCCAGGTCTGTGTTACGCAACTCTTCTCAGTTCTCCTGAGCAGCAGGTTTAATAGACAATTAACCTCTCAGCAAACCAGGGTTAACTATGGCCTCTTTCTGTACCACGCCTAGGTTTATAAAGAAGGAAATCCCTTTGAACCGTTTACACTGTGGTGACCATCCGACCCACCTGTCTGAGGGTACATACCTACAGTGCATTCGGAAAGTATTCAGACTGACTTTTTCCACATTGTTACGTTACCAACTTATTATAAAAAGGATTCAATTGTTTCCCCCCCTCAATCTACACACAATACCCCATAATGACAAAGCAAAAAAAGGTTGAATTTTTGCTAATATAATATTTTGCTGAAATATCACATTTACATAGGTATTCAGACCCTTTACTCAGTACTTTGTTGAAGAACCTTTGGCAGTGATTACAGCCTCGAGTCTTCTTGGGTATGACGCCAGAAGCTTGGCACACTTGTATTTGGGGAGTTTCTCCCATTCTTCTCTGCACATCATCTCAAGCTCTATCAGGTTGGATGGGGAGCGTCGCTGCACTCCTGCATTGTCTTGGCTGTGTACTTAGGGCCGTTGTCCTGTTGGAAGGTGAACCTTCGCCCCAGTGAGGTCCTGAGCACTCTGGAACAGGTTTTCATAAAGGATCTCTGTACTTTACTCCGTTCATTTCCCCCTGCTTGATACGGACTAGTCTCCCAGTCTCTGCTGCTGAAAAACATCCCCACCGTATGATACCACCACCATGCTTCTTGTCCCATCGGGCTCTAGCGTCTCTGTGGCGTGCCAGGTGTACGGTGCTTCCTCCGACACATTGGTGCGGCTGGCTTCCGGGTTAAGTAGGCATTGTGTAAAGAATCAGTGCAGCTTGGCTGGGTTGTGTTTCGGTGGACGCACGGCTCTCAACCTTTACCTCTCCCGAATCCGTATGGGAGTTGCAGCGATGGGACAAGACTAAATACCAATTGGATACCTCAAAATTGGGGAGAAAACGGGATGAACAATTTTTGATTTTTTATAAAAGAATGGAGGCGGCCACTGAGGCCACTGTGGACCTTCAGTTCCACAGAAATGTTTTGGCACCCTTCCCCAGACGTGTGCTTCGACACAATTCTGTCTCTGAGCTCTATGGACAATTCCTTCAACCTCATGGCTTGGTTTTTGCTCTGACATGCACTGTCAGCTGTGAGACCTTAGACAGGTGTGTGCCTTTCCAAATCAATCAATTGAATTTACCACAGGTGGACTCCAATCAAGTTGTAGAAACATCAGGGATGATCAACGGAAACAGGATGTACCTGAGCTCAATTTCGAGTCTCATAGCAAAGGGTCTGAATACTCATGTAAATAACGTGTTTTATTTTAACACATTTGCAAAAATGTCTAAACCTGCTTTCGCTTTGTCATTATGGTGTATTGATGAGGAAAACATTTAATTGAATCAATTTTAGAATAAAGATGTCAGGTAACAAAATGTGGAAGAAGTCGAGGGGTCTGAATACACTATGTACCTTTGTGTGCGCGCCCTGCACACCTGTCGCATAAGTGTGTGTCAAGTGATTAATTCATTAGCCCAGTGACATGCTAACGGGGGCACCGGGTCCCTCTACTAGAGCAGAGCAGACAGCCAAACAGTGAATCATGGAACAGATCACAGTGATTAGAACAGAAACAGCCTGTAATTAACACAGTAGGCAGCCACCTGATCCAACACCATACATTACTGAGACTCACTCACTTAGTAGCATTACAGGGCCATAAAGAGATGGGGAAATGGCTGCTTAACACTAGAATGGCCAAGGGGATCATTTTGACCCAATATGATTTTACAATGTAAATAGCGCTGACATTTTTTAAGTTATGCCCCACTCTGTCCTGGACTATTCCTGGAATATGTCTGTATTTCACATACGTATGTTGTTAGAATTTCAAATGTGTTATAAGCACTTAGGAGGACAAAAGGCTACTTTTTCAAATCCTCCTACAGAGAGTCACATGCAGGTAAGAAGTTTTGATTTCTATATCGTATCAGAAAGAGCAGATTCTGAGCTTTCCAAAACACTTACCATTGCCAAATAGCAACAATTCCTTTCTGCAAAATAATATTTTACAAGAATAACCACTGTTCCATGCACTCCACATGTGACCACATGGCAACAGAGAGCCTACAGTAACATAAATTAGCCAAACGAGAATACTATTGTGTTTTCAAAATCGTTTTTTTTTGTATTCTAATGTTACTCAAGACCTCCATAAATTAAACCAAATATTTTTTGGATAGCATACATGCAATGTATTTATTAGGCTGTTAGAATGTTGAGTCAAAATGGCTCCTCATTGGCCTGAAGGGGGGGTCCAAAGAGGCCAGGTTTTTCTAGTGTTTAAGAACCAGCAATACAGCAACAGCAGAAGTAGGCAAGTTGTTCTGAGGGCTATATACCAGAATTGGTGCCAATTTCATTCAGGAAGTGAATTTAAAATTACCCCAAACCCTTATTGCAAATATATGGGACTGGAGTCTAAGGTTTCTTGTCTCAGGTTTCTTGTTGTTATTCCCTGCATCTCACAATGGGAAGGGAAATTCCCAGGGTATTTGGTGTGTGTGTGTGTGTGTGTGTGTGTGTACTAGGGCCTTTTGTGGAAGTTGATAGAAAATACTGGAATGTGCCAAGGAATCGCAGACATTCCTATATGATGGCTGTCTGACCAGTCTTTCTGGAATAACACTGCTGGCACACTAACTCACCAGCGTGGCTGATGTAACCTAAAGAGTGGTTATTGTGGGTGTTGGCCTTTGTCACTGTACCTGCAGTGCCACGTGAGACTGTGCTACCTTCCTACCGCTCACCTACAGGGTTACATATCTCCCCGCTGTCTGACTACAAAAAAAAAAAAAACTCTGCCCTCGGTCTGGGATTGCCGTCTAAATGCTAGGTCAGGATGCCACAGAGAGACAGACAACTGCTAACCTTATCCACCATTGTTGAGTGCGCTAGCGTCGCAAAAGAAACATTTACATGTTATTCGATCCTGTCACCCGCACAAGCGTCTGTGTAGTCAAGCGCTAAAATAGAACTTGGATCCATTTGAGATGCGCCACAATTCCCCAATTGGATACTAACTAGGTTTCCCTTTTTACCTGTGGATTAAATCGGAGTAGAGAAACACACAACTTTGTATGACTATGGATCAAAACTCTACAAAGAACCAGCTAAAAAACTAAAAGGAACCATATGCATGTCAGGTAAAATAACCGAGTGTTAATCTCCCAGAACAAACTAGCAAGCAACAGCTAGCTAGCTAAATGTTACTTGTCTGTTTGGACCTGCCCACAAATTAATATAGTTGGTTATGACGGAGGCAAACGAGTGGCCGGTGTATTCAGCAAGTAAGTGTTGGCTTGGCCTTGGATATAAGAAAGTCTGTAGAATGGTGATAAAGAGGGAGGAAAAGAATCAAGATCAGCTACGCAAAAGATGGCTTTCTATTTAACGTTACGATTTACTGGAAATTCACTAAGTCCATAAATACACAAAAAAACTCACCTTCCGGATTCCTTGCAAGCAGTCGAGAATAGTCAGGTTGTATGTGCAGTTTCCAAATGAGGCGTCTCTGAAAATCAAAGAAATTAAGGAGTGAGAGATTAATTGAAAAATCAGTTAAGTGTCGCAATTACCACATTGGAGAGATTGGAAAAACAATATGCTGAAGCCCAAACATGGGAACTACACGGAACAAAAATATAAACACAACATGTAAAGTGTAGGTACCATTTTCATGAGCTAAAAGAGCCCAGAAATGTTCAATGCGCACAAGGTTTTTCTCAAATAGTGTTCATATCCCTGTTAGTGAGCATTTGTCCTTTGCCAAGATAATCCATCCAATTGACAGGTGTGGCATATCAAGAAGCTGATTAAACAGATCACACAGGTGCACCTTGTGCCGAGCGCATTAAAAGGCCACAAATCTACAGTTTGTCACACAGCACAATGCAACAGACGTCTCAAGTTAAGGGAGCGTGCAATTGGCATGCTGGCTGCAGGAAAGTCCAACAGAGCTGTTACCAGAAAATGTAATGTTCATTTCTATACCATAAGCTGCATCCAACATTATTTTTGATAATTTGGCAGTAAATACAACTGGCCTTACAACTGCAGACCACTTGTAATCATGCCAGCCCAGGAACTCAACATTTGGCTTCTTCACCTGCAGGACAGTCTGAGGGAGGCTGGCCCCCAAGTGGGTGGGCCTATGCCCTCCCAGGCCCACCCATGGCTGTGCCCATTCACAGTCATGCGAAATCCATAGATTAGGGCCTCATTTATTTATTTAAATTGACTGACTTCCTTCTATGAACTGTAACTCAGTAAAATTGTTGCATTTATACATTTGTTCAGTATATGAATTTGTGTTTTGCAGGTACTATTTAATTAAGCTGCCAGTTGAGGACTTGAGGCGTCTTTCTCAAACTAGACACTAATGTACTGGTCCTCTTGCTCAGTTGTGCCCCGGGGCCTCCCACTCCTCTTTCTATTCTGGTTAGAGCCAGTATGACGAGAGTAGTACACAGCGTTGTACGAGATCTTCAGTTTCTTGGCAATCTCTCGCATGGAATAGCCTTCATTTCTCAGAACAAGAATAGACTGATGAGGTTCAGTAGAAAGTTACTCGTTTCTGGCCATTTTGAGCCTGTAATCAAACCCACAAACGCTGACGCTCCAGATACTCAACTAGTCTAAAGGAGGCCAGTTTTATTGCTTCTTTAAATCAGGACAACAGTTTTCAGCTGTGCTAACAATTGCAAAAGGGTTTTCTAATGATCAATTAGTCTTTTAAACTGATCAACTTGGATTAGCTAACACAACGTGCCATTGGAACACAGGAGTGATGGTTGCTGACAATGGGCCTCTGTACGCCTACGTAGACATTCCTTTAAAAAAATCTGCCATTTCCAGCTGCAAGTCATTCACACTGTATTTCTGATCAATTTGATGTTATTTTAAATGGACAATAAATGTGGTTTATTTTCAAAAACAAGGACATTTCTAAGTGACCCCAAACTTTAGCTACGGAACAAGGTACCCTCCATGTACTCACCCCTATCAAAACACAGCAAACGTCCCCATTGCACACACACAAATCAGAAACCACTGGTCCATATCCGAACATAGAATCCAAACATCTCATCTTTTGTGGGATATGAGCATCAAGAGGAATGCTCCAATTTAATAAGTCCTTGAGCCAGAACAAGTGATGTCACCATCCACTTCTCAGGTGACAGACAGTGACCTTGGACAAAATAGGGATACTAGATAGGCCAACGACAAAGGAGAACACTTGAAACAGGGCAATAGGGAGATCGAAGTAATATATATATATATATATATATATATATATATATATATATATATATATTCATTCATGGTGAAAACTGAAAACGTTCGTCATGTCCTTAAGGAGATGTTGTGTGCAGAGAAATTGGCCCTGAGAGAGGAGACTAGCGAATGTGGAAAGACATATGTTTCTAGAGACAGCTTTTCACAAAATCAAAGCACTTGCATTTCAGCCTCAGCTCATTTGGTATTCTCCAATGCTGACAAGAAAAAAAATTATTAATCTATAAACACAGCTTCCCTGTTTCACAAACACACAATTTGGCACACACAAAATCTCAAATTGCACATTATGCACGCATGTACTTAATTCCTCATTTCATAGGCATATTATAGCTGGCAGAAGAATCTGGGTCAAATTCAGCTGTTTGTTCTCGTTCCTCTCTCTAGGTCGGAGTGCTGCTGCAGGCTGGGAGCGCTCTGTTACTGACAGGAGCATCAAAGGGAATGGCAGAAGTTCAACCAAGAGCCTTCAAGAGGCCACCTACACAAAGTGGTGTGTCAGAGACACAGGGAGTTCAGTTACCGTGACACCACTCACAACACAAAACAAGGTGTTTCAGACACAAAAGGCTGAAACTGTGTACGTGTGTGTGATTATATGCCGTTATGCAGGGGTCTCCAACAGGTAGATGGAGAGCTACGAGTTTCTCGCAGCCCACCTATGAGTAGCTCACCAAATCATTCTGAAAGTACATGCATTTTTCATGGTTTCCATTGCAAACTGTCATCAATAATTCTCACAAGTATTAGACACCTCAAGCTCCTGGCTACTACCCAATCAAAGCCACATTGACATTATCCTGGTTAGCCCCTACTGGCTTAAAAACCTAAACATAATATCTGCCAGCAATATTGCTCCCGTCTGTCTGTTTGGTGCACACATTTGTCTATCACTCTGTGTGTAGCCAATTTGTGATGCTAATGATAAAAGCCTTGTTGGTTGAAAAACATTCCCTAAAACCTCCCCAAATAAGTGTTAACTGCAAAGTAGGCTTACCTGACAGAAGTACAGTTTCAGTCAAAAGTTTGGACACCTACTCATTCGAGGGAGAATGCCAAGAGTTTGCAAAGCTTTCATCGAGGCAAAGGGGTGGATACTTTGAAGAACCTAAAATATATATTTATTTATTTAACACTTTTTTGGTTATGACATTTGTATTATTCATAGTTTTGATGTCTTCACTATTATTTTACAATATAGAAAATAGTAAAATATTTTTTTTTTTTAAATGGTTTGGCTGGTACTATATATATCGTGATTATTGGTATCAATTGGGTGGCGATTTGTTTGCATAACATGTGCTGCAGCAGTAGGCCTAACAGCAGAAACATTGTTAGACCGACACATTCCACTCTCGCTAGATGGGGAATAACAATTTAAAACAGACCTAAAAAAAAAAATTTGTTGTTCTCTATGAAGAATTGAAACCTTGAGTAAAAAAATATTTTTTAAAAAAGGGAAAAAAATCCCAGAACAGAGGAAAGCTAACTGGGGAAAAAAAGAAATCAGCAATTGTGTTACAGCATTATTTTAAAATGGATTACATGTAGATTGTGTCACTTTTCTACACACAATAGCCCATAATGTTAAAATAGAATTTGTTTTAGACATTTCAACAAAAAAAAAATAATAATTAAAGCTGAAATGTCTTTAGTCAATAAGTATTCAACCCCTTTATTACTGCAAGCCTAAATAAGTTCAGGTGTAATACATTTGCTTAACAAGTCACATAATAAGTTGCATGGACTCACTGTGTGCAATAATAGTCAACATTATCTTTGAATGAATACCTCATCTCTGTACCCTACACATAATTGTAAGGTCCCGCAGTCGAGAAGTGAATTTCAAAACAGATTCAACCAAAGAAAGAGGTTTTCCAATGCTTCGCAAAGAGCACTTATTGGTAGATATGGAAAGGTAAAAATAAAAATGCAGACATTAAATATCCCGTTGAACATGGTGAAGTAATTAATTACACTTTGAATGGTGTATCAATACACAGTCACTACTAACATACAGGCGTCCTTCCTAACGCAGTTGCCGGAGAGGAAGGAAACCACTCAGGAATTTCACCATGAGGCCAATGGTGACTTTAAAACAGTTACAGAGTTTAATGGATGTGATAGGAGAAAACTGAGGATGGATCAACATTGTTGTTACTCCACTAACCTGATTGACAGAGTGAAAAGGAAGCCTGTACAGAACACAAATATTCCAAAACATGCGTCCTGTTTGCAACAAGGCACTAAAGTAAGACTGTAATAAATGTGGCAAAGAAATGTTGTTTGGGGCAAATCCAACTCATCATTGAGTACCACTCTTCAAACTGTATTTTCAAGCATGATGGTGGATGCATCATGTTATGGATATGCTTGTCATCGGCAAGGACTAGGGAGATTCAGGTTAGAAAAAGAAACGGAGCGGCGCTAAGCACAGACAAAAACCTAGGAGGAAAAACTGGTTCAGTCTGCTTTCCAACAAATACTGGAAGACAAATTCACCTTTCAGCAGGACAATAACCTTAAACACAAGGCCAAATACAACACTGGAGTTGCTTAACAAAACAGTGAATGTTCCTGAGTGGCCCGAGTAACAGTTTTGACTTAAATCTACTTGAAAATCTATGACAAAACTTGAAAATGCCTGTCAAGCAATGATCAACAACCAACCTGAGAGCGTAAAGAACAAATTTTTATTTTTTTATTTTTAAATGGGCAAATATTGTACAATCCAGGTGTGCAAAGCTCTTAGAGACATACCCAGAAGTGATCGCTGCCAAAGTGGTGTGAATACTTATGTTAATTAGATATGTTTTAACTTTGTCATTATGGGGTATTGGTGAGACATTTAAATATTTCATCCATTTTGAATTCAGGCTGAAACAACAAAATGTGGAAAAGGTCAAGGGGTATGAATACTTTCTGAAGGCACCCCTGATTAGCCACTATTGGCTTAAAAAGTCAAACCTAACACAATATCTGCAAATTCATTTCCAGCAACATTGACCCCGTCTGTCTACACACGGTGCGTGCATTTGTCTATCACTCAGTGTGAAGTCAGTTGATATGGTAATTGTCGTAGGTTGACAGAAATACTTTCCCTAAAACCTTTCAAATTAAATGTTAACTGCAAAGTAGGCTTACCTAGCAGAAGTATATCATAAGTATATCATTTATATCTATTATTTGCAAACTCTGCCATGAAATGAGCAGCAGCAGTACAGAACCGTCGCTAGACAGGCACATTGCTCACTCGCTAGATTCGCAATGTTTTTTTTAAAGAAAAAAAAAAGAGGGATTACACAAAAACATTTGTTTGTTTAAAAAACATTTTTTTTACAGAGAGTCTCCTTCACTGCAGCAGAGGTGAGTAAAACATTTAAACGCGTTAACCCTCGCAAGGCTGCAGGCCCAGGCGGCATCCCCAGCCGCGCCCTCAGAGCATGCGCAGGCCAGCTGGCTGGTGTGTTTACGGACATATTCAATCAATTCTTATCCCAGTCTGCTGTTACCATATGCTTCAAGAGGGCCACCATTGTTCCTGTTCCCAAGAAAGCTAAGGTAACTGAGCTAAACGACTACCGCCCCGTAGCACTCACTTCCGTCATCATGAAGTGCTTTGAGAGACTAGTCAAGGATAATATCACCTCCACCCTACCTGACACCCTAGACCCCCTCCAATTTGCTTACTGCCCAAATAGGTCCACAGACGATGCAATCTCAAACACACTGCCCTAACCCATCTGGACAAGAGGAATACCTATGTGAGAATGCTGTTCATCAACTACAGCTCAGCATTTAACACAATAGTACCCTCCAAACTCGTCATCAAGCTCGAGACCCTGGGTCTCGACCCCGCCCTGTGCAACTGGGTACTGGACTTCCTGACGTTACCTACCCTCACCACCTGGGGGCGGTCCATCTCCACCCCGCTGATCCTCAACACTGGGGCCCCACAAGGGTGCGTTTTGAGCCCTCTCCTGTACTCCCTGTTCACCCACGACTGCGTGGCCACGCACGCCTCCAACTCAATCATCAAGTTTGCGGACGACACAACAGTGGTAGGCTTGATTACCAACAACGACGAGACGGCCTACAGGGAGGAGGTGAGGGCCCTCGGAGTGTGGCGTCAGGAAAATAACCTCACACTCAACGTCAACAAAACTAAGGAGATGATTGTGGACTTCAGGAAACAGCAGAGGGAACACCCCCCTATCCACATCGATGGAACAGTAGTGGAGAGGGTAGTAAGTTTTAAGTTCCTCGGCGTACACATCACAGACAAACTGAATTGGTCCACCCACACAGACAGCATTGTGAAGAAGGCGCAGCAGCGCCTCTTCAACCTCAGGAGGCTGAAGAAATTTGGCTTGTCACCAAAAGCACTCAAACTTCTACAGACGCACAATCGAGAGCATCCTGTCGGGCTGTATCACCGCCTGGTACGGCAACTGCTCCGCCCACAACCGTAAGGCTCTCCAGAGGGTAGTGAGGTCTGCACAACGCATCACCGGGGGCAAACTACCTGCCCTCCAGGACACCTACACCACCCGATGTCACAGGAAGGCCATAAAGATCAAGGACAACAACCACCCGAGCCACTGCCTGTTCACCCCGCTATCATCCAGAAGGCGAGGTCAGTACAGGTGCATCAAAGCTGGAACCGAGAGACTGAAAAACAGCTTCTATCTCAAGGCCATCAGACTGTTAAACAGCCACCACTAAAATTGAGTGGTTGCTGCCAACACACTGACTCAATTCCAGCCACTTTAATAATGGAAATTGATGTAAAATATCACTAGCCACTTTAAACAATGCTACTTAATATAATGTTTACATACCCTACATTATTCATCTCATATGTATACGTATATACTGTACTCTATATCAACTACTGCATCTTTATGTAATACATGTATCACTAGCCACTAAACTATGCCACTTTGTTTACATACTCATCTCATATGTATATACTGTACTCGATACCATCTACTGCATCTTGCCAATGCCGCTCTGTACCATCACTCATTCATATATCTTTATGTACATATTCTTTATCCCTTTACACTTGTGTGTGTATAAGGTAGTAGTTTTGGAATTGTTAGATTACTCGTTGGTTATTACTGCATTGTCGGAACTAGAAGCGCAAGCATTTCGCTACACTCGCATGAACATCTGCTAACCATGTGTATGTGACAAATAAATTTGATTTGAATTTTTTTTGTGATTTAACAGTTGACATGGCCTCAGAACATCCAATTTCATTGTTCCTTTACGAACAATTGTAATTGAGAAACAAAAAAAACCCTCAAAAACCAGGAAATATACAACTGAGAAAAGATCATTTAGAGAAAAAAAAGTATATCCCTTAGAGTGGTTTATTAACCATTATTTTACCAGGTTTATTGACAGAAAAGTGTACAAGAGAAAGTAGTGCACTAAGAACCCAAGGAAGAGTTGCAGGGGAGAAGAGAAGAACGTGCCTATTTGAAAGCTAGAAAAAGACATTGTAGCTTGCGACTTGTTTAATTTCTTTTTAAAGTAGCTCATGCTAGAAAATGTTGGAGACCCCTGACGTAATGTGTGTCTATGTACTACTGTGGGTGTGTGTAGGTCTGTCCATTTCCCTCTCACAACATTGTAACAACCCCATCCAAAAACCAAACTCCAGTCCGCACAGTTAAAATAAAGTCAGCTACTAACTACGGGAAGAGAGGATCGGGGAAGCGTCGGTGTCCCACTGTTCTCTAAACACACACACAGACACGACCCTCTGGAGGGAGCCACTGGGGAGAGGTGGGACGAATAAGGTCAAAGGCCCAGTTAGAAATAGAATTTCTAAAAGTAGCCCAGCGATATCCATCAAATCAAGTTCAAAGGAAACTAAATTGTGCTGGCAACGCAGAGTGGTGGGAGGAGGATTGGTCCAGCCTTCATTACACAAGTATGTAAAAATAGGGCTCTAGCGTAGTTGAGAATGCTCCCACAGCTTAAAGTGCGGGACAAGAGAGCATTAATGATCGAATGAGAACACCGTCTCCCCTCTTCGCCAATCTCTACTCGTTCATTCTCCACCCAACACAACAAGTTACATAAGTGCCATCCCTTTAGCTAGGGGCCATTAGAGCTGGTCAAGTAAACTGACAAAGCTGCATTCTTCTCCATTCACACAGCCCCGTGGCCCCGGCAAGAAGGCCATCTTTGTGGGCCACACAAGGACCCAATTAAACCAGAGAGCGCCAATAGAGGCGTCGCCACAGAGAGGAGACAACAGGGCTAACTGCAAACACTGCAGCGCCTATGATTCTTCTATGACCAGGAAGACTCCAAAGTCATACACATTGTATTCAGATCTGTATTTTCTTTTGGTGGATAGACACAATGCTTCGTGGTAAGTTAGTGAGTAAATAAAGAAAGGAGTGGAAGAGTAGTCGGAGAACATAGGAATGTAGTGACGATAGGCCTAAATTGTAACCAAGCACAGACAAGAGAGAGAAGTCAGCAAGGACAACTGGGTTCAGTGAGATATCCTAATCTCTCACCTGTTTACTACCAACATAGGGAGAGTCCATAGGACTACATGATATTATCCAGCTTCAACTCACCAAACACACTGGCAGGTTAAGGCAAGCCCTAAGGGTGGATATCTGTCACCATCATAACTCGGGCTAACAATGCCAAAAATCGACCGTAGAGCCTGGCTGCTGACCCATGTACAAGACAGGTACAGAACGCAATCACAGGTCAATGTAGGGGCAGAGAACAGATACAACAGCTCTTGTTGACATGCCTTCACTTTACTTACCCACCCTCTGTCCTGTTCATGCTCCCACACATCACATCTATATATCCCCAACGCCATCACTAATTCCTCACCTCCATGTGAAATTGAGTTGGAATGCAGATGAGACTGATCATGAGGGTGTGACTCCCTCCACAGTTCAATAGGAAGGAGCTGATGAGGTAAGGCTATTCGCTATGGAGCACGTACACACAGGACTATAGCCGTGTTCCTGTTATCTGTGGCCTGTTCAATGCATAGACGATCTAACAATGGACAATTCCATCAACAAACCATGGCAACATCTACACCACGCGACTGACCCCAAATGACCAGCTAGGATTACAGAAGCCCCACCTGACCCAGTGTGGGGCGGCGGGTAGCCTCGTGGTTAGAGTGTTGGACAAGTAACCGAAAGGTTGCAAGATCGAATCCCTGAGGTAAAAATCTGCCTTTCTGCCCCTGAACAAGGCAGTTAACTCACTGTTCCTAGGCCTTTGAAAATACGAATTTGTTCTTAACTGACTTGCCTAGTTAAATAAAAGGTAAATAAAATAATAAATAATACCAAATTAAAGCAGCTCTAATCTAGCTTGATGACTCACACTAAATTCTTCCACTGCTCTGCGGGTTCCCTACGCACTTCAAATTACTTCAATTAAGGCTGTCTGACTAAGGTGAAGAGGGGCATTTTACAAAACAGTCATCAGCGATTGGATTGACTAACCAATCAAAGTATAAAAGCCAATGATGAATTTTCAAAACCGCTGCGTCACCCACGTGTGTTCTGGCCCAACCCATCGGTTTCTGGGCCAACCAGACGGCCCCGAATGCGTTCGTATTCGGTGAAGGGTCGGGGACGTACTCTGATCCAGACTTATTGCGAAGAAGAAGCTAATGACCATGGGCGTGGTGTAGCGTTTGGCCTGAGCAAGGAGTCTGGGTAGCCAGGCAAAATCTAATCCAGCTATCCATTCTAAACCGTACACTCCCTCCAGATGCATGAAAACTGCTTGTTTGTTTGTGTTATATGACAAGTGAAAGCAACCAGGCTAACAAAGATTAAACCATTTTACACATCTAACAATGGCGAGTGTTGGGAAAAGATTTCTTTGTTACATTTTTGGCACGCCCACTCTAAAAATGTAGCCCAATCCTTTTAAAGAGTGAGTCCACTGATCCACAACAGGCAACATAGATATCTTATGCCACGAGAACATAGATATCTTATGCCACGAGAAAGCAGATTAACTCCACGTTATGCTGGGGAGAGAGAGGATGTGTGTGTTCATGGAGTGGGTGGAATATGCAGAGTAAAACAAATACAAGTTCTGTTTTGGAGTAAGGCAGGTATAATAACTGACTAAAAACAATTGGAGGCTAAACGTGTAGAATCTAGATTTTTTTGTTTGTTGTCAATGCCACAAGCCTGGGACTACCAAAAGACCTTACTATGAAGTATTATTACAATCCGAGAACACACCAATTCGTCTGCTTTTTCAGGTCTAATAACTGGTTCTGATAAGACACGAGACACGCCGGAAGTTATTTTAGCCTCACATGTCATGCGTCATACATATACACACAGGCCCAATCTATTGTAAGACATACACCCTGTTAATAAGAGGATTAAGGGAAAATGACGACAAGGATGACAGAAAGGGAGGCGTCACGGGGGACTAATTGTGCTGTGGAGCTGTGACCCATGTCTGTGCTGTCGGGTTGCATGACAGAGTTATTACAGAGTATCAGATGTCCTAGGGACAGACAGGGCGTCACCGTTTCAGGTGACAAAAAAAACGGGAACTGGGGAAGCCTCTGGTGTCGGTCTCCTCTGGGAGGTGGAAACCAGACAAGGCAGACCAATGAACCAGTCCTGTGCACTAGGCAGAGCAAGCACAGTACGAAAAGGTACGTGAGCTGCTTAAAGCCCCGCAATATGGACTGCAGAGACACAATGTAAAACAAAAACACCTCTGTAAGCTCAACCATGATACAAAGGTAAGGGAATTAGCCAAGATAAGCTTCCAAGGCAAATATCCAATGATGGTTTCTGTGGTAAGAAACCATGCTGCTGTGTGATAGTGTGGACATGGCTGGTCTTACCTGAAGGGAAGATATGAAGAATTGGAGCCTGAGATCAGAGCCCTGTAGGCCTCCTCTGGAGTCTTCTTCAGGTAGATGACCTGAGAGAGGGGGAGAGACGAGGAAGCAAGTCATAAACCATGACTGAATTTACTGAAATCGCTCCATGATTTTGGTAATCCTCCAGCTTCCCGATTGATTCAGGTTTTGAAAAGATTGGTTCTCAGAGCACTAATATAGCATGATCGGGAGACAAGGACACAGAATGTGTCACAGATGAGATTCCACAGGCAACAGCATAGAGGCCAGTAGGCCACGTTTCAGCACCACGGGCTCTCCAAATGGAGAACATAAAAAGCAAACGCTAGTTAAGTCATCTATTCATGAACGTGTTGCTCTCCCAACCGTGTCAGCAAAGCAGGTAGCACATCTGAACCAACGCTAAAAACGAAACACTGCGGAACGCAACACCTCAGCGTCCCACATCCATACAAGGAGTAGCAACGACAGAGTGGAGCTGCCATTTCACTTCCACTGAATAAGTTAATTTATCAGCTAGAGTACAAGGTGTGTTCATAACATTTGGATGTAGAGGACCAGATTTAGCTAATTATTACATGTAAAAATAAAAATATATATATTTTTTAAGGCTTGCAAAAAAATAACTGAACACATTGTCTTTATTTACGTTGAACAACCAGTGAAAACTGCCCCGGGACCGGTTGGTCCTAACTCTACGTCCGACGTAAAATGTGTTCTATGGGCAGACATAAAAATGATACCTGTTGCACCACCTGGGCGTTAGCCAATCTACGTGCTACGCCTGGGCGTACATTCTATGTCTAGTAGAGAGAAGGCATAGGGCGTTCAACTGGGACATTCTTTCATGACACACAGAAATGAGCTATCTATATTTTCAAAAGGACGTGAGTTTCGTATTCATATATCACAACCTCTGTGGGCTTTTCGAGTTGCCTATACGCGAGTCAATAGCAAAAGTAACACACTTGATTATTACACTACATTACAGCACGCTAAATGTGTCTGATCAGAAATCAGCAACTAATTGATCCAATAACCAAATATACAGACAGAGATTCAGTGAAACAGAATCACGTTGATTGATTATCAGACAAGGGTTTTTACTCGGAATATAGCCCAGCCTACTACATGAGTGAGGAGCAAAACGATCCACCTGTTATACTAGGCTAGCGTAGGCTACAAAATGTTCTGACAACTGATAGACGAGCAAACTAGATCATCATCATGAACATTTTCCCAGCCTAATTGGAACCAAATACTCAAAACGAAGATTCTGTGAAAAATCCATCAATGTCAGATTTCTGTGTTCAAGAGGAGTCCCCCCCACGGTTGTCTCAAAGCAGCGCGATAACGCTGTCCCAATCATAACGGTGCTGAAATTACAGTTGACAACACACGGCTGTTGCTTTAAAGTATCTAAACTCGGTTGGATGACTTTGGGAGTTTCCGTAAGCAACAACACGATAAATGCCTTCAATGGCAGTCTACTTATTTCCGTAATTCAGTGATAGTAATTACTGATTGATCCATACAGTTGTGGTTAAGAAAAGTCATGCATAGTGGTGGGCTTTGCAAAGCGATGGGACTTGCCTCGCAAAGTTAAGAACTGCCACGGGGATGGTAACAGCCTAGTAACGGCCGCTGCCTAGCAACCATCAATATGAAGCATTAAATCTCATGAAGGCGCATTGCTTAAGCCGGACTTAGCTACGACTAGTCTTATTTTTTGGTTGGTGCAATAGGCGTCAATTCTGATCCCAAAGTCGGACGTAGCTACGCCAACCGAACTAGCGTTTAAGACCAACTTTCTTACACCCAACTGCTGTAACAGGACCCTGGCTTGAACAATTAGCAAATCTGGCCTAGAGTGCCAATATTCAAAGGTTGACTGGATGATTTGTCTCGACTAGGGGCCATGCATGGGAGAGTGGGCTTGTGAATGCAGCTTTTGTGTCAGTGGGTCTGGTGACACGGAGGCCAAACAGTGCATGAAGCCGGCGTCTTCTCAGCAAGTAGAACAGAGCTTTGTTATTCCTGCTCCTGCTTCATGAAATATTCACCAGTCAGACAATTGGATCCATCAAACACGCACCAGATTAAACTATTCCGCTGGTGTGGGAGTGTGTTGTCCCACGTGATCCATCCTACAGAATGTGGGCCAGCTGTTTGTCCCACATATAATCCTCTCGGGTTGAAAGCGGGTCATTTGTATTAAAGAGCAGCACCACACTTCTGTAATGAGAGCAGGGCCAGGAGGGCTCCTCAGAGCCCACACAATCACGTGACCGGATCAATGGAGACCCACTTGGAACGAAAACACAGGGAGTAGCAGACCTCCCTGCCGTGTTCCCAGTACATTCTCTCCTTATTAAAGTCAACACAATCCACATGATGTAGCTACAGAGGTTATAACAACGCAGACAAACATCCCATCCCATATCCCATCTAAATTGGTTCAATCGCAGTTCATCAGGCACGATATTGATTTCTGAATGCTATGTCCTCAGTGTGCATTTGAGAGCTAATGACTCATGCAGCTGGGACACACTATATGGCCTGGTTTTGAAAGAGAACGTGATATTTCAGTGTCAATGAATGAAAAGTTGATCTTGGGCATCGGTCAAGGTTCAGGCAAAATTTAGCTCAGCGCTTCGTTTTGTGCATCTACCCTGGAGAGATGGTCTAGGAAGGAATAAGTGATAGCAGCTTAAAATGAGGGTCACCGAGTGACAGATTAGACACACCATGAGTGCAATACTCTTCCAACAACGTTACCAGTCTCCCATTGGCCAATACAGGAAATGTATTCTGCTGCCGCTCTGCACACACAAAGCTTGTTAGCTATCTCTGGTCCAACGTTAAGCCAACGCTCTGAAGGATGCGAGTCACTGATTGGTGCTCTATAAGCACTGATTGATTAATGTTGAGCTATATATAAAAACAGGTTTAAAAAGGAACGATATAAAATGTTACTTTATGGTTTGAACTGGTTCAGAACTTTTTGCTTGTTGGAAATGTGGAATGGAAGGGAAACAAATGTATTGTTCCATTCAGAACGAAACTATTGAAAAATAATTTGTTCCAACCCCTGCGTTGTTTACAGAGTAAAACAGCTTATATAGTTTGGCTTCTGAAGGTACAACATTTAAACTAAGCTCATGAGGCATTTATAAGTTATATTCGTCAATAATCAATGGGTACATATCATTAATTTATAAATCCCTTAAATAGCTATATCCCCTATAAAAAGGAGTCTACCCAAAATCCGGAAACTCCCAAGTTATTGCATACATAGGAAAACAAGTTCAGTGGAGTTTAATTCTTGAAGTTGCAGGTGTTCTTATTGTGTTATTACCATTGCACCATATAATGTAAACATAAAGGCCTAGATGTGCTCTACAGGTTAGCATACAGTGCACTCTGAAAGTAGTTAGACCCCTTGACTTTCTCCACATTTTGTTACGCTACAGCCTTATTCTAAAATGAATTCAATAAAAAAAAAAGTTCCTCAGCAATCTACACAGAACACCCCATAATGACAAAGCAAAAACAGGTGAAAAAAATTATGCACCTCTTTTTTAAACTTATTTTTTACAGAAGTATTCAGACCCTTTGCTATGAGACTCGAAATTGAGCTCAGGTGCATCCTGTTTCCATTGATCATCCTTGAGATGTTTCTACAACTTGATTGTAGTCCACCTGTGGTAAATTCAATTGATTGGACATGATTTGGAAAAGCACACACCTGTCTATATAAGGTCCCACAGTTGACAGTACATGTCAGAGCAAAAACTAAGCAATGAGGTCAAAAGGTATTGTCCGTAGAGCTATGAGACAGGATTGTGTCGAGGCACAGATCTGGGGAAGGGTACCAATATTTTTTATAGCATTGAAGAACACACTGGACTCCATCATTCTTAAATGGAATAAGTTTGGAACTACCAAGATTCTTCTTAGAGCTGGCCGCCTAGCCAAACTGAGCACTCAGGGGAGAAGGGCCTTGGTCAGGGAGGTGACCAAGAACCTGATGGTCACACTGACAGAACTCTAGAGTGCCAGACGGAAGCCAGTCCTCAGTAAAAAGGTACATGACAGCCCACTTGGAGTTTGGCAAAATCCACCTAAAGGACTCAGACCATAAGAAACAAGATTCTCTGGTTTGATGAAACCAAGATTGAACTCTTTTGGCCTGAATGCCATGCGTCACATCTGGAGGAAACCCAGCACCATCCCTACGGTGAAGCATGGTGGTAGCAGCATCATGCTGTGGGGATGTTTTTCAGCGGCATGGACTAGTCAGGATTGAGGGAAAGATGAACGAAGCAAAGTGCAAAGAAATCCTTGATGAAAACCTGCTCCAGAGCACTCGGGACCTCAGACTGTGGTAAAGGTTCACCTTCCAACAGAACAATGACCGAAAGCAAAAAAGCCCACAACACAGGAGTGGCTTCAGGACAAGTTTCTGAAGTTTCTTGAGTGGCCCAGCCAGGGGCCAGACTTGAACCCGATCTAACATCTCTGGAGACCTGAAAATAGCTGTGCAGCGATGCTCCCCATCCAACCGGACAGCGCTTGAGAGGATCTGCAGAGAAGAAATGGGAGAAACTCCCCAAATACAGGTGTGCCAAGCTTGTAGCCTCATACCCAAGAAGACTCGAGGCTGCCAAAGTTGTTTCAACAAAGTTCTGTGTAAAGGGTTTGAATACTTACGGAAATAAAAAAAATTATACATTTGCAAAAAAAAAATCTAAATACCTGTTTTTGCCTTGTCATTATTGGGTATTGTGTGTAGATTGATAAGCATATATATCTTTTTTAATCCATTTTAGAATAAGTCTAACGTTAAAGAAAATAAAAAAAGTGGAAAAGGTCAGGGGGTCTGATTACTTTCCGAATGAACTGTATATACCCTATTCATTTATGACGGGGGGGGGGGGGGGTGAGAGACAACCGACATTGTGCCACCTTACATTGCGATTAATAGACACAGGCTATTTAATGTTTTGGGCTAATATGAAAACAGAAACCAACTAACGGTCCCACTCAGATGTTCGTGATAAACAATCATTCAATAAAGTAAAGTTAAGCTACTTACTCACTAGATACGAAAAAGGAGAGAAAAAAAAAATCAAGGACACCAGGGTTTATGGGCATCAAAATCCCTGTGATTGCAAAAGCAAACTAACTTATTATCATTACGTTCCTCAATTTCTGTAAGAATTGTCATAACGTATTCAAATTCTCTGCAGCACAAACATTCCTCATTCGAGGTATTGGAGCATAATTGCCAAAACTGCACCACCAGTCTGTTGATCCTGGGCATGAGTTGGGTCAGTGGTGCAGCTTCTGCTGCGGCAGCGACAGCCAACTGAAGCTCAATTTGCCTCAATTCTTCATCCAAATACTCAGGCTCAAATAAATACGGTTCGACGACACCGGTGACTTTCCAGACTTCTTCACAACTTGCGAGTATTTTGTCGTCAGACAGATTTGTAGGTTGTTGTTTACCTTGTATAAACTAATGTGTAACGCGGTCTACACTTCTCAGAAAAAGAAAAAAACATCTGGGAATAAGGTCATAATGTGAAGTTTCTACATAGCAGGGATTCCCCCGAGAGCACACATGCACAGCTTTTATCCATCTCAGCTACTGTGGCAGTCGCCAACATAAACCAATTATATAAATTAGGGAAATTGTTTCAGGTGTAAAAGTACACATTTCCTTACTCAAAACCACTAATAATTTTGACAAAAATAGCTAATTTGGACATACGCTTTCAATACACAATTTCTGAATCATCAATTCACTGGCAATGGAGCAGAGCGAGGCCTGCATCCAGCAACGTCACGAGTCACGTGAACCTTTTATGCAGTGGTTTCAGTACAGCACTACATGGAGAAAGGGGGAGGGGGGGACAAACTCCACTTAACTAGTTTCAATGTACAGAATAACTTGGGAGTTTGTGGATTTTGGGTAAACTTATCCTTTAAGGTGAGTGGATCAACTCCTATTTGTTGTTAGAAAGTGCAGCACAACAAATTCCTTCCCGCATGGATAAATATTGAAGAGCATCTGACCATGTGTTAATATGGCTAGTGTCTAGACACGCTGAGAGGACAAAGCTAGCATGGAACCTTAAGTACAGCTGTGCATAGGACAATATGTTATACAGGGTTCACTTCAGGGGTGTCTGTTGTTTGGGGAGGACCAGGGGGTATTACGGCATGCAACCTTCCTCCTGCCACTGCTATCCAGGATAGGAACCCAAATCCAGATTATAATCCAGCATGCCCCCTGCTGCAACGCTGCTTATTAATATCTCCTCCCAGAGCTATGTGGCCTGCCTTGCCTGCTATCAAGACAGAGTGCTACAGACAAAAGGCCCTATTCAATCGAACCCAGGCCAGCAATACAATATTACTTGGGGATTTAGATAGGCTAGCTAGTTAAGAAACTGTAAACATGGTTGAGATACACAACTGTGGTTAATCAACCATGCGTTTGGACATTAAGGGCCAAAACCAGAATGAAGCCCGATATAGCATATATCGTGCTTACCTTAGAGGGTCAAGTTCAGGTTTATTAAAGCCTTTAGATGCTGGGCATCACAATGGAAATATTCAGAGAAGGGCCTTAAGTTATATACAAAAGGTTGTCATGACCGATGCTGACCCCTCCGTCTGTTCCCTTGGTGTAAAGACTGGGCACAGTTCACTAAGTGAAACACTACTGACCCACATTGCCGGAGATAATCATCATGTCATCTGTCATAAGCCATGTCATCATCACAGCACAGCAACAGAAGCACTACATAAATCCCCAAGTTTACTGCCACGTGACAGAGCAGCCAGCTGGCAGGGGATGCCGTCACACATTACAGTTAAGGCTGGTATCTGATTGGAAGCGAAAGGACAGCCTTCAACCATGGATGGCTGGCAGCAAGGGGCCAAATGAATAGGGCCTAGTGCAACAGGAGCTGCTGGGCATTCAAAAGGGCTGGAAGATAGAGCCATTGTGGCAGGACATTGAGGACAATAGGGCTGACTATATATAAAATCAGCAGCTCCCATCCGTTTCTATTCTGACTCCAAGGGAGTAGGAGAGATCTGGCTGGCATGGCTAAAACTGCAGGGGTTGTCACCTTGAAGTTAGCCAGCACATACTGAAAGAAGCACTCAAAAAGGCCTTGATTGACAACAATACCGGAAAATGTGCATCGGCCCATCTGGGTATATTGATACTAAAGCAAAATGAGTTGAGCTGCATTACTTAGGGAGGTGCAGCATGACATAATGCCCCAAAATACACTATTCCCCTTGCATAACTTTCTTTCCCTGCAGTGAGCGAGAGAGAGGACACTCACAGCATAGGCACCGATTAAAACAGCAGCGTTGGCCCTTTTCCGCTGGTCAAAGCTGGTGTAGTGTACGATTCGCTTTCTGGTCAGTGTGAAGGACTGCAGACAAAAGGAGAGAACACACGTAAGGGGAAAAAAAACAACCATTAAAACATCATCACATTAAAGGTATTTAGATTAGAACAATTGATCAAGATATCCACAAACACTGGATGAGTCAAACTCAACCAAACCATGTCTAAACGATGGTTAGGTGACCATAGGTTATACAGTACTATGCATGATCATGTATTTATATAGTGGCAGAAAATAGAAATCAACAACGATGAACTCGTCAGCTTCCTATTTTCTACTCAAGAGAAAGATGCAAGAACATGGCAGTTTGAGCTAATTAAAAGACCTGAGAGAACATCTAGTTCTGGCTTGTATATGATATTACTCAAACAAAAGTTTTTTTCTGCCATTGAAATCCTTGGGCGGGCCGGGCCGCCTAACTGTTTTCGGGACACCCAGGACAAGC
Source organism: Oncorhynchus mykiss (assembly GCF_057628025.1). Classification (NCBI taxonomy): domain Eukaryota; kingdom Metazoa; phylum Chordata; class Actinopteri; order Salmoniformes; family Salmonidae; genus Oncorhynchus; species Oncorhynchus mykiss. The sequence continues at coordinate 58,499,515 of NC_143026.1, forward strand.
TATGAAAAAATATTTAAAACTTTTAAATAATTTTCACAATGGAAAAAGGCTTTCTGTGTAAACTTAAAATGACAAAAAAAAAAGTTAATTATAACAATCTTTGAGAACTAACAATCACTAGCTAGACAGTCAGGGAGAATTGAAAAAAAAATCCAAAACCAATTAATTTTGCAGTATTGATTTTGTTATGTTTCAGCAAAAGAACAGCATTAGCCAAGGCAAAATGTATAGAATTGCAGGAGATTTGCTTTAAAACTGCACAAATCTCTCAGCGCCATGGAGAAATTTGTAGAATTGCAGGAAATTGGCTTAAATTCACTAAATCCTCTACACCGCCAAGATGGGGGCCGAAACGATGGGCCGACACGCCCACTGCCTCGCCCACCCCCTAAGCACGTTTTTGAGTCAGAAAAACCCTGATATGTTCAGATGCAGACAGGATGTCATCACCGCTGGCAGGACAGGTGGGCTGCAGGTGTGTGTGAAAGCGTGTGCCATGTTTTCGTTCAGAATCACTGCCAGAGGGGGCCAAAGCACTTGGAAGCAGCAAAGGCAAGCTAGAAGATAGACACAAATCCAGTCGCTGCTACATAGGCCTAATCAGAAATGTGAGGAGCAGCATGCTCAAGTCTCTATACTAATTGAAGTGTGGTATGGAAATTAAACTGTACAGGCTTGTAAGGATGACCTCAGTCTTTTCCTCCGAGAGGAAAACATAGGCAGCAACTTCCATTGGACGGGTGTGGGAGGAATATTTTACCATAGCAAAAGACATCGGGCCTGGTCATGAATCAATACCATCATCTAGGCCTGAGGGAAGTGACCTACTTGTTGCATTTATGGCACCAATATGCTAGTGTTTATAGAGAAATTAAATTGCTATATCTTAGAGAAATGTAACCATGAAAACATAGCCTATATTGGATTCTGGGGAAAACAGACTTAATCTGCTGTAATTTTTTCACTTTATATGCAAAATACTTCAGACTATCTAACAAGGTTTGCTAGATGATGTAGGTCTAGACCTAAAATAGTAGGCCTAAACCTCCACGATATTGAAGCAATACACGTGGATGGATTTGATTTATGGTTTTGAGTCTACTCGACTTCACAAATGTAGTGAGCAGTGACAGACGTTTACACTTGCTTGATCCTCTCTGGGTAAAGGTCAGGGCAAAAAAAAAAGTTGAAATGCATCACTAAACAGGTTAAGTTAAATGAAACCGAGGCCACGCCATACACATGCATGAGTGGTGAGAGGATGTGGAAACAGGGTAGATGAGTGGGGGCAAAAACACAAATCAAATGGACTCAAGTCCAACAGGTGTGGGATGGTCAAAGTGTAATTGTCAAAGGGACAACCTGACTCATTTCACAGACATTTCAGCCTCCAAACTGTTTCATTTCAGCATTTCTCAATCAGGGTTGTCCACTTTTCCTTGTATTTCTCTCCAGACAATACTCAGCTTGTCATGCAGCAGACTCAAACCAGTGAGGTTCAAAGGAATGCCGTCCCTAAGGCAACAAGCTGTTCATAACACAAACACCGGAGGGCGAAGCGCAGGGGCATGGACAGAAATGGGGCAGTGGTAAAAACATCATGCTTGCTTGAGACTTTACCTTCAACATTGACCAACATCTACATATGACAGACCTACAGATTGTCTGCATCGATGGAAAATTGACAGGACAAAAAGACAGACGCAGACCTCTATTAATGACACGATCTGAGAGTTACATTCACAAGGTGGTAGAAGGACATGAGTTAGACAAGTGGTTTTCAGCTGGCTTTGCCTCGGGACCCAAATTGTTCCAAGTTGTTTCAGTCGTAACGCAATATTCGTGTGGCAAAAAATAATCACCAAAATACAATCTGAAAATGATTTTTAATGCTATATTGATAGTAAATGTAGCAATTATATGTCAACGGAACAATATTCCCACCTCTTTCAATTTCAATAATTAAATGATGCTAATATTCTTGATTAAGAATGTTAATAAACTCTGGTTTGAGACCACAAAATCAAAGAAAATATTGATAATACTGTGAATGAAGGATGAATTTTAAAAAGTCTGAAGTAACATTATTTAAACATTTTAATTCATAATTTCTACACAACTTCTACCTGGTTTATGTAATTTAAGGTCAGACTGGAGTATTTAAAATATATATACATATTTTTTTTTTTACTCAGTCACCCTGCACCCATCCAGTTGAGAATAACCGAGTTACACAAAAGCGATGGGACCTCCCCTTGACTAGGGTCTTGTGAAGGTTTTGGCCTGGTGGGCCTTTTAAAAGGGCAATTGAAAGCTAAAATTGAGTAGACCTAGATAGAACTTCACACCACCTAGACCCCACTTAGATTTGAAGATAATGTAGATGGCTGAACAAGCAACATATCTGGAGAATTTATGTACCCTGAATGTCAACAAGAAGTCATAAATACTCAGGTTAGCCTAACAAACTAACCATGTAAAATCATGGCATAAAAGTGAGTTACAAATCGTAAACCACAACAATGTAATGACTCCTGGATAAAAGCCAGGCCCTGATTGAACTCGAATTCTAATGCACATCAACAAATAATAACAAAGGTAGATCTATAAACAAAATGCCTCTCCTGTTACCAAAAGTGGTAATAACACTCCCGATTTCACTTGCACCAAACATGACAAACAGTATCATCTAATCATTATTTTGGGAGACTCCAGAATAGACAAGAATATAGCTGTAGCTTATACTACAAGTTGGACTAGATTGTGGTGTTGTGTCAGCCCAATAAAACTGCTGAGCAACGGGGAGCAATGAAGGCCAGCTTATCCCGGCATCTCCAATGACTCTCTCTGCCCGAGGGAAAGTGACAACGCAGCTTTGGGACAGGTGTAGGGTGGCTAAAAACAGAACACCAATAACTTCGCCAAAGCCCTAATTTACATGGTCTGAGGACTTTTGTTTTGTCCATTCATTCCATTCCTACCCTTCAAGTTTCACAATGCGAGGCACTGTCAAACAGAAAAATGTTTGGTAGGGCCTATGAATTTATTATTGTCCTTGCAAGTAACTACACTAGGCGAGTAAAAAATGTGTGGGTTTTGTAATTATCTAATAACTAACCCCATAAACCACACTACTGTATGCGTTGCCATGTTTTCAAATGTCACAAACCTTGCAGTTGTCAATTAGGGTGTGGGAGGTAGAATTACACAAGTGGTTTTGTTGTCACAGATGCATTCTGTACATTCTTACTGAGGGAGGTAAGGCTTGAGATAGAGGCACATGACTTACCTTCAGCTTTTTGTTGAGTTTACAACAATATCTATACAGCATGGCTAGGTGGAGGGGTCCAAAATCTGCATAGAAGCTGAAATATAATTAACATTTAAAAATGTCAGACTACTTATTTAAATTCTTGATATTCTAAATAGAAATGTCTAATACAGAGATGACTAAGCTATCCTATTCAGTAATTTACCCCATCTGCTATATGTATTATCAATTAAATATGTGTGTATTGTAACCACAGCGGGGAGGGTTAACCTTGTGTAAACCATTGGTCAACCCCAAGCAGAGTGGAACACAATGGTTTTATTAATCTGCGTTGGAAAACGTATAATGAAAAGCTGTTACATAATTGCAATGAAAGCTCCCTCAACAGCCCAAGCGACTTGTTGCCGCTGTCCAATAAAGTGTAGCTAATCAAATGCACTGAAGCGAACGAAAGTGAGAAGAGATTCTGGGAGGGAGAACACACACAAAAAAAAACTTACTTTTCATAGATAAATTCGTCATCCGTGCAGAAGTAGTGTGTGTTTGCAGTGCTTTTTGGTTTGCTTCTTATGGTAGCAAAATATAATCGATCTGAAAAAAAAAACATGGATACATTTAACAACAAACATTGCGGGACCATAAAAAAACCCATCCACCACACACTTTACAAAGGGAAGAATGCGTTTATGGCAACATTGTTTTACTCATGCTACTGTCTCTCTCGCTTCCCGCAAGCGGTCATTAATAAGTAGCGTGACTTGCCGTAGAAAGCTTGCTACGTTCAAGCAAATGTCAGTTTTAAACTCAAAATGGCAGATTAATTCGCTAGTTTCATTTACTTTGAAAGGAGTTAAATATGAGTAATCAAGTTTGCAGTTCTCGAACACATGTGTCAATCACAGACAGAGAGGAGCCTGACCAGTACATTGGCTCGCTCGCGCTAACTAGTTAGTAGCCAGGTTGGCGAAATACTAACGTTATTGAGTTGGCTAACTTGATAACTGTTAGTTAACGTTAGCAAGTTCACACAACTACCTCATTTCCACTTACCTTTTATAAATTCAGAAGCTCCTATTAATTCTATGTCGTCTGCCATTTTAAACAAAGTTGAAAGAATAGCAGAATGTTTAAGACTGTCGAGAGGCATCGACACAGACAAGTTGCAAATACCAACTAAACTGGGAAAAGGTTAGTCTGATACCGTTATCTAGCTATCTATATGTATTTTTTAAAGTACAGTAATGAAGTTAGCTGGATAGACAGAAGCTATCCTAGTTGCTAACCACGCACTTTGCTCTACTCTGTCTAGGCTGAAAGAATAGATTACACGTCATTTGGACATTCCGATTCGAAATCCATGCCCAATGATAAAGTGAAGCCCTGCAGCAAAAAAATATTTGCATGCCTCTTGGTTTCATTCCGCGCTGCGTTAACTCAAGAAAATATCAATGCATTACAAACAACAGACGTCCTCTTCACTTCTTTCCCACACCGCACAAATCTTTTCCCTGCCATGATTGCGGATAGGGCGTCACATGGTATCCATCCAATCACCACACAAAGGCACGTTGCTAGGTCACGTCTACCTCAACCAATCAGCGATCAAAATCACTTGTACCGATACTCAACAATAGAGTTAAGGGCATAGTAAATAGTATAATAAAAACTATAACAGTATGTGTAAGCAACACTGTGTAAACAGGCCTATTTGAGTAAGACACTTTGTATGCCTGTTCAGCACGGCCCAGTGAATTATTGACAAAGTTATATCTGATAGGAAATGCAAAATAACATAATGAGAATGAGACGCTATTAAATCTCCCGTGAGCAAATTCTGTGTGCAACTGACCAAATTACACAATATTTGACTTCTGAGTTAACAGAGATGAATTAAGCAACATGGCCCGAGGGGGGTGTGGTATACGGCCAATATATCACGGCTAAGGGCTGTGCTAAGGCATGACGGAGTGCTAGAACACAGCCCTTAGCAGTGGTATATTGGCCATATATCACAAACCCCCGATGTGCCTTATTGCTATTTTAAACTGGTTACCAACAGTGGTGGAAAAAGTACTCAATTCTCGTACTTGAGTAAAAGTAAAGATACCTTACTAGAAAATGACTCAAGTAAAAGTGAAAGTCACCCAGTAAAATACAACTTGAGTAAAAGTCTAAAAGTATTTGGTTTTAAATGTACTTAAGTATCAAAAGTAAATGTAGTTGCTAAAATATACTTAATTATCAAAAGTAAAAGTACAAATAATAATAAAAAATCCTTATATTAAGCAAACCAGACAGCACAATTATCTGGTTTTGTATTTATTTACAGATAGCCAGGTCACACTCCAACACTCAGACATAATTTACAAACATGGCATTTGTGTTTAGTTAGTCAGCCATATCAGAGTCAGTAGGGATGACCAGGGATGTTCTCTTGATAAGTGTGCGAATCGGACCATTTTCTGTCCTGCTAAGCATGCAAAATGTTACAAGTACTTTTGGGTGTCAGGGAAAATGTATGGAGAAAAAAGTACAGAATTTTCTTTAGGAATGTAGTGAAGTAAAAGTAAAAATTGTCAAAAATAGAACTAGTAAAGTACAGATACCCCAAAAAACTACTTAAGTAGTGCTTTAAAGTACTTTTACTTAATTAAGTACTTTAGACCACTGGTTACCAACATAATTCATGTTTTGTCATACCCATGGTATACGGTCTGATATACCATGGTTTTCAGCTATTCAGCATTCAGAGCTCGAACCACCCAGTTTATAAAATGCTATATAAACCACCACTATTGGTCCATGTCAAGCAGAAAGATTTGTACACTTTTGGGTAGCAAAGGGTTAATCGTTTTAAATTGTTCCCCACAAGCCCCTGACCAAATTGATATGATAACCTCTCCAACAAAGTAGCTTTCTATGTTTTTCACACATTTATACTGTATATGTTGTAGCTACAATAGAATGTTTGCTGGCTGACAAAATAATGTTGACACAAATTAGAATGTTCGCATACTAATTTAAAATGACTATTAAACAACAATAGAGCATTCTACATACACTATATGACCAAAAGTAAGTGGACACCTGCTCGTCGAACATCTCATTACAAAATCGTGGGCATTAATATGGAGTTGGTCCCCCCCCCCCTTTGCTGCTATAACAGCCACCACTCTCCTGGGAAGGCTTTCCACTAAATGTTGGAACATTGCTGCAGGGACTTGCTTCCATTCATCCACAAGAACATTAGTGAGGTCTGGCGATCAGGCCTGGCTCACAGTCGGCATTCCAATTAATCCAAAAAGTGTTCAATGAAGTTGAGGTCAGGGCTTTGTGCAGGCCAGTCAAGTTCTTCCACACCACTCTCTACAAACCATTTCTGTATGGACCTCGCTTTGTGTGGGGAGGCATTGTCATGCTGAAACAAGAAAAGGCCTTCCCCAAACTGTTGCTACAAAGTTGGAAGCACAGAATCGTCTAGAACGTAATTGTACTGTATTCTGTAGCGTAAGATTTCCCTTCACTGGAACTAAGGGGCCTAGCCCAAAGCATGAAAAACAACCCTAAACCATTATTCATCCTCCACCAAACTTTACAGTGGACACTATGCATTCGGGCAGGTAGCATTCTCCTGGCATCCGCATTCTCCTCTGTTAGCCTTCTCCTGGATTCGGCCATTGGACTGCCAGATGGTGAATTCATCACTCCAGAGAACGCGTTTCCACTGCTCCAGAGTCCTCCGAAACATGACACGCCTGCCCCCCTACTTCTTATCACACTGCTCTCTTAACCCTAATGTCAGATGCACCACTGTCAGAGGAAACACCGCTCGACTGATGACCGGAATCAGCTTGCACAATTTGATGACATAGTACACAAAAAAACAGGGACAACTTTTGGCTCCTGAGCACCTCTTTCAAAACTACTGGCTGAAATTATTTTTAAAACGTTTGAAAGTGCTTCTTTAACAAAAGGTAAATAAACATGTTTTGCTTTACATAACTTTTTGTTGTTGTTTTACAGCTAATTTCCTGCAATTCTACACATTTTGCCTTAACTTATGCCATGTTAATATGATATCTGAATGAGAGTGACTAACAAAATTCATTGGGGTTTCCCTGGAGATCAGGTCCTCTGGGCACGTGCCCGGTCGGTAATTCGGCCATGATTATTACAAGTTAAGATCGCTGGCTAGACTAAGTAACCAATTTAAAAAATGTTAACTGACATGGGCTAATTGAGTGACTTGTCAGTGAGTGACATATAACAAGAGGAAAACTGCTGGTGAATAACCAAGTTTCCAAATGGAAAGGTGTGCTCTGCCATCTGTTGAGTTGTCTCAGTGTGATAATGCAAAGATTTAGGTAAACATACATTGGTGATTCATAAGCTCTTCTGTCCCTGACCACCTTAAAACGATGCTCTGTAACCTTCAACCTTGCATGTTATTTAATGAAATATGTTACCTAATCATTTTGTAGCCATTAGTTCAGTGGTTCATTAGTTAAAATACACATTTAATTGAAGTTATGCAATTGGTGATTAGAAAAAAAGCCAGCCTTTCAGCAATTGGACTATTGCTGATGCCCTCGACAGCCACTAACCATTACACATTGCAGAAGCCCTAAACTAAACTATACAATTCTCCATAAATAGTGGAACTAGACATCATCTATAAAGGCTGAAGCTTTAATACTTCACTAGCTATGTGAGTTGATGCCCTCATTACCGGCAGTTTGTTAGAATGAAGTGTATATGACAAAAGTGTGCAAAGCTGTCATCAAGGCAAAGGATGGCTACTTTGAAGAATCTCAAATGTTAAATATATTTGGATTTGTTTAACACTTTTTCGGATACTACATGATTTCATGTCTTATTTCATAGTTTAGATGTCTTCACTATTATTCTACAATTTAGATTTTTTTTTTAGTTTTTAAGTTTTTAAAAAATTAAGAAAAACCTTAGAAGGAGTAGGTGTGTCCAAACTGTTGACTGGTACTGTATATAAACTATTGCCATATCAAAAACAGCATGTTTTCAATATTAATGTTAATATTTATCAATAATAATACATTAATTTAAGAAATTGTTGAAATCAAAACACTACTCATATTAGAGCAAGTGGTAAAGCTTCACATGACACCAATATTTTCTCTGTAGCACAACAGATGGAACTATATGGTGTTTTATTAGGAGGCCTGAGTAAGTTATTTCTCAATTATGTTTTAAGATTCAAATGTCAAATATATGTCAAGAATCCTTCCTCCAAAGGACCCTTCTATGGATACAATTGTGAAAATCCCCAAAATCATGGTCCTGTTTTGTTCTAGTTTTGTGAGGAATCACCCACATATAACAGACATACTTGGGCATTTTGAAAATGGGCCCCTGGGACTGAGTATAGACTAAATCTATATGCCCTGAACAAAAATATAAACACAAAATGTAAAGTGTTGGTCCCATGTTTCATGAGCTGAAATAAAAGATCCAAGAAATGTTCCATATGCACAAAAACCTTATTTCATCCCTGTTAGTGAGCATTTCTCCTTTGCCAAGATAATACATCCACGTGACAGGTGTGACATATCAAGAAGCTGATTCCACAACATGATCATTACACAGGTACACCTTGTGCTGGGGACAATAAAAGGCCACTAAGTTGTGCAGTTTTGTCACACTACAGAATGCCACAGTTTTGAGGGAGCATGCAATAGGCATACTGACTGCAGGAATGTCCACCAGAGCTGTTGCCAGATCATTTAATGTTAATTTATTTTATGGTAGAAAAATTAACATTAATTTTGCCTCCAATGTCATTTTAGAGAATTTTGCTGTCCAACTGGCCTCACAACCCCATACCACGTATGACCACGTCAGCCCAGGACCTCCACATCCGACTTCTTCACCTGCGGGATAGTCTGAGACTAGCCACCCAAACAGCTGATGAAATTGTGGGTTTGGACAACCGAAGAATTTCTGCACAAACTGTCAAAAGCCGTCTCAGGGTAGTTCATCTGCGTGCTTTGAACAATGAACACAATTGCATTTTGTCGATGGAAATTTGAATGCATAGAGATATCGTGACGGGATCCTGAGACCCATTGACGTGTCATACTTCAGCCGCCACCACCTCGTGTTGTAGCATGAAAATGCACGGTCCCATGTCACAAGGATCTGTACACAATTCCTGGAAGTTGAAAATGTCCCAGTTCTTCCATGGCCTGCATACTCACCAGACATGTCACCAATTGAGCATGTTTGGGATGCTATGGATTGACATGTACGACAGCGTGTTCCTGTTCCCGCCAATATCCAGCAACTTCGCACAGCAATTGAAGAGGAGTGGGACAACATTCCACAGGCCACAATCAACAGCCTGATCAACTCTATGCGAAGGAGATGTGTTGCACAAATGGTGGTCACACCAGATACTGACAGATTTTCATGTCCACACCCATACCTTTTTTTTGTTCAAGGTATCTGTGACCAAAAGATGCATATCTGTATTCCCAGTCATATGAAATCCATAGACCAGGGCATAATGAATTTCCTTAAATTGACTGCTTTCCTTATGTGAACTGTAACTCAGTAGAATCTTTGAAATTGTTGCATGTTGCGTTTATATTTTTGTTCAGTGTAGCTGTATGACATTTGGTGTAGTAATCAGCTGGGGTAGCATGTGTTGATAGAACGCCACCCATTACAGCCCATGCTATCTTGATGTACCCCCATGTATGGCCTTTGAACCCCCAAGGTGGGCCAATAGAGATTATACCCTGATGAAAACAGCTTGGCTGTCAAAACATTGGAAATAAATGATTGCTCCTAGAGTGTGCAGCTTTTCTTTTTTAAAGGGCCCATAGCCTCTTGAGACCCAGCAATTCATTTTTTTCCTCTCTGGTGAACATCGGTTCTTGGTCCGTAACTCTGAGGCCATACAGTCACTGTATTAAGGCGTTTTGTTCTACTGTATTATTGACTATATTTTGTTTATTCCATGTAACTCTGTGTTGTTTCTGTTGCACTGCTTTGCTTTATCTTGGCCAGGTCGCAGTTGCAAAGGAGAACTTGTTCTCAACTAGCCTACCTGGTTAAATAAAGGTGAAATGAAAACATTTTAAAAGTCCTGTTGTCCCTTTAAGAGGACATTCTAGGCTTTTCAATGATATCATGTGTGGGGGTGCGACCTTGACAGCTTCATCTTCCTGCTTCTGAAAAAAATGGCTGCGGTCAAAATTAGCACATGCGGTGGACATTTGAAAAGAAGTGTGTGTAATTATAATTTTTGTGAATTTGACATTCAAATTCTTTCTGGTAAGTGAATATCTCAGGAATAGTTAAGGGAGTTGTCAGGACTGTGTCATACTTTCTTTCACATTAAATAAGAGCTTATCAAGAAATGTCCTCTGTACACCCGGATCCCACAACTGTTTTTCACCTTCTGTCCCCATTGATTTTAATGTCACATTTTTTTTCATATTTAGATCCCAATGACCACTACAGAGGACAATTTTGCACTTGCAATAAAAGATGAATAACAATATTTGTTCTAATTTCTTTCTTGGTAACATGTTTTTTTCCCACCCCAAACATTTAATAATAATAATCATCACGGGTCTCAGGAGGATAGAGATGTCATTACCAATCCAATTGTTTCATACCTTAATTTGTGTTGTGTATAATGAAGTAAATTATATATGAATTGCTTTAGTGTGAGAAGATTGTTCCCTTATAATACAACATTTAATTTCATATGCTCAATATCCGGAAAGGGGTCATAACATGTAATGCAGTGAAACTATATTTAGCTACCTCCTATAAGTGGTTATCATACCAAAATATAACCCACAGACATGGACCTTAATGAAAATCGTCATTAGACTTTGTCACCCCAAAGTGGACAATTATGTTAAATTTGGCCCTCTGGCTAATGGACTACAGTATATAGGAATAAATAAATATATAGGTTGAGCAACTGAAACTTAAGATAATATCTTAAGATAATATCTTAAGATAATATTGTAGCGACCTTAGCCAAACACCTACTTTGCAATCTCGTCAAGAAGTTCGCACCTCTTGGAGTAATGGCTAAGATGTTGTTTGCTGGACTTGGGATCATCAAGTCGGGGCTATGAACCGAATTCGCTCCCTTGGTCTCAGAAGTGAGATGGTGTTTGTTTTATCTGATAAACCCAATGCAATACACAACCAAGCTTGATCTCCGCTTAATCTCACCCTCAACATGTAATTTATCTTTATTTAAAAACACAAGTACTGTGAGTAAACTGTGACACTAGAATTAGGTATCATCCTCTCGTACCAGCGTTTATGTGGGTCACCCTCAATGAGAGGATGTGAGTGAGAGTGGACTGACAGTGTAACCGATGTGAAATGGCTAACTAGTTAGCGGTGGTGCGGGCTAATAGCATTTCAATCGGTGACGTCACTTGCTTTGAGACCTTGAAGTAGTGGTTCCCCTTGCTCTGCAAGGGCCACGGCTTTTGTGGAGCGATGGGTAACGATGCTTCGTGGGTGTCAGTTGTTGATGTGTGCAGAGGGTCCCTGGTTCGAGCCCGGTATGGGTGAGGGGACGGACTAAAGTTATACTGTTACAAAAGCAAACCCATTTTATTGCCATCATGCACACCCACTGGGCACACCCAATTCAACGTCTATTCCATGTTGGTTCATCGTAATTTCATTAAAATGACTTAGAAACAACGTTGATTCAACGTATTGACCCTATGTGCGTACTCCGGGTTTTTTGTTTACTTTATTTAGGTAAGCACAAAATCATATACATTTGTATTTTTAGTGAACCGTCCTTTAAAGAGGCTACCTCAGTAATGTCCAGAGTTTTTCCCTGCCCTGCTCATTAAAAATCAAGTAATTTGATTGTTGACCACACGTCTATTATTTTCTCTTGCATCCATCAATCATGAAAACGTGTATCTGTGATAGAATGTCATTTGTCATAGTAGCTGTTTGCTTCACTTCATTCAATCATAGACTGCAATAAATACTGTACCTTTTCCCCCTCACAGAAGAAAATCTGATAATATGGTTATTGCAAATCAATTGGAGCTTAGAAGAGATACCACATTAAACAAATCCCAATCCCAGAAGTATATATGCTGATGCTAGTAAAGGTTGATCTGGCAGCAATGAGATATATGTTTTCCATCGATCCAGCTCACCTGCTATTAGAGAGATCCAGACCTGCTGAGGTGCTGCTGCTGCGGCTGCAGGTTGGCTCCAGTCACTGTGCTCTTGGGCCCTCCAGGACACGACGTCTGACATGCCTACATTGGAGTACAGCAAAAGGGAAGGTTTGGGGGCCACCCGGGGCCTCAGCGACAACTCTGTGGATCACTGTGCCCCTTCCAACCCCAGAATATGATCAAGTCGATGTTTACCAAACGATAGAGGGGCTTTGTGAGTACTGTACCTCTGAGTGTGCCGGAGGAACACAAAGCTAGGGATGGTGGGGTCAGGTAACCGCCTCAGGTTACTGCAACGTGATTGGCCCTCACATGTTGCTCCTGTTCCTGTTACAACGCAGCCACGGTGTGAATTTCAAGTTTCTCTCAGATTTATCAGCTGCTAATTTGTTATTTCCTCTCTGTAGATAGATATCGATCTGCTCTATAAATGCTGGTCATTTTTCATTTAATTGCAGTGCTGTGCTCTGCTGTGTATTATTTCACACACCATGCATTGAGGAGTCTTGTTTGTATTTGGGGTCATGTGGAGACGACCTGATACTCTGTCCATCTGACATCACGGAACAACAGGACAAGTGAACATCTAGCTGTAGGGAGAAGGCTTACCTGCACTACTCAACAAGGAATTCAAAAAAGGGAATGGTTGTACATGCAGTTTCCTCTAATCTGTACAGTATATTCTAAAGAACCACCCAGCCATAGGAGTATTAGACCAAGGGAGTTTTCTTGAGAGGGTGTTTTATGTTTTATGATGTATACTGTAAATCGGTGTACAACTCAGTGTGTGAGCTTACAATAACAACGGCATGGTTTTCAATCTAAAACACAAGAGGGTAAAATTAGGGAGTTGGTGACTTCTATAAGCAACAGATGCACATGACTGTTGTGAATAACTAGAGATTGAATAACGCTCAGTGGTCACAACCTCCTCACCAATGAGATCTGCATAGTCATTCACATGGGCTAGACCCATTCTTTCCCCTCTATTGTCCCTGCATCTGGGGGTGGTGAGTCAAAGCGGTTAGAACAGGCCACAAAAGGAGCTGAGCAACAAACCTTGCCGTAAACCCTTAAGCCCTCACACATTCACCACTTACTTTCATAACCAATGAGCAAAGCTAAAACATACAATAGTTTACCTTCTCGTTACTCAAGAGCTTGTTGAAAAGGTTCTGTCAAGTTGCAGCAGCCGGGAAGGGAAAAAAAAGTCTGCTTTGCCAGGAGTAGTTACATAAGGTTTTCCACAGGTCTACACTTCACTGGAAGTGTAGACTGCATGCTTTCCAGTCAGACTAACCTGCAACTATTTCTGCTAGTTATCTGGAATAAGATCAATATGACTGTGTTTACACAGGTAGCCCAATTCTGATATTTTACCCACTAAGACCCACTGGTCTTTTGACCAATCACATCAGATATAAAAAATTTAAAAAATCTGATGTGATTGGTCAAAAGTTCAAATAGAGAAAGATCAGAATTGGGCTGCCTGCATAAACACAGCCTAAGCACCTCAACATGTGTAGTGCCAAAGGGTTATACTTGCTGTTAAATCATTAGGTGGCAAGTATAACAAGACCATGCTATCAAGCTGGGTCAGCTAGATAATTATTAATCTCAGACAGGCAACTCCATGCAATGTCTATGTAATTACTCTCGAGCACATCTAATAAGATTTTTGGAACAAATTATTTACTGGAGTTAAATTGTTGCCAACCTGTCCTTAAAATATTTGTTTGAATCACAAATATATTTTGCATTATGACAGACTAAGAGTGATGAGTCGCACCTCCCAAGTGGCACAGTGGTCTAAGACACGGCATCGCAGTGCTTGAGGTGTCACTACAGACCCGGGTTGGATCCCAGGCTGTGTCACAACCGGCTGTGCCCGGGAGTCCCATAGGGTGGTGCACAATTGGCCGGGTGTTGTCCGGGTTAGGGGAGTTTGGCTCATCATGCGCTAGAGTCCTTGTGGCAGGCCGGGCGCATGCAGCCTGACTTCGGTCATCAGTTGAACAGGTGTTTCCTCCGACACATTGGTAGGGCTGGCTTCCCAGGTTAAGCGGGCGGGTGTCAAGAAGCGCGGTTTGGTGGGTCATTTTTCAGAGGATACATGAATCGACCTCCGCCTCTCCTGAGCCCATTGGGGCGTTGTAGCGATGAGAGAAAATAACAATTGGATATCACAAAATTGAATAGAAAAGGGGGTAAAAATGTATTTATTTTTTTAATGAGTCATCACCAATGACTAACTTCTAGCTACATATTTCTCAATTTATCCAGGTGTGTGAATAATATTTTTTTCAAAATCTCCTGTTCTGGGAAGGAATTTTATTTGTAAATGCTTACAAAAAAAAGTGGCAAATCTCCAAATTTGTATTTTTTATCTTATGACTAATACAGTAGCCAACAAACCTCTGCAGTCTTGTCTGCATTACCTTAGTGACCATCAACAAATATATAATTAATTGACCTAAGAAAGGACCGCAGCATGGAACTAAAATGATAAACTAGGGACAAAGAACATGAAAATATGTTTGTCGTAAAAACCAGTATGCACTATAAGGCGCTTCAACAAACTACTGAAACATACACCACTTCCACGCAGAAATCGAAGGTTTTTATTATAACAGTGTAAGGCATTAATACCCTGAGTTATACAAGCTAAGAGGGTAATGATAGTTAATGCAATAGGGGGAAAAGGACAACGATGACCAACTCATGTGGCTGTATGTTTCTAAACCAATAATTAATTTGTTTGAATATCGAGCCACAAGGGCCATAAATCATAATATAAATAGAAGCAGCGTCAGACTATTCAGTGACGTCACAGTAGTGTATCGGCTATGAGTCCTCAAGTCTCTCCAGTGCCTCTTCTATCCACGACGGCAGATGGAGATGTCAACATAAAAGGGGTGTGGAGACAACACATGGGCGTGGCTAGAAATGAGGGTTGGTGACACCCACTCCTTGGCATTCGATGATGTAGGTGTCATTGCTGGCATTCTCATCTTCTGCCTTGGTCACTGTAAACTTAGCCTAGGAATAAGGACAACACTTTCTATTAAAAAGTTGACTGGTTTTATAAAAAAGTGAATAAACCATTGACATTAACAAATGCGCATCTTCAGAAATAAATGAAAACATTTTTGGGACCCACCTGGGTGAGCTGCTCTGCCACATGGATGGCAGTCTGTGTGTGTTGGGTGACTGGGCCAGTGCGGATTCTGGAGGTGCCATTCGCCAAGGCCATGAAGAGGATTAGCTGCCAGAAAGTGTAAGACAAAGAGTTCAGTGTGACTCTAAATAGAGTACGTTCAAGCGGCTGCTGTTAGATGGAGAGTAAGGCAGAGACAGGGGTCAAGCACCTATTCAACTTGGAAGTTCACGTTACTTACAATTAGTATAGATCACTTACAGGAGGACACCTAACATTGCGTTGTAAAACACCTGTGTGTGTGTGTCATTGCTAACCTGGTCCTGGAGAAACTCATCCACACAGCCGTTGTGCCTTATATTCCTGAGCAGCATCTCTGCAGCCTCGAAGCCCACTTTGTCTGCATATACACCTGAGGCATAGGAGAAAAGCATTAGTTGTCAATTTTGTAAAAATTATTTTTTAGATCTGGGTCCGTATTTTTGGTGTCTAATAGAGCAGAAGTGGGATCTAGGATC